>NC_043973.1:31458439-32058439 GCF_902148855.1 Sphaeramia orbicularis
CTCTAAGCCAATTTACAGAAACCAACAGAATCCTCCAGGAACAAACCTTTGTGACTGGTGACAGTGGAAGGAAAAACTTCCTTTAACAGCAGAAACCTGGAGCAGACCCAGACTCCTGGAGGATGGACGTCTGACAGGACCAGTTGGGGTTAAAGATAGAGGGTAAAGGAGGCACAAAGAGAGACAGAAAGGGGGAGAAAGGGGGGGGACACATGGATGCCACTGATGCGCAGATAACTGAACTTGAACTGTCAAAAAGTAGGTCAGCTGGTGTTAGTATAATTACCAGTAACCAGAGTAAATGTCCATGACTGATAATACTACTACTGCTAGGACAAGTATTAACAGTGGATATATGACTACTACAACAGTTAGTGTAAATAGTAGCAGCCTCTATCACCTATGGAACTATATAATAAACCCTATCACAACTATATGGATCAGTGAGTGATGACGATGAAGGCAGGAGAGGGGCAGGACCACAGCAGCAGGTGTAGAGTTTGTCCATGGTAAACCTGCGATGATTCTTGGAAAATCTGAGAGGCGATAAAGCACAGACACTCCGGGGAAGAAGTCAAGTTAGTAACGTATTTGCTGCACTGTAATAAATAATTCTGTGGTTATTTAGATTTTAATTAATGTATCTGGTAAAATATATTCAATACAATTGTGTCTTTGGTTTTGTGGCAATTAATTAAATTTCGAATAAAAATGTTTGAAATAAAATCTACTCATTGTAGTTAAATAAAACATCAGCATTCTGTTTATTTAATTTCAAACAGAATACTGAGTGAAATCAAATCAATGTGATCAGGGAGTTTTTTAATGGAAAAGCCCTTCCTGCCAAACTGCTTTTTTTTTAAAATGAAGCAGGCTATCATCACATGACATTTGAAAAGAGTCCAGAATGCCCACCTTCTTCCCCATTGCTCATCTTGCACAGTTTGGGGTTGGCTAAAGTAAGGAAACATTTTGTTTTCACTGGGCTAGTACACTCTAAAAAATAACTCAGGGCCTTAGTAAATATCACAATACTATCTTAATAAAATCTGTGAAAATCACTTAAGTTCTTATTTGAGTTGGACGCACCAAAATAAATGCTTAAAAATCCAACAGTTAATTTTGTCTTATATTTACATCTATTATTTACGTTCATTTCACAAAAAGAAATAAGTATTTGAGTAACAAATTATATTTAAGATATCCACTTATACCCATCAGTTTTAAGAACTTCATTACTCATTCTAACTCAATAGTCTTCATCTCCAACAACTTAAAAAAAGGGAGTAAGTTTCATTACATAGAACATCATGATGTGAGCCATTGGCATATTATGGCATGTTTGCTGCATTGCATTGTGGGTATTGGGCATGTTGCTTGTTTATGTGTTGTTTTTCCGTGCAGGGGTTCAGCAGGGTTGTGGTGTTGGTGTGAATTTAGTGTTAATGTGTGAATTTAGTGTTAATATGTGTATGGTAATGTTTAAATGTTTATTGGCCTTTTTGTGATTGTTTTGTATTTTTGTTGAGTTGCACCATGAGTGAAAGCCATAGGCTGAACAATGCCTTAACAGTTCATCTACAGTTGTTATAAATTCAATCAGTGAATGTAACTGATTTCGCAGATTACAAATTTACTCAATAAATGTAAGTGTAAATATATTTCTATCATTAAAGTGAGTAGAGTATAATTAAATTTCTTAGAGTGCAGTCATTCCTAAGATAAAAGAATGTTTAGACCTAATTACTTGCTTTGAATTCAAATTAATGCACTGATCAATGTATACGATTATTGCTCAATTATACATCATTGAAATGTAAAATTTAAGAAATTTTTATTAGAACTATTTACACATTAAGAAGTTTATCTTTTTTGTATCAAATCAATATTTTTGTTTAGTTTTTAATTAATTCCATTTTGTTTAGCATTCGGATCTACTCATTACGTGGATAACTATTAAGGGCTTCATTTAATTAACATTTATTCAATACCAAACAGAGTGAAATTTAATTAATAATATTGCTTGTAATGTGTTGCCTTAATTTTATTGAGTAGATAGGGGGTATCTTTTTTTACACTGTGGGGCGTAAATACAAGAGAAAGAATAGGAGAGAAAAGGAGGAGCAGAGAAGAGCTCAGTGTATCCTGATGAGTCTCCCAGCAGTCTAAGCCTATAGCAGCAGAACGAAGAGCAGTCTGAGCTGCCCTAACTATAGGATTCATCAAAAAGGAATATTTTTAACCTACTCTTAAGCATAGAGATGGTGTCTGTTTCCCAGACCAAGGCAGGGAGGTGGTTCCACAATAGTGGAGCTTGATAGCTGAAGGCTCTAGCTCCTGTCCTACTTCTGGAGATCCTAGGAACCCCCAGTGTACCTGCATGTTGACAGTGTAGTGCTCTAGATTAGGGGTCCCCAACCCCCAGTCCCATTTGGTACCAGGCCGCAAAGAAAAAAAAAAAAAAAAAATGTGGCTAATAATAAAGCAATTTTTTCCATTAGTCTTGCGGAGATTTTATTTTGAAAACGACAATTTCCACCCTCACCTCACAACCGCTCTTGACTCTGGTGCGCCACTTCATGAAGCAGTTGTAACACAAGCTAAAGAAATGAGCCAAAAACAAAATTCACTGGAGAACTTTTTCGGGAAGAAACAAGGAAACGATGGGGTTGCACAAGGGTGACTGCCTGCAAACAGAAAGCTGCACTTAGAAGGTAATATCAGGATTCCTGCCTAAGTTACAGGTTCATCGCAAAAGGTGACAAAAGATGGATTGGATGGAACTAAGAGCTCTTTCAGATCAGTAGGTGGTAGAAGATTAAAACCTGCTGAACCACTGACACTTTCAAAATGGACAGATATGATACGTGAAGTCTACATTATGGAGAATACCACTTTCTTTGAGACTTTTTAAAAAAATTTGAGAAGTACTGGAAAAAACTAGAAATGGTTCCTGAATCAGAGTTGATAGTAAATGCATGTTTATATTCCTTTTTCCAGCTGTTTGCTGTATAATTTGAATATGGTGAACTGTCAAGATGGACCCATTTTTTGTATTATTGTATCTGTCGTTAAAATGAAAAAATGTCCAACAAATAGAATTTTAAAAAAAATTGAAATGGTGAGAGGTTGTCACTTGATGAGTTCAGTACAGTGGCCCTGAAGGGCAAACCACAAATTACAAACAAGAAAAAGGTCCTACTGCATTAGTATGACCTGCATCAAATTAATTCCTGATTATTTCTTCAGCGATAGCCATATTTAAATATAAACTTGTGGTTTTCCCACCTGTCAGACAATCCAATCAGCATCCAGATCCTGGTCATGGCAGGTACCTAACTTTTCCAGTAGGACCTTTTTCTTGTTTGTGTGATTTTCTTTTTCTTGTGGTTTTTTTTTCCCCCCCTTCTCTCTTTTGGCCTTTCTTATTGTTATTTGCTTTGTGATTCTCGTTGTGGTTTGCCCTTCAGGGCCACTGTAGTTCAGGGTGTGGCGGCAAGAAAAACCAAACTGTTACAACTCAACATTTTTTCATCCAATCAGCACCTAACTTAAGACAAAATAAGATAAGACCATATTTATCCCACCGTTGGGAAATTTCACAGTTAACAGCAGCAACAAACAATTGCAGATAAAAAAAAAGACAGGTAGACTTTGTGGTACAACAGCTGCACAGTGGCGGAGAAAAAAAAAGCACTGTGGAGCACGTCTGTGGCTGCTGTCTTTCCTGCATCGAGGACCTTTACATCATCATGTGCAGGAAAAAAGCCCAAAGCATCATGGACGATACCACCCACCCTGCACATGGACTTTTCACATTTCTCCCATCAGAGAGGAGGCTGCGGCACATTCAAGCACGGATTCAAGCACAAATATCAGTAATATAATGAGAGATAAATACATATATAAATATAAGTAGATCAACTTCACCAGTCAACCCATGAATCCACTGTCAAACTAAACTCAGATCCTGAATTCCAACCAGTTTCCATATTGATAATTTTGCTTTAAATGCTCAGTGACTGAAGGCTGATTGGTATTGTTCTAGAGCTGCAGCGGTAACATCCAGTATCATGTTCATGCATTATAAATATAACAATACAAAAAAAAAAAAAAAAAAAAAAACACACAATCACAGTTTTCCACTTTATTTTTGGACGTTACTATGGCAGAATGCCAGTACAGTTTGATTCTAAAGCAAAACCATGTTCAAACTGTAAATAAAACCTTCCATTACTATCACATTCTTTAAAAAAAAAAAAAAAAAAAAATGCATCAAACACCAACATGTTTATATCACTGCAGATAACTGTTACATGAGTAACATGTCATTTACCTGCTTCTATAATTAACGTACATAAATTCATTTAGTCAAATTATAAATATTTCATGGATTTGTTTTGCCAAATTTTCACAGTGAAATACTGAGCTTATTCGTTTGGCCTGTGGTCACTTTTTAATCATTTTATTTAACCCTGTAACTTGTGACATGTCTGTGGTGATTGTCCTGAATGTATGATTCATTTTAAATATTCATAATTCAACCGTTTAATCAATAGTTAAAAATTTCCAAACGAGCTGATAAAGTAGACCTTGTTCTTTCCATAGACATCTGAGCATGCTCACTTCACCCCCCACCGCCTGTAGAATTGGGGGGGGGGGGGGTAAAATACAGCACAGTGAGTGAGACTCCAAACATGATGGGAACGTTCCTCAATAAACACCATGAGTGAATTGCATTCAGTCCCAGATCATTAGGCTCTCCACCCAAATTCACAGCCTCTGGCCCATCGTTTCTCTCCATGAATCCATAATCAAAACTGAGTTCTTAAATTCAGCTCCTTCAATGTAACATGTTCCTTAAAGTATGCAAACAATAGCTTCAATTCGTACTGGGCCACCCATTCCGAAACATCATGCCTCACAACTGAGAAGTTATCAGCTGTGTGAAAATATAGGATGTCCCAAAAAAAAAAAAAAAAAAGACATTTGAGATGTCCATACTGGACTGACAACATGGTCAGGAGAAATGATACTAAATAGGATTTATTTTGGACAAAATGTTTTATTTTACAAATCTCAAACAAAAAATTCTGGGGGATGGTAATTTTATAATGTTCCAAAGTTATTACAAATGTTCAGTGTGTGCGCCACTTGTGACGCAGAACACGTCAAGTCTGTAGTGGAGTTCCTGCCACACTCGCTGCAGCATGTCCTGTGTAACATTCTCCAGAGCCTCAGTGATTCTCCTCTTGAGTTCCTCGACACATGGGGGAAGTGGTGGGATTCACAACTGCGGATTCACTTTTGACTGAGTTTGGGTGCACTTCAGTGCACAGATCACCTTTTCTGTTGCAGTAAACGGCATGTCTATTCCTGAAAGCAGAACAATAAAAATGATTACACTTTGAGCAAAAAGAGCAAACAAATTGTAAAAAAAAAAATTATAAGGTGATGAAAGAATTTCAAATTTTTTGGGACACCCTGTACATCAGTGAATTAATAAGCATGAACTCTTCACACAAAAAAACATAAGAGATAGATTACAAGCCATTTCTTGACAGTGAGCACTGTGGGTGTCTTTAGTGTGCAACACTATTTTGGGAGAATCTTTGGAGAATTCTGTTTGAAAGTCATCTTTTTCAACTAAACAACACCTGCAGCAGTACCTTGCACTGAAAGATTCCAGACCAAACAAGCTATGTAAGCCTAAATTTTGATAATTTGTATTCTGAATTGAGAACTGTAAAAGGATTCTCAAACTCAACAAATCATGCTTCAACTTTCTTGCACATTTCAGTTTCTCTTTCATTACTAAATACATGCTTAATGACAGTTTCTTTAGCATGCTGCTGAATATCTTCAACAATCTCCTCCACTGAATTCACTACACTTTGGCCTACACCTGCTGCCATTAGGTCAGAAATTACAGCTGCACAACTATTTACACAGTCTGCTGAAGATAATACCAAATCAGCCTCTTAATTTTCAGGCACCACATCAACATCAGCACCATTACTTGTTGCCAAGAACACTGACAAGGTGAAAAGTCACCTTCTGCTGAACCAAATGTTGTAAATGGTTGTTTGCAGAAAAGTGAAAAACTTGGTCAGGGAGGAACTGTACGATGTACCAAAGACATAATGGGCCTTAAAGAGTTCGTCAAATAGCTCCCACCAAACCTGTCACCTTACATGGAAGTGCATGCTTGTCAGTCACAATGAAGAAGGTTTGAATGCTGCTTCTTGTCGGTCCCTGATCCAGAAAGTAAGGCTGCCTGCTTCGGGTGATGTTGTCTAGATGCTGCTGCACACTGGCTCCAGCCTACAAGAACACATTCAACAGCAGGATTTAGTGACCATCTTATGACGACAGATCAGATCACTTCACTGTGCATTGAAAAGCAGGTGATGGAAAGAAAATTTTAAACAACTTTCCAACATACCTTTAGGAATTTTAGGAGGTTATTGATAACTTGAGATGTAGACATCTTTCCTGGTCTCTTCCGTCCTTGTGCAGATGGGGGGTAGCAAATGTAGTGGCAGCAAAATAGCAGACATGTCACTGTCCCAGCCTACAGACAAACACATCTGATTAACATTATGCCATAAATACACTGAATTGGCACCATTACCAATATAACCAACAATGAGGATTAAAACAGTCATACCATTCTCAACTTCAGCTGCAGACTCAGCATCGTACATTAACTCCAAGAGCTCTGTGGTGGCTTTCCTTCACAACTTTTGTTTTAAAAACTGGCGGGCTACCTCTCCAAGAATTTGTTGGCAGTGACCACACCAAACAGAAGTCTGAAGTCTTGTTCTATCTGTAATTCAAAAACAGTACATAGAAAGGAGTGATGAGTGACACTGCATGCCGCATGGAGGATTTCAGTGATTTAACAAATTAAGATGTCTTACCAGTCCTTGTGTGTCCAGAAACCGTGGGAACACTGAGAAGATATCTGCTGCATTCGTTTCATCCTTGACCATGATCCTTGAATGATGATTAATGAAGGTAGCTTTCATCTTCTAACGGATGGTCTCTTCATCAGCAGAATGTCTCAAAACAAATAGCTGCGTCCGCATCCTCATCTGATAACACCGTCAGCAGTGAGGGGTCTGGACTGACCATGGCCTGGCCCACCAATTGAAGAAGAAACACAATTTGTTGACTTCTGCCTACATTTTTTTTTCCATACAAATGCAGAACAGAAACTGACTAACCCATGTGGTCAATTTCACAGGAAACACTGCACATGCAATCACTTAATTTATGCAAAAAAAGTTAAATCTTATATGTAGTCAGTATTGTCAGTAGTGTAGTCTGTGCATGGATGAGTTAAAGTGATGGATGTGCAATTAAAGAAATAGGTGAACAAACTAACAGGTGGTGCTGGTACAGTGAGGCTGTGAGCGAGAGCGCTGACTTCTGCCACTGCTGGGTTTTAAATGCTTTGGCCACACCCACAGCCAGGAAGGGCAGGAAGAGCCCAAGCCACCTGATTGGTCACCTGTAAGGAGGAGGAAGTGGAAAGAGAGAACAGGTAAGAGAAAACCAGGAGTAAACCCAACACTGGGATTGTCACACCCACCTTCTTAAGATGGTAGACCGGATGGGTTTGCCATACAAGTAAGTACACCAACCCCAGTCTAAACAGTCTACAACATTACATCTGTCACATTATGTACAGTGAAATGCGCTGACACTTACCCAAACTATTTCCTAGTCCTCCGTAACCTGGTGCCAAGGGAAGCATATTTAAGGGAACTGGAGAACAGCAGGAAGGAGGGGGACAGCAACAACAGCACTATTGAGACAGAAGAGGAGATGGGGAAAAAAAAAAAAAAGAGCCAACACTTGGCGATAGACTGACTCCTGGAGGATGGTCGTCTGCCTTGACCAGTTTGGGTTAAAGAGAAAAGGTTAAAGGAAGAGAAAGAGGCTATGTTCAGATGCAGGCAAATGTGGACCGATTTATTTTGTTCATATGTGACCTGTATCCGATCCATTAAAGACAGTTTGAACAGCACTAATCCAATTTTTTAAAATCTGACCCAGGCCACTTTCATATGTGGTCCTAAATCTGATAAATATCAGATATTTTGCTGTGTGACTTTAGTCTGAATGGCCAGGTTGCATTTTACTGACCTTGACATCATAGGGTTACACAACTCAACTCGTTGAAAGAAGCAAAAAAAAAAAAAAAAAAAAAAAAAAAAAAAAAAAAAAAAAAATAGAACAACCCCCCCCCCCCCAAAAAAAAAAAAAACAAACAATCAAAAAACAAAAAAAACAAAAAAAAACCCAACAAAACACCCAACCCATTGAGTAGAAGCTACACTGCTATTTGAATAGGAGCATTGGAAATGTCTGAAATAATGGACTTTGAAAAAACAAAAACTTTCATGCCTTGAACAGGTATATCAAGGCTGCACATAATTTCTGGAGGTTACACCTGAACCCAGAAAACATACTGGGGATGAAACAAAGTAAACAGTTAGGGAGTAGAGGTACACAACTGGTGGGTCCAATAAGGCTGCCAAGAGCCGGTACAAGTAATAAGAAGAACTGGAAATAAGATAATATAGATTCACATAAACTGCATTTTGGGACAATAAAAGGAGAAGCAGTGGAAGTTTGGAGGAAACTGGCTAAACAGAGACTGGGAAAGAGCATTAGAGGTGGAAGACAGATGGAGCGAAAGAGAAAAACATTATAGAATGCCGATCTGAAGGAAATTTATGGTGGTATAAAACCGACATACAGGTAGTGGACATGGTGGTACATGTAGTGCTAGACAAAGTGGTAGACAAAGTGGTACGTGTAATGCTAGACGGTGGTACATATAGTGGTAGACAAAGTGCTAGACACAGTGGTACATGTAGTGCTAGACACAGTGCTGGACAAAGTGGTACATATAGTGGTAGACAAAGTGGTACATGTAGTGGTAGACAGTGCTGGACAAAGTGGTACATATCGTGGTAGACAGTGGTACATGTAGTGCTAGACATAGTGGTAGACAAAGTGGTACATATGGTGGTAGACAAAGTGGTACATGTGGTGGTAGACACAGTGGTACATGTGGTGCTAGACACAGTGGTACATGTGGTGCTAGACACAGTGGTACATGTGGTGCTAGACACAGTGGTACATGTAGTGCTAGACACAGTGGTACATGTAGTGCTAGACACAGTGGTACATGTAGTGCTAGACACAGTGGTACATGTAGTGCTAGACACAGTGGTACATGTAGTGCTAGACACAGTGGTACATGTAGTGCTAGACACAGTGGTACATGTAGTGCTAGACACAGTGGTACATGTAGTGGTAGACAGTGCTGGACAAAGTGGTACATATAGTGGTAGACAGTGGTACATGTAGTGCTAGACATAGTGGTAGACAAAGTGGTAGACAGTGGTACATGTAGTGCTAGACAAAGTGGTACACGTAGTGGTAGACAGTGGTACATGTAGTGCTAGACAGTGGTAGACAAAGTGGTACATGTAGTGGTAGACAGTGGTACATGTAGTGCTGGACAAAGTGGTACATATAGTGGTAGACAGTGGTACATATAGTGGTAGACAGTGGTACATGTAGTGCTAGACATAGTGGTAGACAAAGTGGTAGACAGTGGTACATGTAGTGGTAGACAAAGTGGTACACGTAGTGGTAGTGGTAGACAAAGGTACATGTAGTGCTAGACATAGTGGTAGACAGTGGTAGACAAGGTGGTACATGTAGTGGTAGACAAAGTGGTACACGTAGTGGTAGACAAAGTGGTACATGTAGTGGTAGACAGTGCTGGACAAAGTGGTACATGTAGTGCTAGACATAGTGGTAGACAAAGTGGTAGACAGTGGTACATGTAGTGGTAGACAAAGTGGTACACATAGTGGTAGACAGTGGTACATGTAGTGCTAGACAGTGGTAGACAAAGTGGTACATGTAGTGGTAGACAGTGCTGGACAAAGTGGTACATGTAGTGGTAGACAGTGCTGGACAAAGTGGTACATATAGTGGTAGACAGTGGTACATGTAGTGCTAGACATAGTGGTAGACAAAGTGGTAGACAGTGGTACATGTAGTGGTAGACAGTGGTAGACAAAGTGGTACATGTAGTGGTAGACAAAGTGGTACATGTAGTGGTAGACAAAGTGGTACATGTAGTGTAGACAAAGTGGTACATGTAGTGGTAGACAAAGTGGTACATTTAGTGGTAGACAAAGTGGTACATTTAGTGGTAGACAAAGTGGTACATTTAGTGGTAGACAGTGGTACATGTAGTGCTGGACAAAGTGGTACATATAGTGGTAGACAGTGGTACATGTAGTGCTAGACATAGTGGTAGACAAAGTGGTAGACAGTGGTACATGTAGTGGTAGACAAAGTGGTACACGTAGTGGTAGTGGTAGACAAAGGTACATGTAGTGCTAGACATAGTGGTACACGTAGTGGTAGACAAAGTGGTAGACAGTGGTACATGTAGTGCTAGACAGTGGTAGACAAAGTGGTACATGTAGTGCTAGACATAGTGGTAGACAAAGTGGTAGACAGTGCTAGACATAGTGGTAGACAAAGTGGTACACGTAGTGCTAGACAGTGGTACACGTAGTGCTAGACAGTGGTACACGTAGTGCTAGACAGTGGTACACGTAGTGCTAGACAGTGGTAGACAAAGTGGTACACGTAGTGGTAGACAAAGTGGTACACGTAGTGGTAGACAAAGTGGTACACGTAGTGGTAGACAAAGTGGTACACGTAGTGGTAGACAGTGGTACACGTAGTGCTAGACAGTGGTAGACAAAGTGGTACATGTAGTGGTAGACAAAGGTACATGTAGTGCTAGACATAGTGGTAGACAAAGTGGTAGACAAGGTGGTACATGCAGTGGTAGACAAAGTGGTACACGTAGTGGTAGACAGTGGTAGACAAAGTGGTACATTTAGTGGTAGACAGTGCTAGACAAAGTGGTACACGTAGTGGTAGTGGTAGACAAAGTGCTAGACAAAGTGGTACATATAGAGGTAGACAGTGGTACATATAGAGGTAGACAGTGGTACATATAGAGGTACACAGTGGTACATATAGAGGTAGACATAGTGGTAGACAAAGTGGTACATGTAGTGGTAGACAAAGTGGTACACGTAGTGGTAGACAAAGCGGTACACGTAGTGGTAGACAAAGCGGTACACGTAGTGGTAGACAAAGCGGTACACGTAGTGGTAGACAAAGTGCTAGACAAAGTGGTACATATAGAGGTAGACAGTGGTACATATAGAGGTAGACAGTGGTACATGTAGTGCAAGACATAGTGGTAGACAAAGTGGTACATGTAGTGGTAGACAAAGCGGTACACGTAGTGGTAGACAAAGCGGTACACGTAGTGGTAGACAAAGCGGTACACGTAGTGGTAGACAAAGCGGTACACGTAGTGGTAGACAAAGCGGTACATGTAGTGGTAGTGGTAGACAAAGTGCTAGACGAAGTGGTACATATAGAGGTAGACAGTGGTACATGTAGTGCAAGACATAGTGGTAGACAAAGTGGTACATGTAGTGGTAGACAAAGCGGTACATGTAGTGGTAGACAAAGCGGTACATGTAGTGGTAGACAAAGCGGTACACGTAGTGGTAGACAAAGCGGTACACGTAGTGGTAGACAAAGCGGTACACGTAGTGGTAGACAAAGCGGTACACGTAGTGGTAGACAAAGCGGTACACGTAGTGGTAGACAGTGGTACACGTAGTGGTACATGTAGTGGTAGACAAAGTGGTACACGTAGTGCTAGACAAAGTGGTAGACAAAGTGGTACATGTAGTGGTAGTGGTAGACAAAGTGCTAGACAAAGTGGTACATATAGTGGTAGACAGTGGTACATATAGAGGTAGACAGTGGTACATATAGAGGTAGACAGTGGTACATGTAGTGCAAGACATAGTGGTAGACAAAGTGGTACACGTAGTGGTAGACAAAGTGCTAGACAAAGTGGTACATGTAGTGCTAGACAAAGTGCTAGACAAAGTGGTACATGTAGTGCTAGACAAAGTGCTAGACAAAGTGGTACATGTAGTGCTAGACAAAGTGCTAGACAAAGTGGTACATATAGTAGTAGACAGTGGTCCATGTAGTGCTAGACATAGTGGTAGACAAAGTGGTAGACAAAGTGGTACATGTAGTGGTAGTGCTAGACAAAGTGCTAGACAAAGTGCTAGACAAAGTGCTAGACAAAGTGCTAGACAAAGTGCTAGACAGTGGTACATGTAGTGGTAGACAAGGTGGTACACGTAGTGGTAGACAAAGTGGTACACGTAGTGGTAGACAAAGTGGTATACGTAGTGGTAGACAGTGGTACATGTAGTGGTAGACAGTGGTACATGTAGTGGTAGACAGTGGTACATGTAGTGCTAGACAGTGGTAGACAAAGTGGTAGACAGTGGTACATGTCGTGGTAGACAGTGGTACATGTAGTGCAAGACATAGTGGTAGACAAAGTGCTAGACAAAGTGGTACACGTAGTGCTAGACAAAGTGGTACACGTAGTGCTAGACAAAGTGGTACACGTAGTGCTAGACAAAGTGGTACACGTAGTGCTAGACAAAGTGGTACATGTAGTGGTAGACAAAGTGCTAGACAAAGTGGTACATATAGTAGTAGACAGTGGTACATGTAGTGCTAGACATAGTAGTAGACAGTGGTACATGTAGTGCTAGACATAGTGGTAGACAAAGTGGTACATGTAGTGGTAGACAAAGTGGTACATGTAGTGGTAGTGGTAGACAAAGTGGTACATGTAGTGGTAGTGGTAGACAAAGTGCTAGACAAAGTGGTACATATAGTGGTAGACAGTGGTACACGTAGTGCAAGACAAAGTGGTAGACAGTGGTACATGTAGTGGTAGACAGTGGTACACATTGTGGTAGACAAAGTGGTATACGTAGTGGTAGACAGTGGTACACGTAGTGGTAGACAGTGGTACATGTAGTGCTAGACAGTGGTAGACAAAGTGGTACATATAGTAGTAGACAGTGGTACATGTAGTGCTAGACATAGTGGTAGACAAAGTGCTAGACAAAGTGGTACATATAGTGGTAGACAGTGGTACATGTAGTGGTAGACAGTGGTACATGTAGTGGTAGACAGTGGTACATGTAGTGGTAGACAGTGGTACATGTAGTGGTAGACAAGGTGGTACATGTAGTGGTAGACGTGTTAGACAAGGTGGTACATGTAGTGGTAGACGTGTTAGACAAAGTGGTACATGTAGTGGTAGACGTGTTAGACAAAGTGGTACATGTAGTGGTAGACGTGTTAGACAAAGTGGTACATGTAGTGATAGACATAGTGGTAGACATAGTGGTAGACAAAGTGGTACACGTAGTGGTAGACAAAGTGGTACACGTAGTGGTAGACAAAGTGGTACACGTAGTGGTAGACAGTGGTAGACAAAGTGGTACATGTAGTGGTAGTGGTAGTGGTAGACAAAGTGCTAGACAAAGTGCTAGACAAAGTGCTAGACAAAGTGGTAGACAGTGGTACACGTAGTGGTAGACAAGGTGGTACACGTAGTGGTAGACAAAGTGGTATACGTAGTGGTAGACAGTGGTACATGTAGTGGTAGACAAGGTGGTACATGTAGTGCTAGACATAGTGGTAGACAAAGTGGTAGACAGTGGTAGACAAGGTGGTACATGTAGTGGTAGACAAAGTGGTACATGTAGTGGTAGACAAAGTGGTACACGTAGTGGTAGACAAAGTGGTACACGTAGTGGTAGACAGTGGTACATGTAGTGCTAGACAGTGGTAGACAAAGTAGTACACGTAGTGGTAGACAGTGGTACATGTAGAGGTAGACAGTGCTAGACAAAGTGGTACATGTAGTGGTAGACAGTGGTACATGTAGTGCTAGACATAGTGGTAGACAAAGTGGTACATGTAGTGCTAGACAAAGTGGTACATGTAGTGGTAGACAGTGCTAGACAAAGTGGTACATGTAGTGGTAGACAGTGCTGGACAAAGTGGTACATGTAGTGGTAGACAGTGCTGGACAAAGTGGTACATGTAGTGGTAGACAGTGGTACATGTAGTGCTAGACAAAGTGGTACATGTAGTGGTAGACAGTGCTAGACAAAGTGGTACATGTAGTGATAGACATAGTGGTAGACATAGTGATACACGTAGTGGTAGACAGTGGTAGACAGTGGTACACGTAGTGGTAGACAAAGTGGTACACGTCATGGTAGACAGTGCTAGACAAAGTGGTACATGTAGTGGTAGACAGTGATACACGTATGTGGTAGACAGTGGTACATGTAGTGGTAGACAAAGTGGTACATGTAGTGCTAGACAAAGTGGTACATGTAGTGGTAGACAAAGTGGTACATGTAGTGGTAGACAGTGCTGGACAAAGTGGTACATGTAGTGCTAGACAAAGTGGTACATGTAGTGCTAGACAAAGTGCTAGACAGTGGTACACGTAGTGGTAGACGTGTTAGACAAAGTGGTACATGTAGTGATAGACATAGTGGTAGACATAGTGATACACGTAGTGGTAGACAGTGGTACACGTAGTTGTAGACAAAGTGGTACACGTAGTGGTAGACAAAGTGGTACACGTAGTGGTAGACAAAGTGGTACACGTAGTGGTAGACAGTGCTAGACAAAGTGGTACATGTAGTGGTAGACAAAGTGGTAGACAAAGTGGTACATGTAGTGGTAGACAAAGTGCTAGACAAAGTGGTACATATAGTGGTAGACGGTGGTACATGTAGTGGTAGACAGTGGTACATGTAGTGCAAGACAGTGGTAGACAAAGTGGTAGACAAAGTGGTACATGTAGTGGTAGTGGTAGACAAAGGTACATGTAGTGCTAGACATAGTGGTAGACAAAGTGGTAGACAGTGGTAGACAAGGTGGTACATGTAGTGGTAGACAAAGTGGTACATGTAGTGGTAGACAAAGTGGTACACGTAGTGGTAGACAAAGTGGTACACGTAGTGGTAGACAAAGTGGTACATGTAGTGCTAGACAGTGGTAGACAAAGTGGTACACGTAGTGGTAGACAGTGGTACATGTAGAGGTAGACAGTGCTAGACAAAGTGGTACATGTAGTGGTAGACAGTGCTGGACAAAGTGGTACATATAGTGGTAGACAGTGGTACATGTAGTGCTAGACATAGTGGTAGACAAAGTGGTACATGTAGTGCTAGACAAAGTGGTACATGTAGTGGTAGACAGTGCTAGACAAAGTGGTACATGTAGTGGTAGACAGTGCTGGACAAAGTGGTACATGTAGTGGTAGACAGTGCTGGACAAAGTGGTACATGTAGTGGTAGACAGTGGTACATGTAGTGCTAGACATAGTGCTAGACAAAGTGGTACATGTAGTGCTAGACAAAGTGCTGGACAGTGGTACACGTAGTGGTAGACGTGTTAGACAAAGTGGTACATGTAGTGATAGACATAGTGGTAGACATAGTGATACACGTAGTGGTAGACAGTGCTAGACAAAGTGGTACATGTAGTGGTAGACAGTGGTACATGTAGTGGTAGACAAAGTGGTACACGTCATGGTAGACAGTGCTAGACAAAGTGGTACATGTAGTGGTAGACAGTGATACACGTATGTGGTAGACAGTGGTACATGTAGTGCTAGACAAAGTGCTAGACAGTGGTACACGTAGTGGTAGACGTGTTAGACAAAGTGGTACATGTAGTGATAGACATAGTGGTAGACAAAGTGGTACACGTAGTGGTAGACAAAGTGGTACACGTAGTGGTAGACAAAGTGGTACACGTAGTGGTACATGTAGTGGTAGACAGTGATACACGTATGTGGTAGACAGTGGTACACGTATGTGGTAGACGTAGTGGTAGACAAAGTGGTAGACGTAGTGCTAGACAAAGTGGTAGACGTAGTGCTAGACAAAGTGGTAGACGTAGTGCTAGACAAAGTGGTAGACGTAGTGCTAGACAAAGTGGTAGACGTAGTGCTAGACAAAGTGGTAGACGTAGTGCTAGACAAAGTGGTAGACGTAGTGCTAGACAAAGTGGTAGACGTAGTGGTAGACAAAGTGGTAGACGTAGTGCTAGACAAAGTGGTACACGTAGTGCTAGACAAAGTGGTACACGTAGTGCTAGACAAAGTGGTACACGTAGTGGTAGACAGTGGTACACGTAGTGGTAGACAGTGGTACACGTAGTGGTAGACAGTGGTACACGTAGTGGTACATGTAGTGGTAGACAAAGTGGTACACGTAGTGGTAGACAAAGTGGTACACGTAGTGGTAGACATAGTGGTAGACATAGTGGTACATGTAATGGATACACTGGTTACAGGTAGTGGACACCACGGTAGACATAGTGGTATAGGTCGTGGTGGTAGAGGTGGTGATGGTTGTTATGGCCCAAGATTCTAACATTTGCCAGAGGACACTAAAAGGATTTCAAGTTCTTCATTTTTAGTTGTTGGTTTTACTTTAATTAAATCCCTCCCATCCCCAAAAACAAAGGAACAACTAAAGTTTCAAAGAAAAGGACCAAGGTGAGCCGGCCAACTTAACAAAAGGACGGTATGTGGGCCAGGCCAACCCTGTACAGGGTCGTAGGAGCTGACCACATACCGCTACTCCTACAGAACACAACAAGCAACTAAATCCTAACAAAGAAAAAAGCCGAAAACATGACATCCGGACCCACCTGGTCAAACAAAAAGCAAAGGCTAACCAAAAAGAGCTAAGGAGCAGCCAACATGACTCATTCCAGGAAGCAGCAGCGCAAAACCTGATACGCACATCCTGTGGTAGTGGATTAAGTGTTGAATATAAAAACGAACATGCTAGCTTTATGCTTTAAAGGAAAATAACTGGGGAAAAGTGGGATGAGATGCGTCCCAGGAGGAGAAGTGGGAAAAACATTTCTTTCTGTAAATAGTGTGTGCCTGCGTGGTCACGTATTACGTCAGGACCTCTTTTGCATATGTGGGTCACTTCAGGGTCGCATTCAGTTCATACTGAAAACTGATAGAAGTCACATTTAATGTGCAATATGAATGAGCACACGACAATTTAAAAAAGATTTCACCAAAGAATCTGAATTGATTTAAGACCTGCAGTCTGAACATAGCCAGCGAGAGAGGGAGAGAGAGAGAGACATTGATGCACAGCAAAATGAACTACAGAGTGTATTTAAAAAAAAAAAAAAAAAAAAAAGACACTATACATTTTGAAAAATTACCCCCAGTTTCACATTTGGTAGTTTTTGGAATTTTCTTTTATGGATGTCGGTAGGTAGGGGATTGGTGGATATTTGTCCAAATTTACAGACCAATAGATTAACGAGACAAAAACAGCTGTACAATTAAGAACAGCATCATATAGAAGACTAAAAAAGCAAAATGACAAATACAATAGATTAAAAAGACATCAAAACAGCTGTACAATTAAAAACAGTGTTGTACAGAAGAACAAAAAAGTAAATTTACTAAAACAATGGATTAAAAAGACATAAAAACAGCTGTACAATTAAAAACAGTGTCGTACAGAAGACTAAAAAAACAAAATATAGACTAATACAGATTTTAAAAAAACAGCTGTACAATTAAAAACAGTGTCATACAGAATAATAAAGCAAAATGACTAATACAATAGATTAAAATGACAAAAACAGCTGTACAACCAAAAACAGTGAAATAAAAATACCAAGTAAACAAAAAGAATCGCAGCAAGGAAAGCACAGCGAGCGCAGACCTCCGCCAAGACAGATCCAAAATCACCACGGCCATCATCACCACTGTGGCAGCACCGAGACAGACCCAAAACACCCAAAGTGCATGCACACACCACTACAACCAAGTTCCATACAAAAAAAAAAAGTTGGTGAAATAAATTGACACTAAAATAAGTTAATAAAATAACCACATTTTAAAAAAAATTAAATTAAAAAAAATAAACACGCTCCTGGGTTTAAACCCAGGTAGGGTGGGAAGAGCCCAAGCCACCTATCAGGAGGAGGAAAAAAGCACGAGAGAGACATTGGGGGAGGGGGGAGAAATCAATGCGCAGCAAACTGAACAACAGAGTGTATTAAAAAAAATAATAATAATAAAAAAAAAAGAACTATACATTTTGAAAAATTATCCCCAGTCCCACATTTTATAATTTTTGGAGTTTTCTTTTGTGGACGTCAGTAGGTAGGGAATTGGTGGATATTTGTCCAAATTTACAGACCCAAGTTTCCATGCATGAGTGAGCAGGGGCAAACTGCGCAATCCAAGTTAAAACTGGTTTGCATGAAGTAGTGGTGAGATTTAAATCCAATCCAAGGTCATGGGAGGGGCCAATGGGCATCCATCTTGTTTTCCTCAAAATTGCCAGGTTATAACATTCAACTCATTTAGGCCTGAAAATGTCACACAGTTAACCCTAAACCTAACCCTAACCTGTCCTGTCCTCAGTGACATTTTCAGGCCTAAACAAGTTGAATTAACATTGAAAGGCAGGAACAGCTGCCAAGGGAAAAGAAATGAAACCAACATGGTGGTCAAAGTGTTAATGCTGTAACCTGGCACTCTGGTGGAAAACAAGATGGGTGCCCATAGGCCCCTCCCATGTCCTTGGATTGGATTTAAATCCCACCACTACGTCACACAAACCAGTTTCAACTCGGATTGCGCAATTTGTCCCTGATCACTCATGCATGAAAACCTAGGTCTGTAAATTTAGACAAATATCCACCAATCCCCTACCTACTGACGTCCATGAAATAAAATTCCAAAAGTTATCAAATGTGTAACTGGGGTAATTTTTCAAAATGTATAGTTTTTTTATACACCCTGTAGAACTGTTCAAAACTAACAGCTGGTGCTATTATAATTACTTTTTATGCATTTGGCAGATGCTTTTTTCCAAAGCAACTTACAAGGGAAAAAAACAATACAAAAGAATACAATACAAGACTAAATTAGACAGAAAAACAGCTGTATAATTTAAAAGACAGTGTCATACACAATTAAAAAGCAAAATGATAGACTAAAATACAATAGATTAAAGACATTAAAAACAGCTGTACAGTGTCATACAGAAGAATAAAAAAGCAAAATGACTAAAATACAATTGATTAAAAAGTTAACAGCTGCACAATTAAAAACAGTGTCATACAGAATAAAAAATCAAAATGATAGACTAAAATACATGAATACATTAAAAAGACATAAAAACAGTTGTACAATTAAAAACAGTGTCATACAAAATTAAAAAAACACAATGATTGACTAATACAATAGATTAAAAAGACAAAAACAACTGTATGATCAAAAACAGTTTCTTATAGAAGAACAAAAAAGCAAGATGACTAATAAAGAAATAAAGTTCTGAGCGCTTCATAAAAACTCGACAAACTGTCCATATTTACCAAACCCGCCCCAGAACCAGGTCAGACAGTGCTGTTAGACCCACATTAAGGCAGACAGAGCCCCTGAGTGTCCCCCCTCAACTACCCAACCCAAAATCTAACTGAACTGAACCCTAGTCTTCACGTGGTTCTGCGGTGGGTCGATTAAGCAGGAAACCAGCGGGACGTGAAGCACCTTGCAAAACAAACTGCTCCACAGGCCCCACGGACTGCCCCAGAGATGGTTACCACTGCAACCAACACTAGCCGCTCCCCACGACACCACAAAAAAAAAAAAAGGTGACAAACCCAAAAGGGGTAGGTCTCTAAACCTGACTGGAGAACACCCAGACAATGTGAGTCTGAACAGTATTTCACTGACCTTCCAATGGTGACAAACAAAACACGATTCAAACTAAATAAACCAACTTGGGACAGAGCCCCCATTTTGTCAAGACCGGCCCATAGAGCCTTGACAAAAACAAACGGGAGGATGTCGTAAAAAAAAAATTTAATTAGTTAATAGTGCTTGAATCGGGTTAATACCTACTAATGAAGTAAATCTTATATGTAGTTTGTATTATCAGTAGCGTAGTGTGTGCATGGATGAGTGAAAGTGATGGATGTTTCAACTCCCACCCTCAAACCCCACACCCCTCCACCTCCAATCACCCACACCCACCCGCATAAACACACCCACCTACGCACCCCTGCGAGATGTGATGACATGAAAATTCCACACCACAGCCCCCACAACAAAAATCACCACCACTGTGGCATCGCCAAGACGGACCCAAAACACCCAAAGTGCACACACACACCCCACTGCAACCAAGTTCCATAAAAAAAATAAAAAAAAAATTCAATAAAGTAAATGAATACACTAAAATAAGTTAACAAAATAATAAAATTAAATAAATAAAAAAAGAAACTTCAGAATTTAAATAAATGAAACAAACATGCTCCTGGGTTTAAATCCAGGTAGGGCGAGAAGAGCCCAAGCCAACTGTCAGGAGGACAAAAAGAGCGAGTGAGAGACAGAAAAAAAATTAAATTAAATTAAAAAAGGAGACATTGGGGGAGTGAGGAGAAATAAGGGGAGACGTCAATGTGCAGCAACCTGAACTACAGGGTGTAGTATAAAAAAAACAAAAAACCTATACATTTTGAAAAATTACCCCCAGTTCCACATTTGATCATTTTTGGAATTTTCTTTTCTGGACACCAGCAGGTAGGGGACTGGTGGATATTTGTCCAAATTTACAGACCCAGGTTTTCATGTATGGGTGAACAGGGGCAAACTGCGCAATCCAAGTTAAAACTGGTTTACATGAAGTAGCGGTGGGATTTAAATCCAATCCAAGGTCATGGGAGGGGCCAATGGGCATCCATCTTGTTTTCCTCAAAATTGCCAGGTTACAACATTAACACTTTGGCCACCATGTCAACTTTCAACTCGTTTAGGCCTGAAAATGTCACTGAGAGTTAACCCTAAACCTAACCCTAGCCCTAACCTGGCCTGTCCTCACTGATATTTTCAGGCCTAAACAAGTTGAATTAACATTGAAAGGCAGGAAAAGCTGCCAAGGGGAAAGAAATGAAACTGACATGGTGGTCAAAGTGCTAATGCTGTAACCTGGCACTTTGGTGGATAACAAGATGGATGCCCATTGGCCCCTCCCATGTCCTTGGATTGGATTTAAATCCCACCACTACTACGCACAAACCAGTTTCAACTCTGACTGCTCAATTTGCCCCCGTCCACTCATGCATGAAAACCTGGGTCTGCAAATTTGGACAAATATCCACCAATCCCCTACCTACTGATGTCCATGACATAAAATTCCAAAAATTATCAAGTGTGTAACTGGGGGTAATTTTTCAAAATTTATAGTTTTTTTATACACCCTGTAAAACTGTTCAAAACTAACTGCTGGTGCTAATATAATTACATTTACATTTTATGCATCTGGCAGACGATTTTTCCAAAGCGACTTACAAGAGAAAAAAAACAATGTGAAAGAATAAAATACAAGAATAAATTAAAGACAGAAAAACAGCTGTACAATTTATAAACGGTGTCGTACAAGAGACAAAAAAGCAAAATGATAGGCTAAAATACATGAATAGATTAAAAAAGACAAACAGTTGTATAATTAAAAACAGTGACATACAAAATAAAATAAAAAAAGCACAGAGATACACTAATACAATAGATTAAAAAGACGAACTGTACAATCAAAAACAGAGTTGTAAAGACGACTTAAAAAAAGCAAGATGACTAATAAAGAAATAAAGTTCTGAGCGCTTCATAAAAACTCAACAAACTGTCCATATTTACCAAACCCGCCCCAGAACCAGGTCAGACAGTGCCGTTAGACCCACATTAAGGCAGACAGAGCCCCTGAGTGTCCCCCCTCAACTACCCAACCCAAAATCTAACTGAACTGAACCCTAGTCTTCACGTGGTTCTGCGGTGGGTCGATTAAGCACGAAACCAGCGGGACGTGAAGCACCTTGCAAAGCAAACTACTCCACAGACCCCACGGACTGCCCCCGAGATGGTTACCACTGCAACCAACACTAGCCGCTCCCCACGACACCACAAAAAAAAAAAAAAAAAAAAAAAAAAGGTGACAAACCCAAAAGGGGTAGGTCTCTAAACCTGACTGGAGAACACCCAGACAATGTGAGTCTGAACAGTATTTCACTGACCTTCCAATGGTGACAAACAAAACACGATTCCAACTAAATAAACCAACTTGGGAC
Source organism: Sphaeramia orbicularis (assembly GCF_902148855.1). NCBI lineage: Eukaryota > Metazoa > Chordata > Actinopteri > Kurtiformes > Apogonidae > Sphaeramia > Sphaeramia orbicularis. The sequence goes on from NC_043973.1 coordinate 31,480,601, forward strand.
AGAGCCCCCATTTTGTCAAGACCGGCCCATAGAGCCTTGACAAAAACAAATGGGAGGATGTCGTAAAAAAATTAAATGTATTAGTTAATAGTGCTTGAATTGGGTTAATACCAAATAATTAAGTAAATACTATATGTAGTTTGTATTATCAGTAGTGTAGTGTGAGCATGGATGAGTGAAAGTGATGGATGTTTCAACTCCCACCCTCAAACCCCACACCCCCTCCACCTCCCATCACCCACACCCATAAAGCCATCCACACACCCCCACATAAACACACCCACCTATGCACCCCTGCGAGATGTGATGAGTTGAAAATTCCATGCTACAGCACCCACAACCAAAATCACCATGGCCATCACCACTACTGTGGCATCTGTGGAGACAGACCCAAAACACCCAAAGTGCGCGCACACACACACCACTCCAACCAAGTTCCATACAAAAAAAAGGTCAATAAAATAAATGAATACACTAAAATAAGTTCACAAAATGAAAAAATTAAATAAATAAAAGACACACCAAAATTAAATAAAAGTAAATTAAAAAACAAACCAAACACGCTCCTCGGTTTAAATCCAGGTAGGGCGGGAAGAGCCAAGCCACCTGTCAGGAGGACAAAAAGAGAGAACGAGTGACAGAAAAAAAAAATAAAAAATACATTTTGGAAAAATTACCCCCAGTTCCACATTTGATAATTTTTGGAATTTTCTTTTCTGGAGGCCAGTAGGTAGGGGACTGGTGGATATTTGTCCAAATTTATAGACTCAGGTTTTCATGTATGAGTAAACAGGGGCAAACAGCACAATCCAAAATTAAAACTGGTTTGCATGAAGTAGCGGTGAGATTTAAACCCAATCCAAGGTCATGGGAGGGGCCAATGGGCATCCATCTTGTTTTCCTCAAAATTGCCAGGTTACAACATTAACACTTTGGCCACCATGTCAAAATTCAACTCATTTAGGCCTGAAAATGTCACTGAGAGTTAACCCTAAACCTAACCCTAGCCCTAACCTGGCCTGTCCTCACTGATATTTTCAGGCCTAAACAACTCGAATTAACATTGAAAGGCAGGAACAGCTGCCAAGGGGAAAGAAATGAAACTGACATGGTGGTCAAAGTGTTAATGCTGTAACCTGGCACTCTGGTGGAAAACAAGATGGATGCCCGTTGGCCCCTCCCATGACCTTGGATTGGATTTAAATCCCACCACTACTTTGCACAAACCAGTTTCAACTCGGATTGCGCAATTTGCCCCTGTTCACTTATGCATGAGAACCTGGGTCTGCAAATTTGGACAAATATCCACCAATCCCCTACCTACTGATGGCCACGAAATAAAATTCCAAAAATCAAACGTGTAACTGGGGGTAATTTTTCAAAATGTATAGTTTTTGATACACCCAGTAGAACTATTCAAAACTAACAGCTGGTGCTAATATAATTACATTTACATTTTATCCATTTGGCAGAGGATTTTTCCAAAGCGACTTACAAGGGAAAAAACAGTATGAAAGAATAAAATACAAGAAATTAAAGACAGAAAAACAGCTGTACAATTTAAGAACGGTGTCGTACGAGAAAAAAAAGCAAAATGATAAGCTAAAATACAAAAAAAGATTAGAAAAAGACAAATAGCTGTACAATTAAAAAACAGCTGTACAATTAAAAACAGCGTCATACAGAATAAAAAAGCAAAATGATAGACTAAAATACATGAGTAGATTAAAAAAGACAAAAACAGTTGTATAATTACAAACAGTGACATACAAAAAATAAAAAAAGCACAGTGATAGACTAATACAATAGATTAAAAAGACGAACTGTACAAAGACAGTGTCATAAAGACGACTTAAAAAAAGCAAGATGACTAATAAAGATATAAAGTGCTGAGCACTTCATAAAAACTTGACAAACTGTCCATATTTACCAAACCCACCCCAGAACCAGGTGCTGTTAGACCCACATTAAGGCAGACAGAGCCCTTGAGTGTCCCCCCTCAACTACCCAACCCAAAATCTAACTGAACTGAACCCTAGTCTTCACGTGGTTCTGCGGCGGGTCGATTAAGCAGGAAACCAGCGGGACGTGAAGCACCTTGCAAAGCAAACTACTCCACAGACCCCACGGACTGCCCCCGAGATGGTTACCACTGCAACCAACACTAGCCGCTCCCCACGACACCACAAAACGAAAAAAGGTGACAAACCCAAAGGGGTAGGTCTCTAAACCTGACTGGAGAACACCCAGACAATGTGAGTCTGAACAGTATTTCACTGACCTTCCCATGGTGACAAACAAAACATGATTCAAACTAAATAGACCAACTTGGGACAGAGCCCCCATTTTGTCAAGACCAGTCCATAGAGCCTTGACAAAAACAAACGGGAGGATGTCGTAAAAAAAAAAAAAAAAAAAAAAAAAAAAATTGACTTTATTAGTTAATAGTGCTTGAATCAGGTTAATACTAAATAATGAAGTAAATACTATATGTACTTTGTATTATCAGTAGTGTAGTGTGTGCATGGATGAGTGAAAGTGATGGATGTTTCAACTCCCACCCTCAAACCCCACACCCCCTCCACCTCCCATCACCCACACCCATAAACCCATCCACCCGCATCAACACACCCACCTACGCACCCCTGCGAGATGTGATGACATGAAAATTCCACACCACAGCACCCACAACCAAAATCACCACGGCCATCACCACCACTGTGGCATCGCCGAGACAGACCCTAAACACCCAAAGTGCGCGCACACACACACACACACACACACACACACACACACACACCACTGCAACCAAGTTTCATTTAAAAAAAAAAAACAAAAAAAAAAAAACCTAAGAGTCAATAATATAAATCAATACACTAAAGTTAACAAATAATAAAATTAAATAAATAAAAAAAGACACCAAAATTAAATTTAAAAAATTGAAATAAAACAAACATGCTCCTGGGTTTCAATCCAGGTAGGGCAGGAAGAGCCCAAGCCACCTGTCAGGAGGGAGGAAAAAAAAAAAAAAAAGAGAGAGAGAGAGAGAGAGAGATTGGGAGATGGGGGAGAAATAAACATTTGATAATTTTTGGAATTTTCTTTTGTGGATGTCAGTAGGTAGGGGATTGGTGGATATTTGTCCAAATTTACAGACCCAGGTTTTCATGTATGAGTTAGCAGGGGCAAACTGCACAATCCAAGTTAAAAACTGGTTTGCATGAAGTAGCAGTGAGATTTAAATCCAATCAAAGGTCATGGGAGGGGCCAATGGGCATCCATCTTGTTTTCCACAAAATTGCCAGGTTACAACATTAACACTTTGGCCACCATGTCAACACTCAACTCGTTTAAGCCTGAAAATGTCACTGAGCGTTAACCCTAAACCTAACCCTAACCTGACCTGTCCTCACTGATATTTTCAGGCCTAAACTTGAATTAACATTGAAAGGCAGGAACAGCTGCCAAGGGGAAAGAAATGAAACTGACATGGTGGTCAAAGTGCTAATGCTGTAACCTGGCACTTTGGTGGAAAACAAGATGGGTGCCCATTGGCTCCTCCCATGTCCTTGGATTGGATTTAAATCCCACTGCTACTTTGCACAAAACAGTTTATTAAAAAAAACAAAAAAACAAAAACAAAAAAAAAACAACACACACACACACACACACACACACACACACACACACACTACAAGAATAAATTAAAGACAGAAAAACAGCTGTACAATTAAAAAAAAAGTGTAATACAGAAGAACAAAAAGCAGCAAAATGATAGACTAAAATACAAGGGGAGAGAGATATTACACATCATTTATATTAAAAACAGGAGTAAATATAAAAAAGTACAGAACATCACAGGATATTTACATTAGAGAAGGAAACCAGTCAGGGTTTTAAATATGTTTAATGGATTTAATACAAAAATACAATTTAATACAAAAAAAAAAAAAAAAAAAAGGAAAAAGACAAAGATCTGAAGTCATCAAGATACATGAGATCATGTTTAAAGTTTATAGAATGAATTCATGTTTAAAGTGTAATAGTGACCCTGGGATTTGTTCACGTTTTGAGGTTTCAGTTTGTATTTCCCGTTCGCTTTTAGTTCAGTATCTATTTAGTTACATGTTCAAAGTTATTTATGAAAGTCTAATCAGTTACAAAGAGTCAATATATTACAAACTAGAATAAGCATGTGTGTGAGTGTGTAGATAAATACAAAGGTCATTTTATCAAACTACAAAGGTAGGTCATTTATTAAACTACAAAAGGTGCAACTCCGCAAAGTCACACCCAACGGAGGACAAACAGTCCTATCACCGACGACCAAAACCATCAACCTAGAGTCGCACAGGGAACTACATCCAGACCCAATCACAGAAACCAATGCAAATATGCCGAGGAATGACTTCAAGCCACACTACTTTGATTGAACAAACAACTGACAAACCAAGAATTCAACTCCAATGAAACCCATCCAAACATCCTAACGGTCTTATGAATGTGAACATGTGTAGATGTCATGGCACAGCGGCCAACAAACCAGCAGAAGAAATTAAAAATAAATTAATTAATTAATAAATAAATAAATAAACAAACACCCACCTGTTGTCGTTCACCTGAAAAAAAGAAATATCTTGGGTATGACTGATAAAATGGGCTCCGTTTATTTTTATTGTGTACTACTGTTAGGAAATTGACAGTTTGTAATGTGTACTAGTGTCATGAAATGGACAATTTTTAACGTGTACAAGAATCTCAACTCAAAACTCAGAATCACCTTATAATCACAACCAATGAAAGAGTTGAAACGCCACAACACAAAACTTAACATAACGCAACTCCTCCCGTCCATGAGACAACAAGGTTGATGATTTTGGTTCGTTAAGTTACACTGAGGAACGATATACAGCCCGAGTATCAAGTCCCACTAGGATCCAACAAACTGGCAAACCAAGAATTCAACTCCAATCAAACCAGTCATATGGACTAAATGCTGGAAAAACCAGTAAATATACAAGACCAACTCCATATGCACTGACAATCTGATCATCATAACCATCTTATGAATGTGCACATGTAAATGTGTAGATGTGATGGCACAGCGGCCAAAGAAAAAAGCATCAGAAATAATAAACATGAATAAAGGGCATCGAATAACAGCGAATACACATGTAAAAACAGCCATGTAAATGTGTTTGTGTATATTGACCAACTCCATATGCACAAACAATCAGAGCATCATAAGCATTTTATGGATGAACATGCGAAGGCGTAGATGTTATTGGATGGCAGCCAAAAAAAAAAAAAAAAAAAGGCATCGAAAATGATAAACATGAATAAAAGGGCGTCGAGTAATAGCGAATACACATGTCAAAACATCCATGTAAATGTGTTTGTGTGCAGTTGAATATGAAGCTCAGTTTAACTAACAATACAAGGTGCAACTCCACAAATCTGAACCAGTACAGTCAAACTCCACCAATACAACCAGATTCACCAAAAACTGACAAACCAAGAATTGAACCACAGTCATATAGACTAAATGATGGAAACCAGTAAATATACTAGACCAACTCATCTAAGAACAAACTGAGCTTCATAAACATGTTAAAAATGTGAACGTGTAGATGTCATGGCACGGCGGCCAGTAAACCAGCAGAGGAAAGAATGAAAATGAAAAAAAGCAAGTAAACAAGTGTATACATGTAAATGTATGTGCGCAGATGAATATGAAGCTCATTTTAACACACAAGACAAGAAATCTGAACTAATACAACAGTTGCTACACCACAAGACAGTCTTGTTATTGATGACCAAAACCATCAATATTAAGTCACAATATCCAATCCCAAATCACAGAAATAGATTTAAATATGAAAGACTTTACACAAAACTAATTCAACCAGAACCAAACTGACAAACCAAGAGTTAAACTAATGAAACCACCATCATATTGATGAAATGATGGAAACCCAGTAAATTTACTACACCAACTCATCTAAGAACAAACTGAACATCCTAGCCATCATATGAATGTGAACATGCGTAGATGGCATGGCAGCCAAAAAGACAGAAGAAATTATAAAAATACCACATACCCATTTACCTGAAAAAAAGAAATCTCAGATTATGCTGTCATACAATAGACAGTTTGTTTTTGGTGTGTAATACCGTCATGAAATGGACAGTTCATTTTTGATGTGTACTACTGTTATGAAACAGTTTATTTTTTATGTTTAATACTGTCATGAAATAGACAATTTATTTTTGATGCGTACAACTTATATGAATTTTTTTTTTTTTTTTTTTTTTTTTTTTTTTTTAAATGTGTATTTACTAGACCAACAGTATGAACTTCTTAAGAATGTGTGTAGATGTCATGGCACAATGGCCAGTAAACCGGGAGGAGAAATAATAAAAACACCACCCACCTGTTGTTGTCTACCTGAAAAAAAGATGAATTCAGTATACAAATACATGAAAAACCATCCATGTAAAAGCGTTAGTATGTGCAGCTGAATATGAGCCAATTTAAACACGAAGTATAAGGTGTAACTCCAAAAACTTCAACCAAATGGGCTAAAACATAGAAACCCAGTAAATATACTAGACCAACTCATCCAAGAACAATCTGAGCTTCATAAACATCTTATGAATGTGAACATGTGTGGATGTCATGGCATGGCGGCCAACAAACCAGCAAAAGAAATAATGTAAACAGCACATACCTGTTGTTGTTTACCTGAAAAAAAGAGCTGTGTGTGAGTGTGTGTTGCTCATTTCAAAAGATAGAAAAATCACCACCAGTGTAAGAGTTGAAATGCCACCACACAGAATTTAGCACAGCAACAAATCGTCCTGCCATTGACAACCAAAACTATCTATATCACCATCACACTGGGAGCCAATTTCCAGTCACAATCACAGACAGACTCCATCAGTACCATCTGATTCTAACAAAACTGACAAACCAAGAATTAGACTTTCTACATCAAATGGAATTAAACATGGAAACCCAGTAAATATACTAGACCACCTCATCTAAGAACAAACTCTGCATTATAAAACCAGCAGAATAAACGGGCATCAATTAACAGCAAATACACATGTAAAATCAGCCATGTAAATGTGTTTGCGTGTACTAGTATAACTCCATATGCACAGACAATCTGAGCATCATAAGCATCTTATGAATGTGAACATGTGAATGTGTAGATGTGATGGCGCAGTGGCCAAAAAGCATAGGACATAATAAACATGACTAAAGAGCATTGAATAAGAGCGAATGCACATGTAAAATCAGCCATGTAAATGTTTGTGTATACTAGACCAACTCCATATGCACAAACATGCTGATCATCATAAGCATCTTATGAATGAACATGTGAAGGCGTAGATGTTATGGCATGGTGGCCAAAAAAAAAAAAAAAAAACATCGAACATGAATAAAGAGCATCGAATAAAAGCGAATACACTTGTCAAAGCGTCCATGTAAATGTGTTTGTGTGCAGTTAAATATGAAGCTCAGTTTAACTAATAATACAAGGAGCAACTCCACAAATCTGACCCAATACAGTCAGTAAACTGCACCAATACAACCAGATTCAACAAAAACTGACAAACCAAGAATTAAACCACAGTCATACGGACTAAATGATGGAAACCCAGTAAATATACTAGACCAACTCCTCTAAAAACAGACTGAGCTTCATTTATGAGTGTGTAGGTGCCATGGCACGGCGGCCAAAACACCAGCGGAAGAAATAAAAAAAAAAAAAAAGCTCCACTTACCCGTCGTTGTTTACCTGAAAAAAAGAAACATGAACATCCTAAGACTCTCCTCAAATCACTAGAGCTGAAACTCCAACACCAACAACGACTTAAACACTCCTGACTCATAAAAATCAGCATTATGCCGACGCATGCGCAAGGGCCTAGCGTGGAGACCCGGAGCGCGAGACCACCACCCCAACCACCACCTCAATCAACCCAAACCAGCTCCTTACTATGCGACGACTGCTGCGTTTTGACCGCGAAGAGTTCAATGTCGTCTCCCTGTCAAAATGGAGTCAGTTTAAGACACTTTATCCACATATTAATGTCGATTAAAACGCTATACAAGTGTGTAATTCATTACCTTTCCATCCGCGGCTCGTGCCTCCTCCTCTGTGGTTCCTCGTGCAGGTTGGAGTTCGGTTTGTTCGGTCAAACTCGGACCTTTATTTTTGTTTGTTTGTTTGTTTTTTAAACGCACTGTAACTAGTCGTAGGCGTTCTCTAGTGCCGACTCCCCGTGTCTATTTTCCGCACATCACGTTCATGTAGCAAGCATAAACCAACCTTTAGGGTTTTCGTCTTTTTCTGCTTCTTCTTGTGCTTTCCGGCAGAGTATCGTTTTTAAAAACAAACCGAACTCTTCTCTGAAGCGTCTCCTCTTCGTAAAAGTCAACAAATAGGCGCACAAACGTTGACAAGCTGATGACTTCCCCTGCTCTCCCGTGCTAATGGTTCCGGCCTTTTAAAGGGTGTTGATTAGTGTCACCTGTGCAAATGACGTCAGTAGGATGCGCACGCATATGAAGACGTAAAGTAAATGATGATTTCAAAATTCAAGGACGTGGATAACTCCTGTGTTTTTTGTGGACATGCTGATGAAACTTTAAACCATTTGTTTTTGGAATGTAATATCACAAAACAATTTTTGTCTAACCTTTGTTCTCATATCTTCACCCAAGTTAACATGTCATACTGTTTTTCTCTGAAAGATGTTATATGTTATTATGAAAATAAGGACAAATGTCTCCAATATTTAGTTAATTTTTTTATTTTATTGGGTAAATATTTTATTCATAAACAAAAATTCTCAGCCTCCAAACCAACCTTTCCTCATTTTTAATTGAATTTAATTCACTTCACAAATCATAAACCCCTGTTAATAATAATAAATAAAAAGACATTCCTTGATAGTTATGATAAGTTATTTAATGTTTCCTCTGACAGTTGATGAAATTTTAGATGAGAAATTATGTATGTATGTATGTATGTATGTATGTATTTATTTATTATTTATTTTTTGTATATGAATTATTGAAAATGTATTTCATGCATATATTGATTTTATGATTGTATTTTGTTTTTATATCTGTATTCTCTTGTATTGTATGTATGGTGTTATATGCTAAATGTTTGACAAAGTTTGTATATTAATATTTAAATAAAGTAAAAAAAAAAAAAAAAAAAAAAAAACGTAAAGTAAATGTGAAAAAAAAAATTTCCTTGGACTTCTTCTGCTCTTGCTCTTTTGAAGAAAAGAGAATAAGATTTAAAAAAAAAAAAATTAAAGCTGCAAGCAGCATTGGGCGGGACCTCGCACTGGGCTATCCGCCTCCCGTGTGTTCCACTTCCCATACGTTCCGCCTCCCGTTAGTTCTGCCTCCTGTACGTTCTGCCGCCCATGTGTTCTGCCTCCCATATGTTCCACCTCCCATGCGTTCCACTTCCCATACGTTCCACCTCCCGTTACTTCTGCATCCTGTACGTTCTGCCTCCCGTGTGTTCTGCCTCCCATACGTTCCACCTCCCATGAGTTCCGCCTCCCGTGGCCGTCGACACCTACGTTCCACTCACACCTCTCCGTCCCAACACCAGCCCCCTCACTTTTGCATCCATCCTCCTTTCATCCCTACAGAACACTTGCGCCCCTCTGCTGAAACCATCACCTTTTAATGAGGCTTTTATTTTGAAAAGCCAACTGTGTGTGTATGCAAGTGTGTGTGACAGACCGAATCCGTTTGAGTGACTTGAAATTGTACGAACAGGTGAGCATAAAACTCAAGCTTTACCATTTTTAATAAGGCTTTGATTTTGTAAAACTTTATTGTGTGTGCGTGTATGTACCGTTCACATTTTTATCATGCCCTCATTTTTTCATATATATATACACACATATATACACACACACATATTTTATATATATATATATATATATATATATATATATATATATATATATATATATATATATATATATATATATATATGTGTGTGTGTGTGTGTGTGTGTGTGTGTATATGTATATATATATATATATATATATATGTCACAGTAGAGATTGAAATCCAGTAGGATTCCTAATCCTACTAGGACAGATAGTAATTTTAGTAAGACATTAGGATCTGAAGATTGGAATTCCAATCTGTCCTAGGAGAATTTGCAATCCTACTAGGACAGATTGTAATTCTATTTGGAAGTGGGATCTGAAGATTGGAATTTTGGAATTTCAGTCTGTCCTACGATTTCGCCATCACCATTCCAGCTGAATTATTTTCATATCTTAGATACAGTATGTGGCCCTTAGGTCAATACACATTGTAACCAGGATGCCAGCTGTCCTATCTGGTCCAACCTTATTCAATGGCCGTTTGTAACTGTCATTGGTATGTAAATGAGACACATTTGTATTCAGAAATCGGTAGAATTTGAAAAATGTACCTGTAAACAACCCGTTGCCATGGCAACATACAATCTTATTATTATCTAATTGTTGCCAAGCCATTCAGAAAATGTACGATGTTAAAGTTGGCATTGGCATTTTGCTGCCCCCTGGTCTAGATGGTAGGGTTAAAAGTAAAAGAAACAACAATATTCTTACAAACCATGATTTTATTCAGAATTTACACAGACTTTGAATCTAATATTCTATAGAAACAACAATATTCTTACAAACCATGATTTTATTCAGAATTTACACAGACTTTGAATCTAATATTCTATAGAAACAACAATATTCTTACAAACCATGATTTTATTCAGAATTTACACAGACTTTGAATCTAATATTCTATAGCTAAGCTTCAAAGACTTTTTCTAAGACTTAAATGTGCTGCATACTACTCACTAGTTAAGTGACAATAACCTTAGTCTATAGTACTAACTTCAAAATTTCAAACAAGTAATACTATAGAGGTTTTGTCAGTTGTTTTTTTCTAATACTTAAAGGTGCTACATACTACTCAATACTGACAATGAACTTAGTCTATAGCTAACTTCAAAATTTCAAACAAGTAATACTACAGAGGTTTTGTCAGTTATTTTTCTAATACTTAAATGTGCTACATACTACTCAGTAGTGACACTAACGTTAGTCTACAGCTAACTTCAAAATTTCAAACAAGTAATACTACAAAGGTTTTTCCTTACACTGATATAGATATGAAAGATATGAAAATAATTCAGCTGGAATAGTGATGGCAAAATTGTATGCTTACCTATGCTGAAATTGACTGGAATTTTGGCTGTGAAATGATTCAGTCTATTTTCCATACATTTTGATATAATCTGACATTCTCCTAATAGAATTCGAGATTGTCCTGACAGAATTCTTATATTTTTTGCCGTATTTTTCCAATCTTCAGATCCCACTTCCAAATAGAATTACAATCTGTCCTAGTAGGATTGCAAATTCTCCTAGGACAGATTGGAATTCCAATCTTCAGATTCTAATGTTTTACTAAAATTACTATCTGTCCTAGCAGGATTAGGAATCCTACTAGGACAGATAGTAATTGGAGTTTGTCCTAGGACAAACTCCAATTACTATCTGTCCTAGGAGGATTAGGAATCCTACTGGATTTCAATCTCTACTGTGACATACATATATATATATCTCATTGCGTCCTCCTATATTTTTTGTAGTGCTTGATGTAAGGAACATTTTGACACTGGTTTCATGTCTCTTGGACATTCCTGCTGGCCGCTATGGTGGTTTCCATGTTTTTTGACAAAGGTGGTACTAGAGAGCCCATTTTGGCACCTACGGGGTTAATTTTTGCATTTTACGAGGGCCGTTCAATAAGTTCATGGCCTCACCCAGAAATACTGGTTGTTATAATACAGGATGTTACATTCTTTCGTGATGGGATAGTGATGCTTGAACATCGATGGACCAAGTGCATTGCTGTAAATGGAGATTATGTTGAAAAATAAAATATAAATTATCAGTCTGTGTTGTTCTGTTCTGGGTGAGGCCATGAACTTATTGAACGGCCCTCGTATCAAATTTTTTGCCGGACCTGACATACTTGCCAAATTTGGTGAGTTTTGGAGCATGTTTAGGGGGTCAAAATCCAGTTCAAAGTGGTGTCGGGAAAATAATAATAATAATAATAATGATAATAATAATAATGATAATAATAATAATAATAATAATAATAATAATAATAATAATAATAATAATAATAATAAACAAACGAAAAAAAATAGGGGCCTTGCCTTCTGGCTAACTTTATTGTGTGTGTGTGTGTGTGTGTGTGTGTTTATGTATATGTGTGTGTGTGTGTGTGTGTCTGTTTGTAGATGTCTGAGTGTGTCTGTTTGTGGGGGGGTGTGTGTGTGTACCATTCACATTTTTATCATGTCTTCATTTTTATTCTAGTTTTATTCATATATAATTTTTTTACATGCATACAAATATTTCTCATGTAATTTTCATATTTTTTCTGCATTGTTCAAATGTTCGTTTTGGAGAGTTTGACAGTTGTCATGTGCTCACACTTGTCATGGTTTTAGTCACATTAGGAATCTGACTGTCTGTTCATGGTCTTACAGCACCACCTGGTGGTTTCACTGTATGCATTCCACAGGAAAAGATTCAGCCAATCAGCTTTCAGGCATTGGAATGCGAAGAATTTGGAGGGCCGTCACCTTGTAAACTCTCAAAGAGGGAGACAGCTATTCTTTGAAACAAACAGCGTTTAATTTCTAACCGTACATCGTATCTCAAAAATTCTTGGACTACAGGAGAACAGAAAGTCTCCTTTGTGGATTAATATATCATATTTATAATAAGAGATTGAACTGAATAAGCAGTGATGGTGGAAAAGAGCATTCATCTCATATTTTTGGGCTGTGAGACTACAGTCAGAGGCAGATTGCCAACTTCCTGTTGGATTTAGCTCATGAGTGGGAGTGTATGATTTTTCGGGCTCGATGAGACCAATATTTTGGCGTTGGTTTCATGTCTGTATGACATTCCTACTGGCCACTAGGGGCAATTTTGTATGCGTAGGTGGCGCTACAGAATCCATTTTGGAACCTAAGGGGTTAATTTTGATATTGTATCAAAGTATTCACCAGACATGACATATGAGCCAAGTTTGGTGAGTTTTTGAGCATGCTGAGGGGGTCAAATGGCAGTTTAAAACAAAAAAAGCATAAAAACAAAAATATTTTATAAATCCATAACTGTACATCCTATCTCAAAAATTTTTGCACAGGAGAGTTGGGGTGAATTTTCTGAACGTGTGGATATGTAACATGTGGGGAAAAGTCCAAATTTAAAAATTAGTCTCAGACATCAAATTTTTCCGAGCTTATAAAAAAAAAATAACTAAGACATTAATTAGAAATTTGTGAAGACAGTTTTTTGAGAAGGGTTCACTTTATCTTTTGGTGCTATTTAGAAGCCAATATGACAAACTGGCTCATACTAGTTTTAAGTTGAGGGTTTTACTTTGAAAGGCAATTTGCCAACTTCCTGTTGGAGTTAGCTCTCGGCACCCACTGGAACATTTGTAGTGCTCGATGTAAGGAACGTTTTGGCATTGGTTTCATGTCTCTCGGACATTCCTGCTGGCTGCTATGGTGTTTTCCGTGTTTTTTGACATAGGTGGTGCTAGAGAGCCCATTTTGGCACCTACAGGGTTAAATTTTTCATTTTATCAAATTTTTCACCGGACCTGACATACATGCCAAATTTGGTGAGTTTTGGAGCATGTTTAGAGGGTCAAAATCCAGTTCAAAGTGGTGGCGGGAAAATAATAATAAAAAACGAACGAAAAACAATAGGGGCCTTGCATTCTGGCAAGTCCTGCCCTCTCGGCTCGGTCCCTAATAAATGTTGCTAAAGTAGAGTAGCCCTCCGGCAACTTCATTAGGTAAAAGTAGCCCACAGCAGAGAAAAGGTTGGTGACCCCTGCTCTACGGCATTTTGAATGTGATTGCAGTACCAGTTTTGGCCACACTCCTACATACGGCACCTTTAAAATATGCCTAAGTACAATAAGCAGTGATTTTCAATGCACATCAATAAGGAGATAGGAAGGAACCATGATGATCTTTGACATTTATTTAGAAGAGAAGATCATAACATATCTATAATATACTTTGTTACAGTCATTTGTACAGCAGGCACTGAAATGTAATAATAAAATCTATAGGCGTTTGCATTTCCATCTGCATGGAAGGGAGTGCATTGTTAGCCAGATGCTAACGGAGCAGTAAGCTGTTCACACTGTGTGAAGAACAATCCTAGCTGAATTCATCCAGGATAACAGCTTTGGCCCGGTGAAATCGGCTGTCCTGGTTTTGTGAGACCACTGTCCCCCTGGTCACTGTGCTCCGTGTGCAGATGCAGCTGTGGGAACAACCCCGGCACGGCCTCAGCCACAGCGGAAAGGGAAAGGGCCTTTACGCTGCGTCTGACGTCACATTTACGTCTACTTGAACGAGCCAATCAGATGGCTTGATGTTCAGAGCACAACAACGGGACTCCGGTATTCGAGGAAGGGGCGAGAGAGAAGAGTGACGGACAAAATGGGAGTCCAGGTGGAGACACTGAGACCAGGCGACGGTAAGCGCATTTTTATTTAGCTTAGCACAAGATAAGCATCTTACATTTACGTTTTGACCGATTTATTGCTCTTTTTCAGGAAAGACCTTCCCGAAGAGGGGGACAAAGGTGTACGTGCACTATGTGGGTAGGTCCGCGCGCAGGCAGAGGCAGAACACCGCGTGGCTGTGGACACAGACACCGGATGTTTGGCTGTACAAAAGCTGTATCTGCCGCCCTTTAATAACCTAGAAGGCGATGGAAACAAGACCAAGCGCTAGCCCGCTGCCAAACAGTCATAGGAAACCTCGGTAATCGAATAAAATTGGTTCCGGTTATTGTTCGACGTTTTCCATTGATTTAAATACATTTTCGAGGCGTATAGATTCATTACTGCCCCCTGTGGCCGTAGAGCGCACTGCACTTACTGTCAGTGTACTTTAGCAGGGGTGTCAAACATGCGGCCCGGGGGCCAAATCCGGCCCGCCAAAGGGTCCAGTCTGGCCCTTAGGATGAATTTGTGAAATGCAAAAATTACACTGAAGATATTAATCCTTTTAGTTCAGGTTCCACATTCAGAACCATTCAATCTCAAGTGGGTTAGACCAGTAAAATACTATAATAATAACCTGTAAATAATGACAACTCTAACATTTTCTTTGTAAATGTTAACATTTTTATGTAATTTTACTGTATTTATACTAAAACAAACCATCATTTCTCTTAAAAAAGAATCACCTAAACAAATATGAACCTGAAATGTCTGAAGTGTAATTTTACCAATATTCTGTCTGTTATTAAATGTTTTGTGCATTTGTAGATCCACTTTGATCTGAAAGTTATAATGTACATGTGTAAATGATAAACTGAAGCATAAAACTGTTAAAATTGCAGTTATTTTTCTTAAGAAATTTCAAATTGTTTCTGTTGTTCACATTGTTTTAAAGGATAGTTTGAAGATGTAAACATTTTTATAATGTAATTTTACTTTTTTCGTTCTAAAACATGTAGAAAAGTTTGGCGTTGACATTGTCTGTATATTGTTATGTTGTTATTTTACTGGTTCAGCCCACTTCAGATCAAATTTGGCTAAATGCGGCCCCTGAACTAAAAGGAGTTTGACACCCCCCTGCTTTAGTGACTTAAAACTAGGGATGTAACGAAATGAAAATTTCATATCATGGTTATTGTGACCAAAATTATCATGGTTATCATTATTATCACGGTATTGTTGAAATTGTGCTCAAAATGTTCAGAAAGTACCAATACACACACTGAAATAATTTAACCAAGTTGTATTTTGAAAAGAACAATGACAACAAAATTAAAAAATAAAATAAAATAACTGGCACGATGTACCTTCTGTTGCAGAAACATTCAAATGTTAACCCTTAGTGGTCTGAGCCTATTTTGTCCGTTTTTCAAAACTTTTGATTTTGCCTTTATATACTATATAAACTAATGTTTACTATACCCATGTTTGGGATCTGTTTTTTCCGCACAGCTTCATCTATATCATCTATTATTTTTTTTACTTTAACCTACTAGATCAACATTAAAAGACAAAAAACACACAAAAAATATAAATCAGATTTGAAAATGTATATATTTTATTGCATAAATAACAAACAGATGTTTAACAAACCTTTTCAAAGACTTTAAAAGTGAATATTGGTTCCAAATATTAGGTATATAAAATCAAAATTGTAATAAATTAAACTATACTCAAATATTTGACATAAAAGCAGATCTTTACATAGGTGTTTTCTCCGGAAAAGTGCGGTAATCAAACACGGTTATCATGATAATTAGAATTTAAACGGTAACACTAACTGTCGGCAATTTTACCGCGGTTTATCATTATACCTGTAATCGTTACATTCCTACTTAAAACATGTCGAAAGACTTAAATGAGGTGGGTAGATTCTGTGTAAGATATTAGATTGGCAGATGAAAACACTTTTTACATGTACACTTGTCTCTGACTAACATTGATACTTGACCAGACAAAAATGTTACATCTTAATGTGTTCATGCCACAAATCTTAGGAAACCTATAACCCTGCTGAAGGAGTACTGTGGCTTTGTGACTTCACTGGTGTATCTTTGAACCCATAAAGACCCAAAAATCCACTGTTGAACAAAGCATCTATTGATCTAAACTGTTGATCCACTAATCCTGTCAACACATGTAAATAATTGGTGTAAAATGCAGTTTGTCATCATTTCATTGCCATCAGATATGACCCATTTGGACGTTCAGAGGCTCCATAGTGAATGTGGAAACACCATCATCTTCTACAACATTGATTCACCAGTAAAACCCATGGAGTTGGATCAGTGACTGAATGGAGACACCAGGTTTATGACCTGTTAAAGATATATTTTACTGAAAAAGTCACCTTCAGTTTTTTCTGTTTTGATACAACCATTGAATTTACTGAGCTTTTATGAACATCTACGTGTTCAGTCAATTAAAAATAGGAAAATAGATGATTTTCACTGGAAAAAAATGCTAAATTCAGAGGATAATGTAATAAATGGTGATAAATCAGTTGGGAAAGGTTAAATAGAGAGAACTTAATTTAGGAACTGTCACAAAGGTCACACTGGGTCCTTATGGGTTAAGAGAAACTAACAGTGAGACAAAGTAGCTGTGTTCCCATAAAATGCCAAGCAAATCTAAAAATGGATAGATATTTTATTCAACCCATAGGGAAATTTTTGAAAAGTTTCTGAAATGAAAACGTGTATAATGTGCATTTCCATAAACTGGTGTTAAGAGACTAACCTAAATTTACAGGTCACTGTCAGTGACATTACACGTCTGTAATAGATGAAATAGAAGAGACAGATTTTATTTTTCTATCTAAAATGGCAGTTGTGTATTTTTCACAGATGAATTATAGGAATAATTTTGGTCTTCTCATCGGTCCTCACCACCTGTCAAACCAGACGTGTTTTCACACTTTATCAGAATATCTCAGAAGACACAGAAAAGAGTTGATAAATCGCATGAGATGAATGTTCACCAAATCAGAATTTATTCAAAGAAGCTCTTTGATTCCATCATGCATATTTAATCTCTTGTGGGGAAAAAATGGCAAGATTTTGCAGTTTCCATATACATTTCCAATATGACATTTAAATGAGTTTGTGGAAACCTCTAATCGGGGCTGGTTAAATGCATGTCTAGAGGAAGCACCCGGACTGTCTCCCACATGGCAGATCACAGACTATTGTGTTTTTTGGCTAACCAGATAAGACTTTGTTATTTATAAATCTGTATCTTAATGAGATAAATTAATGGTTTTAAGTCTCGTTCCTACACATGTTTGTTTTTGCATCTAAAAAATGTCCACTTCAACTGCCTCCCATTTCTGCAACAGGTACACTCACAAATGGGAAAAAGTTTGACTCTTCTAGGGATCGCAGTGCGCCATTCGAGTTTATAATTGGAGCCGGTCAAGTAATTCGTGGTTGGGATGAGGGTGTCGCTCAGGTGAGGGGATAATATTTAACCCAAAATTATAATATGAATAATATCAGTTAAATATATGTAATTTTAATGACATGTAATGTTGATGCTGTTTCCTCCCTCCCTCCACAGATGAGTGTTGGTCAACTGGCCAGGTTGATTTGCACACCAGATTATGCTTATGGTGCCAGTGGATACCCACCAGTCATCCCACCTAATTCCACTCTGATCTTTGAAGTGGAGTTGCTCCAATGCTGAGTGTTTCTACCTACTCTTCAGTTTTTCATTCCGCCTCCATCTCTGGTAACAGTGTCATTAAAGGTGCTGTCGGTTGCATTTTTATATAAGTCTAGCAGTGATTCTGAAATCTTTGTATAATTGAGGATAGTAAATCACACAGTAGTGTTGAATGAGCTGATGTCCTGATGTTGTTGCTAGTGATATTGGTGTAAAAGAAGAGGGGACAGTTTTAGCAAATGCATTTAATGATTTTTCTGCAAAGTGTTGCTCACTCATTATGTTTTGAAATAATGGCTTTTGATAGCCTTCATTTATCAGCCTTTTGTTGCCATTTATATTAGAAAATAATCTTTTGATACTTTTCTTTTTCTGTTTGTGATGGAGGCCTTTTTTGTCACAATGTGGAATCAGTTTTTGGTAAAGTGTATCATCCATTTTAATAAATGGTCTTATCTGTGGGTATTGCACTCTTGCATTAAAAACATTGTTTAATGTCACATGCTTTCCTGTCATTAACTCGGACTATAGATAGATAAAATATACCAATCTGGGAAATTGCAAAGCAGCAACAGCATTTAGCATAGTTAAAAAAAAAACAAAAAACAAATAAACTAGAATACAAGAGCAAATATGTTGCATAATTATTTTTAGTTCTGTATAGCTTCATGTGTTTGTAGGGGTACATTATTTTTTTCCTCACATTTCATGTTTGTGAAGTACCAATGATAACTAAAAGCCCGTTTGTCTTTAGCTGGTATGACCCTGCCAGGGTCCACAAAAACAATGCAGTTTAACTGGAATCTGTTATTGTCTGTGGATTCAGGTGAAGTGATTTCAGCTATCTGCATCACTTTCATAAGAACACATGATGAAAAACCAGGCATTCATTTCAAAGATACAATTCAAATAAGTTTAAATTCTCAAAGTCAAAATTAGTCTTTAACATCTAAATAGGGTTGTTTTGGGTAGTGTAACTAGGGTTGTTTTGAGTAGTATTACCACAGTGGATCAGTGACATCTGCTGGAGAAAAAGGGGAAATTGCACTTTGAGAACTAGCACTGAAGCACTGACGCCTTCATTTGCACTGGGTAAATTTTGTGACAATACCATTATCAGCCTTGGGACCAAAAATCATAGGTTGAATTAGAGCACATGAAGAACCTACAGAGCCCAGGAAGGGATATGAAAAATAATAGAAGTAAAACACTTATCTATCAGATTATTCTGGATATACTGGATCAAACATAAACTGTTGTATTTTATCCATCAGCCAAACCTTGAAGATTTTATTAGTTTGTTCACATTAGTTAATTTCATTTCTAAGTTGTAGAAAAGTCGAGAAACACTGAATCACTACACTACAAAAGGAAAGTAGCTCAATTTGCTTTTGTTCATGGTCTTGAAGTTTGTGTTCGAGTCTGTGTTGTGCTTGGAGCTGGTCATTGTTAGTGTTGTACCCTGTTGCACAAAATACATATTATCATCTAATTCAAGCACTTTAAAAAAGCCACAGTGGACCAAAGTGCTGTACAGAAGACTAAAAGCACAATAAAAAAATGAATAAAAGCATTAAGAAACAATAAAATCAAATAAATAAAACAAAATAGAAAAACAGAAACAAACTGTCAACATTGCAAGAGTGTTAAAAGGCCAAGGAGAACAGGTGGGATTTAAGAAGAGATTTAAAATCAGGCTCGGAGGAGGCCTGTCTGATAAACAGAGGCAGGTTGGTCCACAGTCTGGGACCAGCAGCAGCAAAGGCCTGATATCTTCAGAGCTTGCATGTTGTTCTGGGCATCATCAAGGACAGCTGATCTGAGAGAGTGAGTGGGAGTGTATGTGTGAAGGAGCTCAGAGAGGCAGGGCGGTGCAAGACCATGGAGGTACAAACCACAGACATTTAGATTAGAAATGGAAGTAGCTCATGTTAGCAAACCACCAGCACAAAGGAGATTTAAAAAAAAAAAAGAAGTATTTATGGATTTTCAACAGCATAACATGGATGCATCATATTTTGTGTACATTTTTACTGTCCTTCTTAACATAAGTCCCCCCCAACTCAGATTTAAACATGCATGTAAATATATCTACCAAAAGACATCAGGAATATGAACAGGAGGCATAGCATTCACACAAAGTCTAGGTGTGAAAACACAGCAAAAGCAAAATAAATAAATAAAATAACATTAAATAAATAACAATTATATAATTTTTTTTTACAAAAGGTAACAATGGTGCAATTTAACAATATTACACCTTAGTTTATCATTTATATATGTGCATCACCACTTATGGATCACAGTGGCGCTACAAATACACAAAACATTTAGTAACAGACAGAATATTGGTACTATTCCACATAGTTCTCTTGAGAAATTTCAGGATATTCATATCTGTTCAGGTTATTCACATTTTTTATAAAAGGTTAGTCTGTAAATATAAACATTTTTGTGTAATTTTACTTTTTTTACCCAAAAAAAATGACAAAAATTTGTCACTTTTCATTATTCATAGATTGTTATGATTGTATTTTACTGGTTTGACCCACTTCAGACTGAATTGACCTGAAACGGTTTTCACATCCTTGATTGTTAATATCTTCATTATAATTTTTTCATTTCACAAATTCATCTCAGGGGCCTGATTGGACCCTTTAGCAGGCCAGTTTTGGCCCCCGGGCCGCATGTTTGACACCTGTGCTGTAACCTTTTTTTTTTTTTTTTTTTTTTTAAATAAACTTTATTTAAATACCCATTTACAATACTGTCAAACACTTAACATATAACACAATACACACAACACATAAGAATACAGATATAAAAATAAAATACAATCATAAAATCAGTACATGCACAGAATACATTTTCAACAATACATATACAAAACCAAACCAAATAAATAAATAGACATAAATAATCTCTTGTGTAAAATTTCATCAGTCAGAAGATTTATTAAATAACTTGTCATAGCTTTCCAGAAAAGTTCTATTCTTTGTATTATTAACAAGGCTTAATGAGTTATAAAGTGAGTTGAATTCAGTTAAAAAATGAGGAAAGGTTGGTTTAGAAGCTGAAATTTTTCTATGAATGAAATATTTACCCAATAAAATAAAAAAAAATTAACTAAATATTGCAGATATTTGTTCTCATTTTCATAATAACAGATAACATCTCTCAGGGAAAAACAGTATGATATGTTAACTTGGGTGAAGATATAAGAACACAAGTCAGACCAAAATTGTTTAGTGACGTTACATGAAAAAAACAAATGGTTTGTCCACAAAAAACACAGGACTTACTTACTTTTACATCCTTGAATTTTGAAATGAAAGAGTTGACAGGATATATCTTGTGAAGAACTTTGAAATTAATTTCTTTGACTTTGTTATGGATACAGTATTTGTGAGGTGAAAGCCCTGTTTTTTTCCCAGTCTATGTCCTCGAAATAAGAGTGCTGTTGTAGCCAATTTAGATTTGTGCTGCGTGTGTGTGTTTGTATGTGTGAAAGTGGGCGAGTATTTGTGGTGAGGCACTTGGTTGCTAGGGTCACCTGCACACCTGTGGGCATAGGTAGTAATTAGCCAGGCAGAGGTTATATAAGGGAGACGCAAGTGATCAGAGAAGATTTTTGAGCCATGGGAAGCCACACAGTTTTTCAACCGTGCCTGTGTGTGTGACCGTGAATGGGTGTTATTAGTAATTTTTTTGTCCTTTTGTATATGAGCTCATTTTAAGTCATTCAGCCCCTTTTGTAGGTGTTTTTTTTTTAAGATTTGCAAGTAAATAAAATATTAAACACACATCCATGGCAGACCTTGTTTTTACACACCATCACGAGTTGGAAATGGCTTCAAAATCCACAAGAGGCATTTTTTTGTAGCTAGATTGCCATTATAAGTGCCAATTAAAGCCGCAAGCGGCATCTAAAGGCCCTAGCCAAGGGCACGTCCAGTAGGAGTATGTCCATCGTTCAGCAGGTGGCACTCTAGCACCAAATTTCAATGTCTTCTGATGAATGGGTGAAGGCCTGGGAGATTGACAACTGATTCAAATTTGAGGCAAATATTTATTTGTATGTCCGAACTAAAGAAATTTTTGTGTAAGTAAATTTGAAGGGGGCGCTATGCAAGTAAAATTAAATTTCTTCCACTGAATGGGTGTACGCCTGCGAGATGTACCACTGAGTCAAATTTGAGCCAAATTGGTGTTCGTATGTCCGAATTAATGCAATTTTCGTGAAGGTAAATTTGTAGGGGGCGCTACTGAGCGAAGTGGCAATTTCTTTTGATAAATGGGTGTAGGCCTTGGAGATTGACAACTGATTCAAATTTGAGCCAAATTGGTGTTCGTATGTCTAACCTGAAGTAATTTTCATAAAGGTGAAATTGTAGGGGGCGCTATGGCACCGAATTTCAAATTTTTCTGATAAATGGGTGTAGGCCTGAGAGATAGACGTCTGAGTCAAATTTGAGCCAAATCGGTGTTCGTATGTCCGAACTGAAGCAATTTTAATAAAAGAAAATATTAAAAATTTTTGTAGGGGGCGCTGTAGTGCAAAATTGAGGTTTCTTTGATAAATAGGTGTAGGCCTGGGAAACAGATGTCTGAGTCAAATTTGAGCCAAATCGGTGTTCGTATGTCCGAACTGATGTCATTTTTGTAAATGTACATTTGTAGGGGGCGCTATAGTGCGAAATTTCAATTTCTTTTAATAAATGGGTGTAGGCCTGGGAGATGGACGTCTGAGTCAAATTTCAGCCAAATCGGTGTTTGTATGTCTAAGGTGAAGCAATTTTTGTGATGGTAAATTTTCGAAAAAACTTCGCAAAGTTTGCAACCTCGTCGCGCAAAAACGGTGACACCGATTCAAAAAATTCGGCTAACTTTTGATGCCCCACTTCTCTAGATACTGTACTCCTATTTTGAGCTCATTTGGCCAAACGGCTTACTAGGAGATAGTTAAAATACAACGTCAGCAAAAACGCTGACTCAGCATTTTGGAAATTTCAATCCAATATGGCCGACTAAGGGTTGGTTTTGGGGCGTGGCCATAATAATATATTTTTTTTTGTCTCTTCATGATGAATCTGTCTACTGATTTTCGTGGCTCTACGATGAACTTTATGTTGGATGCGCTCCCATTGGCGCAATGCATTTCCACTTTTCAAGGGGGCGCTGCATCAACATTTCTTTACCGACATCTACGAAACCTATATGTAAATTCAATTTCTCGCACTCCTGAATTTTGGGCAAAATTTGGTGAGTTTTCGTAAATGTTCAGGGGGTCAAATTTGAGCTCAAAGAGCAGGAGAAGAAAAATAAATAAAATTAAAGAAAAATAATAAGAATCTGAGCAAGAACAATATAGCCGTTTCCGTGGCAACCACGTATTTGGCCTTATGTGAAAGCTCTCGAGGTCCCCCACATGTCTGTGGGGTCAGATGTCACGTGTCGTGCACTTACACACACATGACTGACCCCGAGTGGGCGTGTCCCATTGACTCCCATTCATTCTGAGCAGGTGTAAATATGCGATTTGTGCACATGTCATATACATCTTCGGAAAGGTCTCAGTGCCGTGAATGTGACTATGTGTGAGAGTGGCGACAGTGGCGAAAGGCGACCGCGTCACTGGCGATTTCGTCCCCATGCGCCCACTGCAGACTCAATAGGCCCTGCGCTGGCTTTACTCGGCTCGGGCCTAATAAAATTTTCCTCGTGGTGAAAACTTTTTTTTTATCTTGAAAAATTGTCCTTATCTGCTTATTGTTACATTTCTTATCTTGTACAGGGTGGGGAAGCAAAATTTACAATGAACATTTAGTTGTTTTTTCTCAGCAGGCACTACGTCAATTGTTTTGAAACCAAACATATATTGATGTCATAATCATACCTAACACTATTATCCATACCTTTTCAGAAACTTTTGCCCATATGAGTAATCAGGAAAGCAAACGTCAAAGAGTGTGTGATTTGCTGAATGCACTCGTCACACCAAAGGAGATTTCAAAAATAGTTGGAGAAAGTCTGGAAGTGGAGGAAGCAACAAAAAACGTACCAAAGCTTTTATTAAAGCTCTCAAATCCAAAATCCTAAAGGATCCAACCAAATCCATGAGAAAAATGGCAATTGAACTTGAGGTAGACAACAAGACCGTTAGAAATGCAGTAAAATATGATTTGAAGATTTAAATTCTCATGACTTTCAATAAACTAATTGGTCATACACTGTTTTTCAATCCCTGCCTTATAATATTGTAAATTTTGCTTCCCCACCCTGTATATTGCTACCATTCAGAAGCAGTGCAGACCTTCCCATGGCCTGCTCTGTTGACAGGCCTGTGTTGTGCTCTGGGGCCAACTCCATGTGTCCACTACACTGTGGCTGTGACCCCGCCCCTCTTCCTTCTGCTCCGCGTGGACGCACAAACGTCACCACACATCTTGACCAATCACGTGCTGCTTTAACAGTTTGGGACCGACCCATCACTAAGCATCAGTCCCACAGTTCCAGACTAGTTACAAAAAAAACCAAAAAAAACCCCAAAAAAAACCACACACACTGGCACAAAGTTGTTCATCTGTGGACAGTTTAGAGGTGGACATGGAGGTATACCCTACTTCAAACCACACAGTTAGCTTTGAATTAACTCCGTTTTAAACTATGCCTGGAACCTTTTTTAATCTTGTATAAACTGTCACAGGTTAGCTGACCTGTGCACTTGTACACTGTCTACAATATCTGCATTAGTTTGCGTTTGGAAAAAGGACGGCGATGAAGACACAGACTGTCTACCTCCTCACAGGACTGCTTATTATTTCACTGTTTCACACAAGCTTCACACTGCTGAAGTCTATCAATGGTAAGTAAAAAAAAGAAAGAAAGAAAAAATCCATTCCTTGTGTGTGAATTTTTCTAAGTTATTGCTAGCTAATGCTAACTTTCATTGCGTTCATATATTTTGTATAAAGTAAAATAATTTTCTCCACAGTCCTGAATTTTAGAGTAATTTTATGTCAGTAATAGCTGCAACTACTTTTATATCCAATAAGGGAGAAAATAATTAAAAGAAAAATGCATTTAGGCAAGCTAGCTAACATAGTGCCAAAATTTATCACTGACACTGTAGCTCAGTGTTTTTCAACCTTGGGGTCCGGACCCCACATGGGGTCACCTGGAATTTCTAGTAATTGATAAAAAATAAAAAATTACTAATAAAAATATATATGGTGAGTTTAGAGAGACAATCACAATACATAAATACATATACAATACATTATACAATACATATACATAAATAAGTTGAAACTGCAGCACTGTGGTTCTGTTTATTTGTCAAATGTTCAGTGTGGTCAGTTTCAGATGCTGCAGCTCTTTCATAATTCATAGTTTGAGTTCTTGTTTGTTCAGTATTAATTGTCAGCCTTGTAAGCACAAGCTGGACTGATTGTGCATATCCTGACCAAGGAAAATAAAATTCTCACTTTGCGCAGTAATCTACACCTGGTTTTACTGCCTCTGTCCATAATAATATACATTATATAGCCAAAATGTCTAAAATTAACGTTTATTTGCAACATAGTATGGCAAACTAGGCAAATTTGGATCAAAAACAAGTTAATTTTAGCAAAAAAAAAAAAAAAAAAAGTCTGTTTTGAATGTCTGGGGTCACCAGAAATTTGTGATGTTAAAGTGCGGTCACGAGCCAAAAAAGGTTGGGAACCACTGCTGTAGTTACTTATGATGTATGAATTATTCATACATTAGGATATTTTAACTAACTTTATCTAAATGTCACAGTATTTTTCTGTTTATATTTACACCAAAGAGGAAGTGGAGAGTTTTCAATTTGAAGTGAATCATGAAAGATAATGAGCCTCTGCTGCCACTGTTTTCTTTTTTTTTTGTTTTTTTTTTAAAGTTTGGTTTATTTTCTCAGTGTTAAATTTCCTGTGAGATATTAGGTTTATTCAATCTGAAAATTAGGGTAAAGTGCAGGTGACTAATTGTAAACAGTAAGTTAACAGTATCTTCCACTATATGTGCTCTTTTCACTATATCATGTTTTTTTTTTTTTTTTTTTGACTGTGGTTCTATGGTCAGGTGTGCCCATAGAATAGTGACACCACCACCCTCTAACCCATGTGACAGGTCTCTAGTCCTGGCCTCACATGGCTGCCTGGTCCTGGATCTGCTGGTGTGAAGAATGTGAAGCATGCCTTCACCCTTCACTGTGAAGAAGAAAGTCCGGATTCACTGCTGTCACTGGAGGGGCAGAGTGAGGGTGGCCACATGGCACTGTTCAGGATGTCTTTATGTCCTGGAAACACAAGATACATGAGATGATTTACTCCTGTGTGAAGAGGCAAATTCATCTACTTCCACAAACATGCACAAATATGATTAACTAGCTAACTAATCAACACAGGATATAGGCAACTATTTTGATAATAGAATGTAAAATAGTTCAGGTCATAGCTCAAATATGAGTTTTTTCTTTATTATGTATCATAGGTGATTTTATATATTTTGATTGCTGGAACATCTAAACACATAGCTTCGCCTCTAGAAAATGGAAAACAGGTTTGTATCCACTTATAATTTGTTAAGTATATTCCTATAACAGGATGCTTTTCATGTCATTATTAAGTAAAAACTTATCACAAGACACAGTTACGTTATAGCAATATAAATGACAATATATGATGAAACACTTCATATTAGGAAGTAAGGTTTTGCATTAAGATATGACTTTATTGATCCCATCATGGATCAATAAAGCAGCAAAAATACTGGAAACAAAGTGCAGATGACATGCAGAATATTTAAGAGTAAAACAGGAAAATATAAAAAAGTATATGCTATTTCAGCAACTTTTTCTGTTCATGCATATACTATACATACATATTTACACATTTACAGTATAATTGCATAATGTAAAAAGTGTCACATTAACAAGATAAATAGTAATATACACAGACTGGCCAATAAAAAAAAAATACAACCTGTATTTAACTAAGAGAAGCATTCAGATCCTTCCAATGGATAATTACTGCAGTGATTAATATGTATATAGTATGAAGACTGGACTGTGTTTCAGTGGAAATGGGTCCTGTGGTCTGATGAGTCCAGATTGATCCTGTTCCAGAGTGATGGGTGTATCAGTGAGGAGAGAGGTGGAGGAAGTGATTACCCATCATGCCTAGTAATTCAGTACAAACCTGTGGGGGCAGTGCTATGATCTGGGGTCGGCTCAGTTGGTCAGGTCTAGGTTTATTAAAGTTATACGTGCATAAAATGAGGTCAACTGAACCTGAATATACTGAATAACCAAGTCTGAACAGGAGTGGACTGTTTCTTCCTTAATGACACAGACATATTCCAAGATGACCAGGATTCATCAGGCTGGAATTGTGAAAGATGGGTTTCATATGGATCGGCCACCACACAGTCCAGACCTGAACCCCACTGAGAATCTTTGGGATGTAATGGAGAAGACTTGACACACAAATCTGACTCCCTCATCATTAGTACAAGATTTTTGAGAAAAATTAAGTCTGACATATAGATGTTGTGACATTTATTATGACATTGCATAAGCATTTTGTGGTATAAATTGTACCACGGTGAATGCATCCCATAATTAAGACTTAAGATGGTCCAAAGGAATACTGTGTTTCTGATTTTAGTCATTGTTGTTTTGACTGGGCAGTATATGTTAATTCATAAGTCATAGGTTTGTATGTCTCTATGACAGTAAATTATCTTGTTATAATGTAAAACTTAATGTAATAATATACAGTTCCTATGACCGTGAACTTTCAATGTTATAAATTGATACTAATCCACAGGTATTTGTTAGTAAGTTCTGTTTTACTGAATGGACTCTTTGTTTCCAGAACAAAGCTCATATGTATCCAGAGAGAATCTGGAGCCCAGAGAGCGGAGGTGGACGTCCAGGCCTGGGGCCCCTGGCTGGACTGCAGATAAGAGGAGCCACTACAGAGACCAGCTTGGACCAGATGAGCCGGACCTGTTGATGGAGGAGGGACACGATGACGCTACACAGATTGTGGTGAGGTTATTTGACTGCGAAAAGATGTTTTGGATTTAACATCGTGAAGTTTTATGTTTGCCCGTTAATGTGAAGGATGGAATAACATTAGCTGCAAATGTAAAAATATAAATGATACGAACTGAGCTATAGGACATGAAAATATGCAGAATGTGTTGTGTTGTTATTGCCATGGTTTCCTGACACAATTTCATTAGATACTGTTAAAAATGCCAATGACATTGTAACATCAAAAAAGACAAATTGGGTATTATTTTTTGACATGTGTTTTGCTCTTATTGTGTTTGCGTTGCATATTTTCCTTTTTATACTCATCAGTCTGTTGATCTGGGTCTTCATGAAAAAAATCCACTTTTTCATTCTGGTTCTGTGTAACCCTGCAGTAACGTTTCTACAAACTAAAATGTTTTGTGGACAGAACATTGATCATGCCTACTACACGTCTAAAATCTATGGTTCTGGAGACACGGCCAGTAAAGAGCTGTGGGTGAATATTGATGAGATGGAGGAGGATGACTGGAGGGTCCGCGGCTTCCTGTCCAGTACTCACAGACAGGCTGAGGTATGTGCGTAAAGAGAGTCGCAGGAAAGAGGAAATTATTGTTTTATGCAAAAAAAATAGATATTTCTCCTGCATAAAATGTTCGCTTCTGTTTTGAGTCGTATAAAACCAAGTCATACAACACAGATCACTGTGAACTTTGTGAACTTTCTTTGTTTTCAGAGAGTGAACCTTTCTTTTGACTTTCCTTTCTACGGTCATATCCTAAAGGAAATAACAGTGGCCACGGGAGGTAAAGTGAAATTCACACATCATGTAGCACATCAGATAGATAGATAGTTTGTTTGATTGATTGATTGATCCCAAACTGGGGAATTACAGTGTAGCAGCAGTATGACACACAAGGTGCAAACACACTATGCATACTAAATTATAAGTATAAAAA
Source organism: Sphaeramia orbicularis (assembly GCF_902148855.1). NCBI lineage: Eukaryota > Metazoa > Chordata > Actinopteri > Kurtiformes > Apogonidae > Sphaeramia > Sphaeramia orbicularis. The sequence continues at coordinate 31,509,951 of NC_043973.1, forward strand.
TAGATGTGGATAAAACATACCTATAGAGGGTATGCACATACGTCACTTCCCCCCCGGGCCACGCCCCTCTAAGTCAGACTGAGTGTCTTAAACCAACCTGCTCAACATGACAGAGTATAGCAGTAAACATAGCAAGACCGGCAAAATGTGAAATATGAAATTAAATGAAGGACAATTGGACTGGACATGGATCTGTACGAGCTACCAAAGAACAAGTGGTCCATGAACACTGACGTGGACGCAAATGGAGGATCCTGACACCCAGGGTGGAGGGGATCAGCGCTATTTTGACCTGAAACAAATATACATGGTTTCATTATTCTTGTAATATTATGGCTTTATTGTCGGAATATGACGACTTTAATCTCATAAGCGAATGACATTTTTGTTAAATTATGAGTTTTTTTAGAGCTACGACTTTATTCTCATAACATTGTGATTCTTTTTGTATTCGACTTTATTCTCATAAAATTACAGGTTTTATATCGACATTTTATGACTATTCTCGTAGTGACAAGTGTTTTTATTTACTTATGTGGTCCTAATACTCCGTCGTAGCTTTATTCTCCAGTTCCCCCATATTTGAAAAACTGGGTTAACCTCAGTTTCAGTTAGTTTACTAATCATGTAGGAGCACAAGGTTCAGAATCACAAAATGAAGACAAAAACCATGAAAGATCTGATCAGGAAACCAAGAGCTTTACTAAGAAGTACCGTTAGCCAAAACAATATGTAATTTAAGGTCTGATTGGACTCAAAAATACAGCATAAATGAATGTTAGCTGACACCAAACGGGATCCACAGATCTAGGTTTGGTTTCCTTGATTTGGGGATCCATCTCCTTCTCTGTTCTTTGTCTTTCAGTGTCTGTAAAACGATAGCTCTGACTGCTTTAAGAACCTGTTCATACAATCAATCGCACAACAGCTCTTCCTCATTTTTTATTAAATATTGTTCTTCAGTTTAGACAGTATTGAAGCCAACGCTGCCACTCATCTCCCTCTTTCTGCCACTCAGTGGGCGGAACCACGGTGACTTCTGCTAGCGGTGACGTCACGTGCAGACCCTCTATAGAATTAAACTGTAAGGTGCAAAAATAAACTGTAATGTTCAGTATGATGAAGGTGCAAAATGACATTAAAGTTTATAATGTAGCTGAAGATTTGTAGTTACTATTGAGAATACTGACCTCATGTCTTGTATGTATCGTGTATTTTGAGTGCTGTTTCAGCTGAAGACTGGTCTTTATATTTTCTTTATATGTTTTGACTATAGTCTGTAAAAGAGATACATGCATCTAATTTAAACAGTTTTAATCCACATAGCTTTGGGGTGGATTTTTAAGTTTAAGTTTTATTTGAAGTCTTCTGTGGAAACACAACACTAGAACTAAATTTACCAAATGACTTACTACCAGTATGTGATATAAATATGGAGTAACATTTGAATTAGGTATTACATGATCCTATAAAGGCTCATTTTGTGGGTCGCAATAATAAATTGTTGCTGATTGTGTTTGTGGTGCCAACTAAAGCCTTGATGCTCTGTTTGTTTATTTCCCAGGTTTTATTTATACTGGAGATGTAATGCACCAGCTCCTCACAGCCACTCAGTACATCGCCCCTTTGATGGCGAACTTTGACCTTAGCCTTTCCAAAAACTCCAGTGTCTTTTACTGTGATAATGGTAAGAAAGTATGTGAAACGTGCATCATTGTCATTTAACCAGTGTCCTAGCCTCCTGTGCATTATTTATTTTCACTGAACTACACTGCATGGTTACGTTCTTATTCTCCCCTGTAGGCACTACGCTGGTGGTGCAGTGGAACCACATACACCTGCAGGACAATGTTAATGCGGGGACTTTCACCTTTCAGGCCATTCTGCACAGTGACGGACGTATCGTCTTCACCTATAAAGAGGTAGCTGCCTTCCCTTATTTAATCACTGAATAGTTTTTTTTAACCCATAAAGACCCAGTGCTGCTTTTGTGTCAGTTACCAAATATTTTTTTCTCTGTTCTAACCTTTCCTGGGTGATTTAACGCCATTTATTATAATATTATCCCCTGTATTTTGTTTTTTCAGTTAAAATCATGTATTTTTCTATATTTAATTCACTAGTCATGTAGATCAGGGGTCGGCAACCCACAGCTCCGGAGCCGCATGTGGCTCTTTCATCCCTCTGCTATGGCTCCCTGTGGCTTTAGGAAAATGAATAATGAGTATTTAATTAAAATTTATTTTATTTTAGTTCATTAGGTTTTTACATGTAATTCTAAATTTGAAGATTATTGTGATCTTGTAACATTAAAATAAGACGTGTTTAATTTTTTGTTGCTCAATAAAATAATGGCAAAAGGTTTAAACGGTTTGAAGGTTTGAAACACTCGACAGCTAATCTTGAAGATGCTGTTGTTGATGAAGATGTTCTTGCTCAGAATTACAAATGGAGTGAGACTGAAAACCTTCTCAAACCAGACAAACTTGTGTTTGAAACATGGAATGCCATCCCTGACACTTATGAAAATGAAAAAGAAGGTCAGGAGCAAAAATGACTTTAACCAGGTAACATAAATATTGTAGTTGGCTGCTAATTTGCAAAATATATTTGACATTGTTCAGTGAGATAGTCCTTTTTTATTCAGGTTGACAGCTGACTGCACACTGAATGTGATAAAAGGACAACACATAGAAACGAACGGCATTTTCCTTTTTTTTTTCTGAGTTCTAAATGTTTTTATTGCATGCAGAAATAAAATTTGGTTTTCTCTACTGCAGTTCATTGATTTTATAAATGCAACACGCTATTGTTTTTTTATACATAGCATAAAGGTTAAAAAAAAAAAAAAAAAAAGATATATGCAGTTTTAGGTTCATTTTAGTTTTCATAAGGGGTTTGTGGCTCCCGGTCTTTTCTTTTCTATGGGAAACTGGCCCAAATGGCTCTTTGAGTGTTTACGGTTGCCAACCCCTGATGTAGATGTTCAGAATGTGAGAGTGATTGGTTGTTCGTTGTTTCTATATGTCAGCCCTGCGATGAACTGGCGACTCATCCAGGATGTATCCTGCCTTCACCCATAGGTAGCTGGGATAGGCTCCAGCACACCCTGCCACCCTAGTGAGGATAAAGCGGGTTCAGAAGATGAATGAATGAATGTAGATGTTCATAAATGCTCAGAGTAAATTCAAAGGTTATTATATCAAAACAATGAAAACTGAAGGAAAAAAGTGATTTTTTTTCAGCAAAATATATCATTAACTAGGCATAAACCAAGTGTCTCTATTTGCTGTCATTTGTCAGACTCCATGGGTTTTACTGGTGAATCAATGTTGTAGAAGATGACGGTGCTTCCACAGTAACTACTGAGCCTCTGAAATGGGTCATATCTGATGACCATGAAAAGATGACAAACTGCATTTTACACCAATTATTTTCATGTATTGATACGGTTAGTGGATCGACAGGTATTAAACATTTTAGATCAGTAGATGGTTTTGGTCAGTGGTGGTTGTTTGGGTCTTTATGGGTTAATGCAGAAATTAGATGAATCACATGCGGCTTTGATTCTTAGATTCCTGTGGATGTGAACAACATCAGCACTGAGCATCATCCTGTCAAAGTGGGCCTGTCTGATGCGTTCGTGGTGCTTCATGAGATAGAGCAGATTCCTAGTAAGTTGTAGATTTCTTGTGAGGGAAATTCTTTAGAAGTCCCTACAAATGAATTATTTTGTTTTTTGTGTTTTAACCCGGCACCGTACTGGGTTTCTCCAATACTTAAGTAACATTGTGTGCTTTGTGACCTGTTCCAGATGTTCGGAGGAGGACCATTTATGAGTATCACAAAGTCGATATCCTCAAGTCCAAGATCTCCAATTCTTCAGCTGTGGAGATGCTGCCACTGCCTAGTAAGTCATTTTTAAAGGTACACATGGAAACCAGTCATTTTCCCAGTAATACCAGTGAGTACAGAAGAATGATAATAGTAGCAGCTGATCTGTAAAGGGCCTGTAAAGATGCACTGGGTGTATTTAAGCCAAACCCGTCTCCTCCTCCTCTGTCTTCTGTGTCTCTCTTTGTCTTCAGCGTGTCTCCAGTTCTCCAGCTGTGGTCCATGTGTCACCTCTCAGATTGGCTTTAACTGCAGCTGGTGCAGTCGCCTACAGAGGTACAACGGGAATTCAGTTGGACTTTTTAATCTGACTTTACTCTCATTTGATATATTTAACCCTTTCGTGCATAGTGGTCACTACAGTGGACAGCTATTCTACAGCTGTTCTCTTGTATATTTATGGTTTTTATTGTTTTAGTTCCAGCTCAGCCAACACAGTGGATCATCCCATACACTGACATTCATACCATTACTGTAACTTTGCTGTTCTAGATAAACCTGATCTGCACTAACATGTTTGAGTGTAAATCAATTGCTTGTTATTATTATTAGACTGTAATTAACAGTTTTTTTTTTTTAAACAATTTATTGTTTTTGGCATATTATCTCTATAAAGTGAGTAATAACTAGCATTAGAGTATGTTAAAATGACAAAACATCAAATTAGCAGCATCAAAAAAAAAAATGTAATAGTTTTCACACAGTATATCAGTAAATACATGGTTTTTGCTTCAAAAATTAAATGCATGGAGTCCAGCTGAGTGGACATTTTTGGAACTCCATGAAAAATAGGTTCATAAAAAAATATTCAATGACATTGTTTTTTTTTTCATGTGTAAAGATGGATAAAAACACTCAGGCAAAAAATCTTGTTTAAGGCTCTCATAATTCACGCATGAAAGGGTTAAACATATCCCAATCAGAGGTGTTAAAATGGGACAGTAAACTTGAGTTACTCATTTACCTGATCCAGAGAGTTCTCAGTCCTGCTATGACTATATTTTGCAGGATCAAAGGTAATATGTCAGTCCCTCCAGAAAAACACAATTATGTGATCACTTAATTCAATACATAATCAAGCAAATAGCCACATTATGCGTGGGTCCGCATTTTTTTCAAAAAGGGCGCATATTTGCCACAGTAATAGCATATTTCCACACAGAATACATGGAATATGCTGGGCTTGCATGATTTCATTATCCCCACATAAAGTTGAAAAAATATTGCATTGTAACTTGACATGGGTAGTGATGTAATAAGTGACGCACAACATCATCGGCTCATGCATCCACAGAAGGTAAACTAACCGCGAGCCTTGGAAAAAATCCTGCAAGATGATGAAAAATGCAGCTCATTTACCGACAAACATATCTGCAAAAGACAGACCAAAGCAGTACCCCAGTGTGCTACACAAAAGTGGCAGCGTACTATTTTACACCCCATGCAAATGTACGACGGAACAGAAGAGGAAATCAACACTGGAGTCACTTTTCTGGCACGAAATATTTGCAGCGATAATAATGTTATATGAACATCTATATCATAATACTAGAAGGTCTCAGAGCATCTGTGTGTGTGTATGTGTGTATCTGCACAGTTCTGAGAAATTGAGATGTTTTTAACTGGCCAATTTGGTACCTACAGTTGAGGGATAGTCTCATCTCCACATTAAATATCCCGGCAAGTTGATAGGACCAATATTTTGGAAGATATTAGTTACTTTAGAATACAGTAGCCTTACAATCACATTGTTCTGTTGACCGGAAGCCCAGTACCACACTGCATGGTGGGAAATGAAGTTAAAAACAGGAACGTTGCATTTACTAGCTTCAGTCCTTAGATATCAGTATTAATATGACCCATGGGGAACCAGGGGTCAACACTTGTGATTCAGGAATGTTAAAGCTATATTTGAGCCATGCTTAGAAAACAAAGAACTAAAACATAACCAGCACTTTCTGTAATGTAGTGTATGTTTACTTCTTGTATGTTTGCTTATCATAGGATGTAATTAGACATTTTTCATTTAGTAGTAGCCTCGTTAGAACAAGGTGTGGGAGAAGAATGTTTTTTTTTTTCCATTGAAATGCATGTTTTCCAGTTGCAACTCTGTGCATTTTTTGCAAATTCCCCACAATTTTACTACATAAAATCACATAAAAACTCTGCATACTTCATTGCATTATCAAAGATTTTTTCGCGCATTTTTCTGGAGGGACTGATATGTGCTGAGGCCAACCTCATTTATTCAAACCTGCTGTAGTTATAAAAAGCCTCTGGTTATTCTGTTGGAAAAAATGGTGTAGGGCAGAGGTGTCAAACTCATTTTAGTTCAGGGGCCATATTCACCCCAATACAATCTCGAGTGGGCCGGACCAGTAAAATAAGAACAATGAAAAAAGTAAAATTACATTATGATAATGTTTACATCTACAACGTTTCCTTAAATATCTGAATAACATGAACAACTTGAAATGTCTCAAGAAAAACAAGTGCAATTTTAACAATATTCTGCCTTGGTTTATCAATTTATACTTTACATGTGCCAATGGAATAGTTCCTTTAGTCTTCAGTAAAAGTAACACAATTGACCCTTTTTTTCTAAAACTTACATGACAACTTACATGACAATTACAAATACAGAAAACATTTAGTAACAGGCAGAATATTGGTAAAATTGCATTTACTTCACTTAAGACATTTCAGAATGTTCATATTCAGGTTATTTACATTCTTTGTAAAAGGATAGTTTGTTACTCTAAACATTTTCATGTAATTTTACTTTTTCTTTTACTAAAACAAAGATAAAATCTGCAGTTGTCATTATGTATAGGGTATTGTGATAATATTTTACTGATATGACCCAATTGACATCTTATTAGTCATTATGTGGAACTTGAATTAAAATGAATTTTACACCACTGATTGATAATTTCTTCAGTGTAAATTTTGCTTTTCACAAATTCATCCTACGGGCCAGATTGGACCTTTTGGCGGGCCGGATTTGGCCCCCGGGCTGCATGTTTGACACCTGTGGTCTAGGGATATCCAATACATCAAAATAAATACATTAACTTAATTTGGATATCCAATATTCAAATTATTTTACTTTTCAGAAAAAGAGGGTCAATTGTGTTACTTTTACTGAAGACTAAAGGAACTATTCCATTGGGTTAATAATGTAGAGCGCTTTGGGTGTCTGGAAAAGCGCTATATAAATCCAATCCATTATTATTATTATTATTATTACTACATTATGTAATGTATTGCTCTACTCTTAATAACCTTATTAAAGCAATTCCCAATCAGTCCTTTTTTATTTAATACAATGGCCAATTAACAAAAACTACTAGCTGACAGAAGTTGACAAGTTTAAATGTTTTGGGAGAAAAGAGCTTTCATCCAATAATATTATCTAACTCTTCTTCAGATGCTCCAGTGGTTTTGATCGCTATCGTCAGGACTGGGTGGACCACGGCTGTCCTGAGGAGGTTCACATTATTTTGCAGAAAATCACAGTTAACCTGGCATTACTCATCTGTGTCTGAACCAGAATTTATTTATGTTTGCTTTCCAGAGGAGAGATTCCCGGTGTCTCCGAATGACAGACGTCACAAACTCCACATCTTCCCACTTCACACACACCACCACCGCAGTGGCTGTGACCGCAGGGCAACAGAGGAGCTCCAGTTCCACCTCCTCCTCCCTCAGCAACACACAGAGCGTCACTAACACCTCAGCACACAGCAGCACAAACAGAAGAACAATTTCCACCCCACATCCCCCCACCAGCAAACCTGCACAAGGTGGGTTGACAAGTGTCTTTCATGCTTTCTGTGGTGCATGCAAACATCAGTCTACATGTAACGGTTTTAAAGTGTATCTACATTACCTGTTTCCAGCTACAGTTATGTCTCATCCAGTCTCATTACTATCAGATGAAATAATGTTTGTATTGCTGCATTTTTCCACGCCCAGTGTGTTCAGTGTGAGGGTCAAGTGGTCAGCTATTTCCCAGCCCTCTGTTGACTCATAGCTGAGCGTATACAGCGCCATGTTAAATACTGCATAGTGTCCTCAGCTGCTGAAGGATGACTCAATGTATGTGTAGCGCTCTGTGTCCTCGCTGGGTCAGAGGATGAGAGAGCTCTTATTTTTGTCTCAAGTACCCAGTGTAGGTGTATGGTTAAGAGTCTTAGAGTGTCATACACACATATTGAATCACATAAAGGAAAATACTGGAAGCTTTTATTCATCAACATTTTTAATAAACAGACAAATAACAAGCTAATGGCTCCCTGTGAGCTTCAGGATTGATTTTGTAGTGCTTTTAGTGGTTTTTAAAACTCTTAATGGTCTTAGCCCTATTTATTTATCTGATTTGCTTTTAACATATGAGCCCTCTTGGACCCTCATGTCCTCAGGTAGTAATCTCTTAACTGTTCCTAGAGTCCACACTAAGACTCATGGTGAGGCCTCATTCAGCTTTTATGGCCCCAAACTATGGAACAGCCTACCTGAGGACCTGAGGTCCGCTGCAAGTGTTCATATTTTTAAAAGTAAACTCAAAACTTATCTTTTAGTCTAGCTTTTAATTAAACCCTTGCTGTAAACTTTACTTTGTTGCTTGTATTTTTATTTGCAACCGCGGGACAGTGGGGGGTTTTGTTGTGAAGCACTTTGTGCTACATGTACCATGTATGAAAAGTGCTATAGAAATAAAGTTTGATTGATAGATTGATAATGCTTCCCTTTGATATTCGGACATTGGCTATTTTTGAGTAAATATTGAAAATTTAATGTGATTTAAGGCGTGTAATTCGGGGGAATATAGCAAACCCCATGTCCATCCCTCTGTCATTTTGTTGTGTCTGGAGCATTATTGGAAAAAAAAAAAAAAAAAAAAAATTTTTTACCGAACTGTCTTTTGCTGTGTTGTCTGTGATGTTTGCCATCACTTTGTTTTCACAGCAGTTACAAAACCATTGGATGTTTTTTTTCCAGTAAACTACTTGAGACACTGTTCAAGTCCCCTGCTGTCACTCACTCCAAAAAAAAAAAAAAAGTTAACGTCACTAAAAAGTATTACTTGACCATTTTGTGGGTGTTGGGGGATATGCCATAGCCAAAGTCACTGTTTTTTGTTTTAACAGAATAACACAAACCTCACACATGAGAAAATTATGGACTATAACAATGCTATTGAGATGCAGCATAAAACACATGAAAGAAATCCAGACATCTTAAAAAAAACACGAGACAGAACCTCTTTATTCTTCTTTTTGTAGATGACACAAAGATCTCTTTGCGCATTAATGAAAAGCGTAAGTTTAATTAATTTTCAGCCTTTTTCAGTGTCATTATTTGAACATGAGATGTGAGTAGGAGTTTCCTCACAGAGTTTCACTGTCATTTATGTGCAGCAGGGGGTGAGGAGACTGCAGGGCAGAATGATGAGCGGCTGCAGATTGGTCTCCTGGTGGGCATCATCATGGTGACAGTTGTCATGGCAGCAGCAGTTCTTCTGTCTGTCTACATCTACACTCATCCTACCTCCAGTGTCAGCCTCTTCCTCATGGAGGTCAGTGCCAACAGCTATACTTAATCTGCTCATTTTATCACTGTGATTCTAGTTTTTATCTATTGTATTCACACAGTTATTACTGCACTTTGAAACTCAAAGCTATAGCTATAGCTTCAGTGCAAGCAAAACCTTTCAATAGTTCTATGTGGCCATGAATATTATTATGGTATGTCAATGTATCTCTAGTGTATCATCAACAGCAGGGTGCTTGCGCAGGTAAGTCTTGCTGTTTTCCAGACCTTGAAAAGTCTGGAATTTTGTGTGAAAGTCTTAGTAAAGTATAGAAAAAAAAGGGTTATAGGGTCATAGGGTTTGCTCAAAGGCACATAATCTTGTAAGATAAGAAATAAATGAGGAAAGCATATAAAACTAGAAGCACTCGGAGAGCGCAGACCTCCACCAACGCAGATCAGTGGGCCCCCGTGGCCCCCCCACCCCCAATCACCACCAAAATTTAATCATTTGTTCCTTGTGCCAGTACCAACATTTGCTGAAATGTTCAACCAAATCCGTCCTTAACTTAATGAGTTATCTTGCACACAGACAGACAGACAGACAGACAAACCAACGACGGCAAAAACATAACCTCCTTGGCAGCGGTAAAAAACACGATATTATTTTCACTGACCGGTCAGTACTGGAATGATTCTAGTGAAACTTGTTTGTGTGATATCCATGCACTTTTGTGATTTTCATAGGCTTTGAAAACATTTCTGGCAGTAAAACGTAATTTAATGCAAATTATACATTCATTCATTCATATATTTATTAAAAGAAACTTTTCTAACACCCACATTGGGTACAATCTCAACCAAAAAAGTAGTGACGCATTTATAAAAATACATAAAGTCAAGGCCTGGGGAAAAACCGGCAGTTTTGAGAAAGTCTGGAAAACATCTGGAATTTTTATTTGGGTAAAGAGCAAGCACCCTGAAATGTATTTGTGTGGTTTGCACACTTTTTTGTTGCAGTTCTGTAATGAATCTACCTTGATGCGATGCTTTGGATTTTGAGGTTGCATGAAATATTTATCCAGTGGACATCAATTAGCTGCACAAAAGTTAAGCAATGTAATGCTGTGAACATGTATGGACTATGGAAAAATACCTCATGCAGCCCCACATGAGAAAAGATTACAGAATTAAAAAAGAGCAAATCGTTAAAACCAAAATATTTGATCTATTATGAACACTTGAATTGAATTGACTTCAGTTGCAGTCTTTCTATTACTGTCCACTCCACTCATGCAGCATTGAAGAGAATTAGACCACCTGTTCCTCTCTTTTAGAAATTCAATCCAACAGCCCTTCAATATGACTGTTTTTCACAATCACATGCTTTTAAATTGTACATTTATCGATACTGGGTTTTATGGGGTCATTACGTACAACTCATTTATTCATTACATTTGTAAAGAAAATATTTTGTGTGTCTCTTTCCAGATTTCTGCCTCACATACACTCTCAAAAAACTAATGCCATCACAAGTTTCATTCATGACAAATGTTGACTTTTTATTTTGTCACAGTGGTCCAGTGATAATTTCCAAAGCTGTAAAATGAAATCACAGTAAATATTTGGGACACCTTAGTATACCGCAAGACAAACCAACTAAAGCTTTCAAAATTCTAAAACAAATCAAGTGTGTAAGAATTTTTTTGACCGTTTTACTGTTACTTTGAAGAAATTCTATTAAATTTAAACCACAGAAGGTGAGCGAAATAACGTCATACAAATCTAACTTTTCCATTGTGTTTTCCTACAGCGGCGTCCGACCCGGTGGCCAATCCTGAAATTTCGACGGGGCTCCAGTCGGCCTTCCTACGCAGAGGTGGAGGCCTCTGGTCAGGACAAAGAGGGCGCGGTGGTGATCGACCCCAAACAGGCTTTTATCATTTCAGACCGGCGAGAGAGCGAACAGAAAGAAGGATTCATAGTTCCTGACCAGAGGGAGCGCTTCCTCATCTCAGACAGCTCCTGACTAAAACTACTACCCAGAAGGCTCTGGGACAGAGGTTGCACTCTATGGGAGTTATCTTTCCTTTCCTGATGCAGAGACATTTTATTTTCCACCTGGAAGGACAGAATTGAAGCATTCCAAGAGGAAATTTTCAAACCTCTATGAGGAAATGAAAACAGAATATTTTATGAAATCATGCGGCTTAATGTTGTAGTGCGTAGCTAAAAAAATACTCAGGTAAAAAAAATGATTTAGTTTGAAACTGTCCTGTTGGTTGGTGTTTACAGCAGAGGTGACGCTGCTCAATGCTTGTTTTGAGACCATTTCTGTCAGAGACGCTGTTATTTTTCCTGAACTGTTGTGTGTCGTTCCCACTCCACCCTCAGAAAAGAGGAATGTCATATTTGGGTGTCATTTCCTCATCTGAAAAATACAGACTAAATTCCTCACCAATACACCCACCTTCATCTGAGGGGAAACAACGAGTGTTTTCACCTCTGTTTGTCTCAATGAAAAACATATTTCCACAAAGCCATCAACATTTGTAACAGAAACCTTTTAATTTTTTTAAAGGCAGAAAAAAAATTACTGATTATTTCGCTGTACACATATGTACACTACAAACACCCACACTAATGGAGAAAAACAGTTCCTATAATGCAGTAGTAAATTTGAGTGGTTTTACTGAGGACTGCACTGCTTATTTGGGTTGTTGATAAGTCGGACATCATACTTTTATGGCTCTTGTCATCAAAAAATACAACTCAAAGGCTTTAACAGTAACTCTTAAAAACACACTTGTGATTTTCTTATTGTTAGATTTGGTGAGCTGAGGGTTTTCCTGCTACTTTCCTCTACAAGGTTGATCAATGCTGATACATTTCTTAATACTGATCATAAATTTCACAACAAATATCTACATCTCTGACAACGTATCATCTCTAAGGACAGAACAGTATGACATTTACAGACAGTATTAGTGTCCCATTATTTGCAACATGTTTAAGGCAAGTGGTGTCAGGAGAATGAATAACTAAGACTGGCTTGAAGTCTTCAGGGTGAAGGCACGGCTGGGATGGAACTTCTGCAAAGGTCTTGGTAGATGATTTAGGTTTCCTTATCATCTGAGGTAGAAGAAAACAAAACAACAACAAAAAATGTAAAAAAAAAAAAGAAAAAGAAAATATCAATTACATGCACAATTACCAGTCAGTAAAAATCCGCCACAAGTCAAAGCATTTGCTTGAACATATGGAGCGATTCTCTAAAAAATAAAGGCTTTAACATGTGCTCTGAAAATGAACAGTTTGGACTGGGTTTGGTTTATGTTTCAGGAGTGTTTTAGCTAATTTCTCAGGCATTAATTAACTGATCCCTAATATGTGTAAGTGTTTTTTAATGTTTCCTCAGTGGCTGCCAACTGGAGTACAATAGTATTAGTAACACTATTGTTTTGGACAGTTTACCGGTGACTTCCAGTGGAGCAGTTACATAATACTATGTGATAAAAAATTGGTAATTTAGGACATGTTTCATCATATTTGGTAACTGTATAGTATGTGAAAGGAAATTTGGTGGTGTTGCTTGAGGAAATGAGGTATCTACATTTTCCATAATAGGGTCCAATCAGGCGGTAACACGTGGACACATTTCGTGTTCAGCAGTCTCTGTCATGTCAGCAGAGTAACTTATATGCATGTATTATACATATTTGAGTAGGTATTTATAAGCACTTTAGCATTATATATAACAAAATTTGGGGAGATACATTTTTTAGGTGAAATAGGTCAAATTACTGCTCAGTAACATGTGGACTTGAAACGGACATACATTTTTTAAGCTTTACGCAAACATTCAAAACATGCAGTTCTTGACAGAAATTGATATGGAGTAGGACAAAACCTTTTAGATATTATGTTCAACTATGCTGAAAATAAATTTTGGAGTAAAATATTGAAAAGTCTCTGTTTTATTGACATGAAAATGTGGTAACACGTGGACAGGTTGCCATAGTAACACATGGATGACTCTTTACCATTGTATGCATCACCCAAAATGTGGACTTACTTTTTAAAACAACAAACCAGATATAATCACAATGCTTTATTTAATGTATTTAATACTAACAGTGTTATTTATAACTTGTGCTGGTCCATACTGATGAAGATAAAGTACAAATAAAGAGTCTTTTCTTGGTAACAGTTCATAGATAGCTTTTTTTAAACGTGACCAGTGTTTGAATTCACAAACTTCATCATTCAGAATTTTAATTTCTCAGTAATAGACAGTCTTTTCATGTCTTTTTGTTAATTTAATGCAGCCTAGCAAAAGCTTCAGAACTTCTCCTTTACTGTGTGAGTGGTACTTTAAAAAGGATAACAGTTCCATAAAATAGAGATCTTTAGCTAAAAAATGAGCCCACTAGATAAATGATGTGTGCAAATGTACTTTTTCATGTTGATGTTCACTTTCACTTGATCGGACCCAATAACTAAAGTGTATGTCATGCAAGGAAACCAATCAAATGGAAAGACTGAAGTTGTCATATGAACATTTAAGTTGTATTCATTATATCCCCGAAATCAAGTTTTGAGTTTCACTGGATAGCCTTTGTGTGAACACGATAACTAGGACAGATTTAGTTGGAGTTCTTCTCCCTTGATAACCAACATAGTGGACCCCTGGTGAAAGAACCCCTTTAATTTTAGCTTCTCTATGAGTATTACAAGTCATCCAAATGGAGGCACTTTAGTTGAAAATCAGTTTTTTTGGACATAAATCAAGCAATAATAGGCCGATTGAGATAAAATTTGGTTCATATTGATCGTCTTGCAAATGTCCATTTTCTGTCTACCATCCAGAGTTCATATGGTGTCATGTTCATTCACTAAGTGGAGTTTTGTGGGAAAAAAATTGGTTCTCTGATCATTATTCTGCCACTATCAAGTCCACGTAGCTCAAATTCAGTTCATATCATTTGTCTAACAATTCTCTTTCTTCATGCCACTATCTTGAGTTTACATGATTTCATATTTTGACACCAGGTGGTGTGTTTTTTCCAAATGCCTGGGGGAGCAGAGGATTAGGGGGATTTCACTAATATACCCTTGCTGTCGGCCCCTGACAGTGTAAGCCTCGTTGATTCATAATGTTGACTCATGCGGTGAGTAAAAGGCAAGAAAAAGTTCCATTATGAAACTCAGTGGAAGTAGTCATATGATGAATTAAATTTGAAACGAAACATTATTAAGTCTGTAAACCTTGGAATGAAAGCTTGTTACATCTTAAGCTGTAGATGAGATCATAGAGCATAAAGTGAGATCTGATCAATACGTGGTTACTTCAAACATTAGAATGTAGTTCACCTCTACTAGATCAGTTGGTACTAAATCAGTAACAGCTCCAGACAGGCCCATATACTCATTTTATTTAACTGCATTAAACAGTAAACAAATGTAACTCACATGGATATTTTCTTTTTTTGTTTTACCTTTGACTGGTGGTGCAGGTAATCGCCTCCTCAGTTGTCTGGATGAATCCAGAGTAACAGGCTGAAAAATAATAAAATGAAGAAAAAGCAGATCAACATATAAACACTCCGATAGATAAATATTGCAATAATTCACAGAATGTCAACCAGAGGAGAGAATTTACCATCACTGGTATGGTCCTGGTTTTAGTGAAGCGTGACTGGGTGTCCACATCGAGGCCTGCACTCTTCAAAGCAGCTATTCTGGCTGAGATGTCGCTTATCTACAGTAGAAACAACAAGCAGCAGATGGAAACACTCTTCAGAACAATCACACTGTTTTGTAGAGTTTATGGTCTGTATAGTTTAATCTGGTTCAAGGTATCTGTATTATCCCAGAAGGGCAATTTGTTTTGCAGCCAGCAGAACAATCATCAAGCAAACAGACAAAAAACAAACAAATACAATACAAATACAATAAATACAACCATACCAGTATAAATAATTAAAGAGTGTCATTAACCAGCTGGAGGGCAGATGGAATTAAGGATTGTTATTGGTTCTCCTCAGTGGCTGGCTATGACCTGATGGGAGCAATCTGAATTCACCAGATAATGGATGGTTCGAGTCACCAATAATGCATCGACCCTTTTTCAGGAATCTGCTGTTGTACAGGGCAAGAAGATTGCTGAGGAGAGTGCCAGCAATTTTAGTACAAATTTTCACAATTCCCTGAAGACGATTTCTCTCTGAGCAGAAAGTGACCCATGCCAGCAGATAAAAGAAAAGGTTGAAATGGACATTCTCATAAAAGTTGTCAACATTCAATCTGCAGAGTTTATGTAAGATGTACATCTGCTGGTGTGCTTTTTAGCGTACCAGCTGACAGGCCATAAGCTATTGTCGTCATGCAGCGTCCGGTGTCGTCGTCTGTCGTCCCTTGTCCGTTACAAAACTTTCAATGGTCTTCTTCTCCGAAACTACAATTCCGATTGACTTCAAACTTGGTATACAGCTTCTTTATGATGATGTCAACAAAAGTCAGTGAAATTATTTGGATCTGGATCTGATTCTGGATTTGGTGCGCCTTTGAAAAATTTCCCCACTATTAGAGATAGGAAGTGGATGGATGCAATAACTCAGTAAATATAAATGATATCCAGTGTAAATTTCTCCAGTCCAGTCCTGATGGGGAGATGACCAAAACATAATGTCCACATGCTGATCAGGATCTTCTTCTGGATCCGGGAACTTACGGAAAATTTAACATGGGCTCTTATGGGGAAAACATTTCAATCGTCTTCTCCGAAACTCCAGTTCTGATTGACTTCAAACTTGGTATACAGCTTCTGTATGATGATGTCAGCACAAGGTATTGAAATTATTTCCATCTGGATCTGATTCTGGATTTGGTGCAACTTTGAAAAATTTTCCCATTATAACAGATAGGAAGTGGATTGATCCAATAAATCAGTATCAATGATATCAAGTTGGAATTTGAATTTTTTACAGATCTGATTGGAATATGATCAAAACATGGGTTATTTCTGTAATAGAATAAATACACAGAACTGGCTGATACTAAATGGCATCTGGATACATTTCCCAAAGCTTTTAATTTGGCCGGTAAGCTCCAGGGCCATTGGTCCTATTTTTACTGTGTAGACATGTGACTTTTTCTTATCTTTATCTCGACAGTGACTGGTAAACATCTGCGTAGGTTCTTCATGTCACATGTAAAGTTATCGACTGTAACATTTGTTTATGAAAATGCATTCAGTCATATCCAACTGTATGAATGTGAACATAAAGTGCTGACGTCTGTCATGTAGCAGGCCATTATTAGGTTTTTTTCATAACTGTTCTCTGCTTTTGAGATGGACACCATGGAAGCCATTCCTCATGGACCCACCCGTAGTTCAGACTGTTGAACCTTAGCAGCTGCTGATGCCACCTGCTCCTCCAGGAAGGACAGCTCCATATCGGACGTGGAGCTGCAGATGCCCCTGGCGCACTCCTCCAGGTCGCTCAGCTCCGCCTCCAGCCCATACACTGTGCTAGCTGCCACATACACCTGCAGAAGATGTATTTCATATGGAATAAGGTATTATTAACAAGAAACCACTGACATGTCACAGTGGAGTCACCTAGCAGAGCGGCCACTGATCAGATAAACTGCACTTATGTCATTTGTAATCAGCATCTGTATCATAATAATAATACAGGAAGGTCTCAGAGCATCTGTGTGTGTGTGTGTGTGTGTGTGTGTGTGTGTGTATCTGCACAGTTCTGAGAAACTGAGACGTTTGTAACTGGACAATTTGGTACCTACTAGGGCTGTGTACTGGCACGAATCTGGCGATACGATACAAATCACAATACTAGGATCACGATACGATATATCATGATACTGTTAAAAAGGCAATTTTTTGTTTGTTTCTTTTTTTTTTTTTAATGATTATTTCCTTGAAGAATTGAATTACACCAGAAATCTGCACAAATACTAAACACATTTTTATTTGATCCCAACAGGATCTAATGCTGTATCACAAAATGTTCCTGTGTTCAAACTGAAATTCTGTTTTACAGACATTACAGTTTCAGATCCTGCTCAAATGTTCATATTCTATTACAGTCTACTCTCGTTATACCGCCAACTTCCGTTCACGGCCAAATTGGCGGTATAGCGAAAATGGCGTTACAACGGGTTGCGTCCATAATGTGCATGTCTTTACTATATGATGTCTATGCTGCCTCCGTTAACCCGTTCTAATTACGTTTCTAAATAAATCTTGATTCTGTTATGTTGTACGGCAGGGATCGGCAACCTTTAACACTCAAAGAGCCATTTCGACCCGGTTTCCACGGAAAAGACAACACTGGGAGCCGCACCTCGGAGGTGCCACGGCGGCGCACCTCGGAGGTGCCGCGCCGCTGGCGGTATAACGGTCGGGAAATCAATGGTATAGGTGTTGTTTGTGCATGGAACTGGGCTGGCGGATGGCGATAAGCGGAAATGGCGGTATAACGGCGGGCGGTTTAACGAGAGTAGACTGTAGTTCAGAACTAACATCAGAACAGTATTTTTGTGCGATCCCAACAAAGGAACTAACATTATTTAATAAAAGAGTGTTAAATAATAATAAATAAAATATAAACAAAAAAGAAAAACAAAAATGAACCTCCACAATATCTGCATTTGAATAAATACCTAAAAATATCAATACAGTACTTTTTAATATCGATACAATATTTTGAGATGAAATATCGCGATATATTGCAGAATCAATATTTTCTTACAGCCCTAGTACCTACAGTTGAGGAATAGTCCCATCTCCACATTAAATATCTCAGCAAGTTATTAGGAGCAATATTTTGGGAGATATTTGTCATTTTGGAATACAATAACTTTACAATCACGTTGCTTGGTTGACTGGAAGCACAGTACCACACTGCATGAGGGGAAATGAAGTTAAAAACAGGAACGATGCATTTACTAACTTCAGTCTCTAGCAAGGTTCTAATAGTTTTGGATTTTTCATTATAGTTTAGTTTTATTTAGTTTTGACTTTTTTTTTCTCTAATTCAGTTAGTTTTAATTAGTTTTTAGAGCAGGTTTGCTAGTTTTTATTAGTTTTCGTTATTTTCTAAATGCTTAGTTTTAATTTAGTTTAAGTTTTTTTTTATATCTTTTATCTTTCTCGCCGTTGAATTCAAATAAATCCCAGACAGGACTCTGCTGCTTTCTCCCAACTCTTTAGTCTCCATGTTTCCAGGTAGAGTGGGGAAAAAAAACTGGCTCTAAACGACAAGTGATGAGAAGTGACGGACCGTTAAATATCATATGGTGCCAGCAGCTAAAATTGCTTGAGGGAAATAAATCGATTTCATATCAATCCGACATTGACAAAGATGAAAACAAAGGGAATTTTATCCATAATTTTTATATGTTTTAATTAGTTTTGTAAACACACAATACAGTTTCAGTTAGTTTGTGTTTTTTTTCCTTTTAATTATAGTTTTTATTTATTTCAGTTAACGAAAATGTTTTTACAATTCTCGTTTTCGTCATTTCGTTACTTTTGATTAACAATAATAACCTTGGTCTCTAGATATCAGTATTAATATGACCTGTGGTTCCTCAAGGGTCAACGCACTAGTTCATTATAATCAAAGACCATGAAGTTTACTTACATTCTCCTCTAATCTGGAGAACTGTTGATCCAGTTTTTTGGGGTCAGTGCTGGGGGGCAGCGATGTTTTGGAGACTTGGGGGGCACCTCCTCCTTCTACTCCCTGCAGTAGCTCCTCTGTGGCATTCAACACCTTCAGCACCTCAGTAGTGATGCTTCGTAGAGACACCGCTGAGTATCTCTGCAGCACAAAAACACACAGACGGCCCAAGTCATTTACAGACATGACATTTGTCTAATGCATATTTAAGACCAGGCAAAGCTATCAAAACTATCAATGTCTGGAATAACTGTACTTCTAATGATTGTGGTTATAGCAGTTACAGGATAAGAAGTGTTACACAAAACTGAGTTTATTTCACTGTTTTGACATGTTTTCCAAAATGAAAAGTTTACAGGATGTGGTGAGCCTCCAGCCTTGACACAAATATTACAGTAATAAGTTTTAATGATCATGTAAGTCAAACAAAACTGAGATTTATTATTTAAGGTTGCAATTGTGATCATCATTTCAACAGGAATTTTATGAAATTCATAAATGTCCATAAAAATTACATTTCCAAATTTCCCACAGATGAAAGTGGTGTAAAAAATGCTTATTTAATATCATTTATTCAGTTTCCATAACTGCTTAATGTTTTGGTAGGGGGCTGGAGCTGACCCTGGCTGCAGGCAATATCCACCTATTAATCCAATAAGATGCGTGTCTTGGAGAGAGAACAGGCAAAGTCCACAAAGAAAGACCCTCTGAGGCACAGGTGTCAAACATGCGGCCCGGGGGCCAAAACCAGCCCACCAAAGGTTCCAAACCGGCTCATGGGATGAATTTGCAAAGTGCAAATTAGGGCATCAAACTCAAAAATATCATAATAACCTATAAATAATGACAACACTATTTTTTTCTCTTTGATTTAGTGCAAAAAAACATGAAATTATGAAAATATTTACATTAACAAACTATCCTTTAACAATAAAATGTGAATAACCTGAACAAGTATGAACAACCTGAAATTTCTAAAGAAAATTCAGCACAATTTGAACTCTTTTCTGCCTGTTCCTCAGTGTTGAGTGTCTTTGTAGATCTGATCTGTAATGCACATGGACAAATGATAAGTGGAGGCAGAATATTGATAAAATTTTACTTATATTTCTTGGCAAATTCCCTTTTTTTCAGGTTATTCACATCCTTTTGGTTTGGATAGTTTGTAAATGTAAATATTGGCATAACTGAATGTTATTTTTAGCACTAAAACAATTTGGACTTGTCATTATTTATTGGTTGTCATGCTATTATTGTACTAGTCCGGCCCACTGCAGATCAAATTGGGCTGAATGTGGCCCCTGGAAGAAAATGAGTTTGACAACCCTGCTCAGAGGAGACCCCTCAGACTACTAGACCACCACCCTGCTTACTTTACTTTGATTATCAGTAATCATTATCAATGTAATTAATGGGATCAGGCTCAGATCAGACATTTACTATGTCATGGATAGGTACAGTAGAGTGTGCATTTATTCATGTTAGCAGGTGGACAACCTTCACTGTAAAATATTTAAAGGGGTCATATTTTGCTAAACCCACTTTTATTAGTCTTTGGTTCATTTATTTGTGTATTTAGACCCTAATAGTTTAAAAAGTTTGAATTTGAACCCTCCAGGTGCTGCAAAACTATCTTTATATTCATTTTAGCAAAAATCAAGTGGATTTCTACAACCTGTTTTAATTAATTCCTTTTTCATTTGTTGCGTCTATAACTAGTTACGTCATGACATTTGCACATATAAAGTCAAGACTTCCGACAAACATTTCACTGAGTATGGAGAAATGGGACAGAGCAGCACGGTCAACAACCTGGAGGGGCAGGGTGTGAAGTAGCTTGTTTGCATTTAAAGGGCCAGCGCTCAAAACCGCCTTTCTGGTGTCATTACTCAGAAATAGGGTTGAAGATGGACCTGTGGAGTTGAATTCATGAAGAATTCAGACCGAAGCAGAGCATTTACAGTTAATGTAGAGCACAGGGAAATGTTTTAAAATGCATAATTCCATTTAAAAAAGCAAAATATGACCCCTTTAAATCCCTGAACAGAACAAAACAAGTTGCACAATGTAATGTGAGAAATCAAAGTAAGAGAATATGGGTACAAATGCAGTATCACCTGCACAGTACACCATATCATATTAAAAAAAAAGTTAACTCTCACCTGCTCCAGCAGAGTGGATATTAACTGTATAGTTTTGTAAAGCTCCATGTCACTGTCCTGCAGTGCACAGAGGAATCCAGACGATAAGGAAACAGGACAGACAGGAAAGGTTAGTTAGCGTTAGTCAAGAACTTAGTTAAAGCAAACCAGTGGAGTTTTCTTATCAACTAACACAAACTTACATTCACAATATATTTTTTTTTAACTTGTGGTCTTTTCTATGTATGATGTTGTTTTACTACAATCTTTGGCGCTTTGCTGCCACCAAATGTCAATCAGGTGTACTACATGAAACCAGTGGCAGGACATGAACCCTGTAGTTTGTGTGTGTGTGAGATAGAAACGATCCAACTCAAGATGTGACACCGCAGTGAGACCTGGGGTTAAAAAAACTCCACATTTTGAAATTGTTAGATTCAGTGCAGCAAATGTTTTCTGTCAGTGTTTCTAGCATCTAATGAAGGGTCAAAACATGGTATTCAAAATCTCTCTGACTGGACATTTTAGAGACAACTTGACAGATTAGTGTTGCTAAATGACCCATATTTTTACTTTTAAATTCATTTTTGCTTTAGTTGGACCATAAGGGATTATCCAAAACAAGGGGCTACTTGATATGTCGGCTAAAATTTCCTTAGGGGGTCAAATGAGTGGCCATTTTTGTAAAAAAAAAAAAAAAAAAAAAAAGTCATGAATGCATAGAACTGTGTGTAAATAATGCTAATCCATTTGTGCACAGACTACTGATATTATTTGACAGTGGAAGCTCTATTTTCATAAATATTGGATTTGGAATAGCACGTGTATGTGAAAACTTTTGCTGGTGGACAGACGTGACATTACCCATGATGCTCTGGTCAGTACCAGTACTTTATTAGGAATAAACTTATAGACTTACTATTGCTAATTCTGCTCTTCTTTATAAATGTTAGTATTGTGGATCTAAAACAATCCCAGCTGACACAAAAACACTAAATGTGTCAGTGGACGGATGTGACATGGTTGTGGATCCCATCATACTGATGCTCTGCAGCCATGTCACCGTTTACACCAGGGGTCTCAAACTCAAATCCTCGAGGGCCAGTATCCTGCATGTTTTAGTTGTTTCCCTCTTCCAGCACACCTGACGGTCGTTATCAGGCTTCTGCAGAGCTTGATGGTAGGTTTATCATTTGAATCAGGTGTGTTGGAAGAGGGATACATCTCAAACATGCAGGATAGTGGCCCTCGAGGACCGGAGTTTGAGACCCCTGGTTTACACTAATGATCCCTGTGCAAAAACTAGGATCATAATTATTTATTGTATAGTTTATCCTCAGACTAAAGAGGAAAGAACAATATAGAATTGTTATTTATTTATAAAAATGCTTCTTATTAGAAAACTGTTGATTTAAACAGTGCCGTGTGCCATTCTTCATGTATGTATTGGTGTAACATAAGCAGGATGGATCAGCACCATACTCCAGATTGAACCTGTACAAATAAAACATTGTGATATGTAGGAGAGAATCTGGGAAGAAAAACTGGGGAATCTAAAAGAATAGAAGATTTGTTTTTCAGGTAAATTCAGTTCAAATAGAACTTGTCCATTTGTGACATAAAATATAGCATTAATTGTGATGAAATTGGACATTTTTGAGCTGAAAACATAGTTCATATGAGCATCAACATAAATAAGACCTCTAAGCAAATTTTAGCCGATTGAAATAAATGTTGGAATCAATTAAATTTCGCTCTCTGATGGGACATGACTGTGTTTTGACCCTGAACAGGACTAACTCCATTCATGTTAGGTGGATTGCTGCGCTATCATGCATCATTTTCTTAGTGCAAAGTAAAACAGGAGCAGGGCTGTAGTTCTTACATTTTGGATCTCCTGTGGTGACAGTAAACCCTCCTGAAGATAAAAGGGGATGCTCGGCTCTGTGTCATCACTTTTTTCTTTGGATTCTTCATCAGCGTTGTTACTTAAACTATCTGCTTGTGTTTGTGTCCTTTCAGTCTGCATGTCTCCTCCATGTTTCCGTTCATCTTCTACTGTCATGATTCCCAGACTCCGTTCAGCCTCAGCCGTCACTTCTTTAACTGTCACGTCCGCTTCGTCTCGTGCCAAACTGGTTCTTTGGTTTGGATCTTCTCCTTCCTGCTGCCTACTTCCATCTCCGCTCTCTTGTCTCCTGCAGAAGTGTCCTTCCTTGTCTCCTGTTCCCTCTGGACTCTGCGTCTCCTCCCCACTCCCTGTGACGCCTCCACAGTGAAACACTTCCACGCTCACCGTCTCTTCTGATGCGTTCGTCCTTCGCGCCTCGCAGTCGCCGTCTCCTCTGACCTCGTTCATCTCATCTGTTCCTACTTTCTCTGTCTCTCTATTTATTCCTCCAATGTTATCGTGTACTCCTTGCATGTCCTCCAGAGTCATCATCAACATGCTGCTGATTATTCTCTCAAACTCTTCATCATCTTCATCACTGTCTGTTGCTGGATCCCATTTCTCCTCACACTTGTTGCTCTCTTTACTCTGTTTTTCTTCCTTTTTGTCTGACCACATCACCTCTGGCTGGTTCTCTTCTAGAGTTCTCGTGCCCTCAGTTCTTTTCCCTGATATCTGCGATTCCTTCACTATTGACTCTTTTTGTACCTTGTCATCTTTAGGAGTAAACACCTGAAGGAAGTCCACCGTGACTGTCTTCTCCATCCTACCAGACTCTGCCTCTGTGTTATCTTGCTGCACACCTTCAGTTTTTGTCAGATAATCCATCTCACCCTCGTTTATTTCTCCCTCTTTGTTCCGTTCTTCTATTTCTTCCTTTAATTCAAACATGGTAACATCTAAATCTCCAATGGACTCCCTCCTGTCCATATCTGCTCCCTCCCACAGATCTTCCATCTCAACACAGGTCTCGCTTCTGTTTTTCACCTCACTCTGTATCTCCGCTTCATCTTCTCCAACTCTGTCCAGCTCATCTTCAGTAGAAGAAAACTGAGAGGTGCTGACTAGGTTAGCCAAGTCACGCACTTGAGCCGCTTTCTCCGCCTGCAGTTTCCACAGCATCTCCTCCTCTATCATCTCCACCCCTTCTTCTCCTCCTCCTCCTCCCCTCCCCACTCTGTCTAATTCATCTTCAGTGGAGGAGAACTGGGTGGCATTGATTTGGTTAGCTAATCTGCACACTTTCACCGCCAGCTCCTCATTCGTCTTCATTTCGTCTGCGGTGCCCAGTCGGTCCAGCTCATCTTCGGTGGAGGAGAACTGAGTTGCCTTCACTTCATTTTCCAGCTGATACAGTTTAAAAGTCAGCCCGTCTTTACTGTCCTCACATTGCTCTGGTTTTCGTTCCTCCACATATTCACCTTCTCCTTCGCTCAGACCTGATTTGTCTAACTCGTCGTCGGTCGATAAATACGTGAGTCTGGACTGTGCGACGAGCCTGTACAGTCTGTGTTTGGTCTCATCATCCAGCTCTGACTCATCCTCCTCATCTGTTCCTCCTTCGTCCACATCGATCTCCATCCTCCACATCTTCTCCTCTTCTCCATTCTTGCATCCTTGCCTTGTTTCCTCCTTCAGTCTGGCATTAGCTGCATATTTTTCGCCATCAAACTCTTCAGTGGAAGATTCAAGATAGCTGCTTCGGCCCGCTAAGTATTGCAGTTTTAATGTCAGATCTTGATCCATCTGATTGGCTCTACGTCCAGTGGGGTCACCTGCGTCGTCAAAGGGTTCAGGGGTTGTTGCTCCAGAAGTCAAAGTGTCAGGGGTCATAGCATCAGAGGAATAATGGGATTTCTCTGTGTTATAATCCTGTGGGGAAAAATAGAAAAGTTTAATACCTTTTGTATTTTTTTTTTGTAGAACTATTAAAAAAATTCCATCATTAATATATTAATTTCAGAAGTATTTCTAAAGGTGCCTAAGAGTATGTGGACATAGGGGGAAATGAAGATGCTCAGGATGAACCAACCACATATATTTAGGGGTGGCACAGTACTGTACTTCGCACATTGTTTTTCAACCTTAGGGTCAGGACCCCACATGGGGTCACCTGGAATTCAAATGGGGTCTCCTGAAATTTCTTGTAATTGATAAAAGTAAAAAAATAAAAAAAAACTTACTAATAAAAAATATATGGTGAGTTGACAGAGACAATCCCAATCCATAAAAGACATGACAAACTGTGAAGCTGAAGCACTGTGGTTCTGTTTATCTTTCAAATGTTCATTGTGGTCGGTTTCAGATGCTGCAGCTCTTTCATAATTCATAGTTTCAGTTCTTGTTTGTTCAGTATTAATTGTCAGCCTTGTAAATCACAGCTGGACTGACTGTACATATCCTGACCAAGGAAAATCAAATTCTCACTTTGTGCAGTAATCTACACCTGGATTTACTGCCTCTGTCCATAATAATATACATTAAATAGACTAAATGTCATCTAAAATTATCCTTTATTTGCAACATTGTATAGAAAACTATTACATGATTAATTAATTAAATTAATTTTAGCAAAAAAAAAAAAAAAAAAAAAAAGGCTCCATTTTGAATGTCTGGAGTCGCCAGAAATTTGTGATGTTAAAATGGGATTATGAGCCAAAAAAGGTTGGGAACCACTGCTTTATAGTCTTATGATTTGGACAGGAGAGAGGATTGTACAATCCAACTGCTCACAGAACCAGGTAATTAAGAAAATCTTTTAAGAGTATAACGTGGAAATCTGTCAGCTGAATTAAACAACAAGCACAGCTTTAGAGAAATGAAAGTGAAATAAATTCAAAGCTCCTAATCTGTAAAACAATAAATACCTACATAAATTCAACTGTAAATGTAGCCAATTGTAGTGACAAACTGCATTACATTATTACATGTATAACATTTTGTCGGCTTCCTGATAAAACCTGCTATGTGACTTTTGGCAAATTTTACAGGAGAAACAAAAAACTTTATATAACAGGAAACTGAAATATGACAAAAAAATATCTGTTCCTTTAATGTTGGTACCTATGATGGAATGTAAACAACTTTCAGAGGAGACTGAAATTTGAAGCTATAATAGGGGAGATAGCAGGTTTTTATTCCCAACCAAAAAAGTCACTTCGCAGGTTTTATCAGGAAGCCGACTGTTTGTAATATTCCATGTTTCATGATCCAGTGGATGTAAAGTTCTCTTACCACCAGAAATGATGCAGTTGCTTCTATTTTACTCCATCTTTGCTGCTGTGACCTCCTGTATGTTGCCCTGTCCAGCTCCGGTGCCAAACCGCTGTCCTCTCTGGCTTCCTCCATGTTAAAGTTCAGGTCAATGATGCTGGTCCTGCGGGACAACACCGGACCCCTGATTTCTTTAGAGACTCTCCTGTTGAAAAAAGCCAGCCAAGGTTTGTGAGGTCTCCAGTTGCCCTCGGAGTCTGACAACAGATAGTCTCTGCTGCCTCTGCGGCCCATTACAGCTAATGGGTCCTGGTTGTGATACAGGTTGAAGTTGGAGTCTGTCATTTTCCTGTGAATCTCCTTCAGAACGCTTCCCCAGGAGCCACAGGACTCTGGCTTGGTTTCGTAGCCAGAGCCCGTTCCTTCGTAGGCGGCCATCACTGCGGACTCTCTCTCCAAGGCACTGTAGACCAGGCTTTTCCTTCTGGTGAGCAGACTGGGACGTGACAGCTGGGTACTCTGCAGGGCAATCCAGTTCCCGTCTGGGCTTTTGAGCACTGAGGACACACAAACAGATATCACACAAACAAACAGGGGCTCTATGCCAAACACGCATGCCACAGGACGTACACTGTAGATCAATTCATTAACTCACACACAACTAACATGTCAAAGACAGCATTATAAGAAAATGACAAAAACTACAACAAGAAGCACAAAGTAACTCATAAAAGTACAAATGTAAATGAAAACAACCATACTGCAAACAAACTTGATACACAGCAGGACAGTCATTTACTATAAGTCAGGGGTGTCAAACATGCGGCCTGCGGGCCAACTCCGGCCCGCCAAAGGGTCCAATCTGACCCATGGGATGAACTTGGATAGTGTAAAAAATTACACTGAAGATATAATCAACCAAGAGTGTTGAACTAGTTTTAGTTCAGGTTCCACATACAGACTATTGTGATCTCAAGGAAAATAATAACATAATAACCTTTAAATAATGACTCCAAATTTTCTTCTTGGTTTAATGTGGAGAAAAAAACATGTTATACTGATGAATAATGACAGCTTCAAAATTTTCTCCTTCTTATAGTGCAGAAAATAACATAAAAAAACATTATATTATGAAAATATTTACTTGAACAAATGATCCTTTAACAATAAAATGAGAATAACCTGAAATGTCTCAAGAAAATTGAGTGCAATTTTAACAATATTCTGCTTGTTACTAAATGTTTTTTTGCCTTTGTAGAACTGATCCATAATGCACATGTATGAGTTGAGGCATAATATTGTTAAAATTGCACTTAATTTTCTTAAGAAATTTCATTTTTTTCAGGTAATTCACATCTTTTTTGTTTGGATAGTTTGTAAATGTAAATATTTTCATAATTTAATGTTTTTGATTTTTTTGTTTTGTTTCTTTTTTCACTAAAACAAAGAGGAAAAAATAGGAGTTGTCATTATTTATAAGTTATTATGCTATTATTGTTTTTGGTCCGGCCCACTTGAGGTTAAATTGGCCTGAATGTGGCCCCTGAACTACAATGAGTTTGACACCCCTGCTATAAATTATACTGTGTAACTAAAGATGAGAAAAGTCCTCTAAAAAGGCAAAAAAAAACCCAGGAATTATGTATTTATTGTGGTGCAGTAAATATAAAATTTGACAACTGAGATGTTAAAAAAACCAATGCAGCGTCACCATGTATAAAAAACTGCTGAAAAAAATGTGACACAATATGACAAACTGGAAAATTCTGCAGTGCAAAGGCAAGAATCTGGGGAAAATAACTGTAAAGGGGCAAAAAGCTTAAGTCAGCTTTAGGTTTTCTGATATAATATCTCTTACATCTCATCATTTGTCAGTCAGTAGCTCAGGTAGTGTGTTATTCTAATGAATTACTACATCTAACTGGCAATTAGACAGTAACAGGTTTGGGCAGAACCAAACATAAATTTGCTTTTTTATTTGCTAATGTCAAAATTGTATTAAGACTCGCAGTATAATTGAAAGGAAACAAGGTTGCAACTTCCACATGCCCCATGAATTTAACTTCAAAATATCTATATTTGGTTACAATACACTACATCAGGGCTGTCAAACTCCTTTTAGTTCAGGGGCCAGATTCAGCTAAATTTGGTCTGAAGTGGGCCGAACCAGTAAAATAAGAACATAATCATATATAAATAATGTCACCTCCAAACTTTTCTCTATGTTCTAGAGCGAAAAAAGGTAATTTATATTAGGAAAAGGTTTACATCTACAAACTATCCTTTCAAAAAATGTGAATAACATGAACAAACTGAAAAAAATAAGTGTAATTTTAACAATATTCTGCCTCAGTTTATCATTTCCACATGTACATTATAACTTACAGATCACAGTGGATCTACAAATACACAAAACATTTAATAACAGGCAGAATATTGGTAAATTTGTTCTTACTTCTCTTAAGACATTTCAGGTTATTCACATTTTTTGGCAAAATTATACTTTGTTTTAGTGTAAATACATGAAAATACTTGCATTTACAAAGAGAAACATTTGGAGTTGTCATTATTTATATGTTACTCTGATAGTATTTTACTGGTCTGACCCACTTGAGATTGAATTGTTCTGAATGTGGAACCTGAACTAAAAGGATTGTTAATATCTTAGTGTAATTTTTCCATTTCACAAATTCATCCCAAGGGCCAGACTGGACCGTTTGGCGGGCCGGATTTGGCACCCGGGCCGCATGTTTGACACCTGTGCACTACATTATACTTCCTATCAATATTTTGTCCCTCTCACGTTAAGGTAACATTACAGTGCCAACCCCTATGAGCATTACCGAAAACAACATGCAGTGGTTAAACTCTGTCACCTGGAGAGAATCTGGTTCATTGTTAAATAAACTACGCCAGTTTAATCCGATTTGGCATCCCCTTCAACATTATATTGACAACTCAACCTGAATATAGTTAGAATTTATCTGGCTTCCCTCAGTGTGATACGTCATAAGTCCTGGGGTGGGTGGATGAGGGTTGTTCAAATGTGTATTTGTTATGTTTGCTTTGCTCTGTTGTACTTTTGGTTGTAGTGGCAAGTAACATATATTCTATATATCTTTGCATGCATTCCATATGTCATATAAGATGGGGTGACTTTGTCTCTTGTTTATGGGACGTGTTAACCTTTCCGGTGTGTTGTGTTGAACGTCAAAGGCCAGTCTGACACCTGTGTGGAGTAAAAATGATTTCTCACAGAGCCTCACAGAGACCTTATCTTTGTTCCGGGACTTCCTGGCACCAGCTCGACACCAGCTCGACACAATGTATTTCATTCATTCTTTTTCATATAAGAGACAAAGACCCAGTGTGATTTCTTATACTCTCCTGCAGACCGCTCTAAGCCTCTGTATGACTTTGTACCTTTGGAGCTCCAATTAAAATTACACTTAAGAGACAGTGATCACCTAAATGACCTTTTCTTACTTTGAGGACGAATGAGTAGAGTGTTATTTTTTCCATAACATGGTTCACTCTGTTTATTTTTCAAAATGTGGACGAATTGTGGTAATGGATGTTTTTGTGACTAACTCTTGAGTAAAAAGAGTGACAACAAAAACAACCTGCAGAACATCACAAAACAAGTAGCGCCAGGCACAATAAACCCCGCCTCTCGCATGTATTGTAGCATATTTTGGCATCGATCCAGCTGATGTCATCATGTCTATGCATGTGCTGATACCAGCATATCAGTTGCCTCTATATATGTGGCAAGTTTGAAGTAAATTGAAACAAAATTGATGTTTTTATAGACATTTGAAATTTTGCCCATTATAAGTAAATGGGGAAAAACAAGATTTAAAAAATTTAAAAAAAAAAGTTAAAAAAAAGGAACTTTAACCTACTTTTGCTAAAATGTAATGAAGTATGGTATTAGTATTGGTATGACTTCAACCAGTAATTTTGCTGCTAGAATGTTAACAAACAAGCTGAACCAAAAACAATAGCCCTTGCTTCCCCTTCGGGGGGTTGGGGTAATGAGTAGTAAAGAACACTCAGATCTTACTAGAGTTGTCCAGTCGGTCTGCACTCTTCCATGCAGACAGGGATGACACAACACCTTCCTTTTTTAGCGCCTGAGGAGGATTATGGATCTGGACTGGAGGGTCACAGTCCAACACCGAGAAGGCAGAGTGTGACCTCTGTGAACACACAAACCAGTGTGACTGAGATGATATAACACAGATATGATGTAACACAGAAAAACAGCCTCACCTGCTACTAGTCATCTTCATACATGTTTTGTTAACTTTGATACTTTTCTAGACAATAATGAATACGCCTCAGAATAAACAGAAAAACCAAAAAAGGAAAAGGCTAGAAGCAAAAGCTTATTTTTTTGCCTATATTTTTTTGCCTATCCTTTTCAGCTAATACACTGCTTACATCAACTTAAATGTGTACAGCATCAAGCATTTACACCATAATAATAACAAGTATAAAAAAAAAATCAACTACAAAAACACATCTACCATCTCAATTCAATATTTCTGAATAATTTAAACTTGAAGTACTCTTTTTTTTTTTTTAAACTTCGCCAAAGGAGTGGATAACTTAAGTGCATCATAAGGTCCATCCCATAATTTCACACCCACAATCCCAGCTCATCTAGACTTCACATCTTATAATTATGTTATTATTTCACTGATCTGGCCCACTTCAGACCAAATGTAGCTGAATGTGGAACTGAACTAAAATGAGTTGGACAGCCCTGGTGTAGGGGGACAGGCGTATTCGACACAGACCACCTCAGCTCCCACTAAAACCATGACTTATATCAGTCAAAATGATCACAATTTGTTGTTTTTATGTTTTTTTTTTGTACTGTTCGGGTGTATTTGTGACTGTTTTTACCCAGAGGCCTTTGTGGAGCTGAATGGAGGTGGACGGCTGGTCATAGGCGGACTGATGGCAGTGAAGGTCAGCCTGGTCCTGGTCATAGTCGCCCCCCATCTCAGTCAAAGACTTCCTCCTGGTGATGATCTTTACATGGAGGACACAGGATTAGTACTGCGTATGTCTAATCAAACACACAAACCACATACTACAAAAGGTCTCAATAACCTACAACAAAACTTCTTTACAGGTTCGTTTTATGCAATGGTCTTTTCAGATTATTACACACTATTATAAGATCTGTTCATGAGAGCAGCTCAGACAATCTGTTTCATTAATTGGGAATACTTTTTGCACAATAGTTCGGGCCAGTTCTTCAACAAGCTCTCTTCTGTGTTCCCGCAGATAGTTCGCCTCATTCTGCTTCGCCTGGTGCAAAACAAAAAAACAAAAACACTCAAATAAGGAACTTACACACACACACACCTACACATACATACAAAATATAAGCTGATTACTGCTCTTAACATATGCTATAAATGTACGTATGTGGTGTACTCAGTTGAAAAGCTTTGGGGTACTTTAACAGATTAGTGAGAAATAAAGTTTTTTTTAATTTAAACTCATGGGACTATAAATTATAACAAAGCAAAAACATCCCTCAGTCAAGTTTAATTACATTGACACAGTCTCTAATGTAAAGTTTTCAGTTTATTTAGTTTCTGTAACAAGTTTATCTACACTGTAAGACCAGATAAGTTGAGTTTACTTAAAAAATTTGAGGAAACTGGTTGCCTTAAAAAACTTAAGAAATGAGTAATGGAAACTTGAGTGTATTAAACTTAAATGCTTGATTTGAATGGAATTGCTATTTTAAGTCCAACACACTAAATGCCAAGTTAATTTAACTTAAAATTTGTTGCAATGTCAATTGCTTTGTATCATCATTAGACTTAACATAATCATTTCATTGGACTCAATTCCAAGTTGGTTTAGAATAAAATGTTTTGTGATATAAATTGTTTTGTATAATTATTCCACTTAATATACTGTAGCGTGGATGGAAGTTAGGGAGGAAATTTGCTCAATGAAATTTGACAGTACAGCAAGTGCTCTTAATTTGGTAAGGCACAAAAATTTAGATTAAATAAAAATAAATATGGATGAACAGTAAAGCCATTGTTCTTCCTTTGGCTGTCACTCATGGTGCAGATCTACAAAAATACAAAAACAAACACAAAAAGGCCAATAAACATTACCATACACACATAAAGTCAAAACTAACACCACAACCCTGCTGAACCCCTGCACAGAAAACTAACATATTTTTAATAACATGCCCAATACCCACAATGCAATGCGCAGATAAAAAGGTGTGGTCAGGACCAGTGACGTGCAGTCAGAGGAGGCAGGGGAGGCAGAGCCTCCCTTGTCAATCTTGAAAAGAAAAAAAACTTGACTATAAAATATAATAAATGTTGATAGTTGTCGGCTGGTATGTCCTGTAAACTCATTTTCCATTCGAATCCAATATTGTTAATATTATTATTATTTTTTTGTCAATTAGAATAGCAGAATTTCTGCATGCTCCGTTCAAATACAGGAGGAGATGGGCTGTGAGGCAGCGCTGTGCTGTGCCTCCAGGAGAACTGTCTCCTCCCCTCATGAACTCTGCTGGTACCCCATGAAAATATTGTGTCGCTGTCCCTCTGTATATCGCAGTTAAAATGCTTTCAAACACTCTGATTATATGCTCTATCCTTCCATAATCTGCATAACGTATGGAATGTATTTCTGTAATGTGTTTAGGCTCGCAGATTAATCATAAAACCGCAGTGAAAAAGTCACTAGGGGAGGCAAACAGTACCCCTGCCTCATGATAGATGGCGCCTGTGAGTCCACAGATTCATGTGCTGATAATCTTCTTTGTTCTTTTTTATACACTTTAATTCACCGGGATCGGCGCATGGATTTCATGTACAAATAAAGGTAAGACCATAAACTTTTTTAATTTTTAGTTTGAAATGGCTCTTTTTGAAGGTTTCCTGTTGAGTTCCTGCCAGTCTACCTATGCTGACTTGATGCAGAGTCCATATACCCAGGCCATTCCTTTTGCTCACTCTCTCTATTCCAGTTTCTCAGGCCACCATGTATTTGTAGATCTGGCTCTGAAAGAGTCAGTGCCTCCCCAGCCATGAACCCCACTGCACGTCACTGGTCAGGACTAAAACTGAGGGATTTAAATCCATTCAGCTGAAACTCTTCGTATTTTCGACTATGTCTACAAATTAGTAGAATACACTGAAACTTAAATGATTTAAGTATATTGTAAATAACCCTTTCATGCATAAATTATGAGAACCTTAGTCAAGATTTTTATTGAGTGTTTTATTCCTTCTTAGGCATGAAAAAAAAAAAAAAAAAAGCGATCAAGTTTTTTTTTCTCATGGAGATGCAAAAATGTCCATGCATTTAATTTTTGAAGTAAAGAAACGTATTTAAAACCAAATATCAGAAAGTGAGATGAAAACAATGAAATAAAAACATTTTAATGCTGCTAATCTGATGTTTTCTCACATTTAACATATTCTAATGCTAGTTATTACTCACGTCATGGAGACAATATGCAAAAAAAAAAAAAAAACTTTTTGTCTGACAAATAACAACTGATTTACACTAAAACATATTACTCCAGATCAGGTTTATCAAGAACAGAAAAGTTACAGTAATGGGATGAATTGAAGTGTACGGGATGATGCATAAGCGTCCACTGTGTTGGCTGATATGGAACTAAAACAACAAAACCCATGAATGTACAAGAGAACAGCTGGAGAAGAACTGTCCACTGGAGTGACCAGTATGCATGAAAGGGTTAAAGCATTTTAGTAAATACAAAGTATGGGCTTACAGAGGGGCTATATGTGTATATATATATATATATATATATATATATATATATATATATATATATATATATATATATATACATATATATATATATATATGTAGAGAGAGAGAGAGAGAGAGAGAGAGAAAGAGAGAGCTAATAATAGAAGTAGTTTTGTATTGCTAGTATTTTATAGTATTGCTATTATTTTTCTCATCTAACACAGTCCCTCGCTGATATAAACTTTCATTTGTTACTGGATTACATCATAATCCTTATGGTTTCCATAATCTGGCTCAAACTCACAGAGAAAGCAGAGGGATCAGATTATGGCTCAACTTGATTAAAGGGATGTATTCTGTTGACAAGAGGATATTCAGTTTAATAAAGAAAAGAACAATACCAGTATTTTACAGCAGCAGTTAACACCTCTCTGAAACCTGAACACATTGCTCTAAACAGGAAACGGTATGTGCAGGTAATCAATAAGCAGTTATTTATACAGACATGGAAAGCATCAATAACCTGGTTGTCAGTGTGGACCTCAGCCTTAGAAATAGCCTCGTCTACAGCCTCCTCCGCCACCCGCAAGGCCACGGTCAGCGTCTCTTCCATACTGTGCTCTGGACAGAAAAAACAACAACCATCTGAACGACACAAACAGTGATTCAAGCTTTATTTTGTTGATTTGTTCTTGTTTCCTGCACAACGTGGTGCGTGAGCGTGAGGCAGCTGCGGTGTTTCATTCATGTTTGGAGACATTCATCCTGTTAGTGCAGTGAACTGGGAGAGGAAAGGTGAAGCCAGGGCAGAGAGGACGACAGCTGCCACCTGAGCTCTGGTATGGTGCAACGTTTCAGCACAGACCTCAGGACACTACAGTCAGATACAATGACTGTCTGAGAAAAATGACGAAGCCAAAGAAGCATTCAGATTAATAATAAGCAGCAAAATAGAAACCACAGCTGTCTTGTTTTAAATTATTATTATGTTTTATGCCTGATAAAGGAGATGATAAATAAATAAATGTATCATGTTTTACAAACATGTTATTTTTGCAAGTGAAATTTTTATTTTATTCTATGCACAGTACAGAAAATATTATTATTATTAAAGTCATCAAAAATGACGGAATGAATCACGGAAAAAAATTATTAGACCACCCTTGTTTTCTTCAATTTCTTGTTCATTTTAATGCCTGGTACAACTAAATGTACATTTGTTTGGACAAATATAATAACAACAAAAATAGCTCATAGTAGTTTAATTTCAGAGGTGATACCTAGACATTTTCCATGTTTTCTTGATAATAACCAAAATCACTTCAGTTCTTACATTAATATCTATATCATTGTACTGACAAAAACAGTGCTTTTAGGCATTCCATGTTTTCTTTTCAGTCTGTTTTAGTTACATGATACACACAGGAGTTAGCACTTGATTGCATAACCGTTGTTTTTGATGACTTTTGATGGTCTAATAATTTTTTCTGCCACTGTACATAGAAAACAGGTTCATAGAAGAAAACTTTACCCATATTTAGTGATTGTATTTGTATTTGAGGTGTGTTTATCAGATACTTTTATCCAGAAATACCATGAACTATGGATTTAATTTCAGTATAATTTAAGATATTTTTGTAAAAAACTTTTCCCTCTACCCTAACACACTGAAACGACATTTAACCCTCCGGTATCCGGGTGTACTTTTTTCACACACTTTGCACTTCGTGTTAAAAAACTTCATATTATTTTTCCCAATTTAAATAAGGTTAGAATTCAAAAGTTGTTCATTTGTGTATGATCTTTAAAATTCTGTCCACCAACAAAAATGTGCACATTGTAAACAAAAGAAAATGACCAGACTAGCATCTGTCTGCCAAGTGTGCCTAAAACGCACTATTTCTTCCATTAGAACCACTGTTTTTGATCCAAAGCCATTAAGGCATAAATCCTGCTTTTATTGACATCTGGGCTTCATTTGAGAGGTGAGAGTCTAAATGAATTTATTAACGTTGTTAATGTTGCTGTTAATCACTGACATATGCCAGGCTGCAAATATCAAATAATATGTATTCCAATTTTTATGTAATATTTTGAAAAAAAAACCCAAAAAATAACATATTGTGTGTTTTTTGCATCAAAAAATGTAGTGACATCAAGATAAAAAGAGATCATTTAAAGGGTTAAAAAAATGTAAAATGAATGATTCTTTGATCTGTATGATTAGGGCTGACCTTGATTTACAAAAATAAAATCAAATTAGAGCAGAAAAATAAATCAATATATAATATTTAATAGTTTGATTTATAGGTGTGCATTTTACGCACACTTGGTGACAGATGCTAGTATTTTTGAACATTTGACCTAGCGCCAAAAATAATAATGTAAATTAACCAATGTTGGAGTTAATCACTGACATATGCCAGGATGAAAAAAATCAAATAATATGTGATCCACTTTTTATGGAGTATATTGAAAAACTTTTTTTGTGTGTGTGTTTTTTGCATCCAAAAAAATGGTTTGTTTACATTACAAACACGGCATTTAAAGGGTTAAAAAATGTGACAATTATTGAGTATTTGGTATTTTTATTTACGGCTCAAGTTGATGAAATAGAAAAAACTGTAAAAGAATTAAAAACAAGCTGTATGAAAATTTTTTTGACATTATTCCACAAGTGTGCGAAAAATGCACACTTGGTGCTTAGTAAGGGCCTTGCTGGATGGGATACCGGAGGGTTAATACAAAAAAATTTGCAGAACATACTCTCAACAGTTTCAGAGTTTCAATATGATGTGGTTAGAATAAGACGTTGATAAATATATATTTGTATCTGTACCTTCACTTTGTCTGTAAAAGGCTGCGTCGCTCCCACAGAGGCTGTCCTCATTGTAGATGCTGTCCTCGTACACACTGCCGTCTGCACACACACACACACACACACACACACACACACACACACACAAAAACAGATGCTGACATGGACATGAGACAGCAGCACAGCCTACATTTGTCATTTTTACCAAACAGATTAGTCATTCAGTAAAAGAGGTTTAAGGTTTTTTTTTTTTTTTACCTTTGACTGAACAGTGACATATAACATGAATGAAAATGCTACAGTATATATCACAGATGTCAAACATGTGGCCCGGGGGCCAAATCTGGCCCGCCAAAGGGTCCAGTCTGGCCCTTGGGATGAATTTGTGAAATTACACTAAGAAATTAACAATCATTTTATTTCAGGTTCCACATTCAGACCAATTCAATCCCAAGTGGGCAGGACCAGTCAAATACTATCATAATAACATAGAAATAATAACAATTCCAAATATTTCTCTTAGTAAATGTAAATATTTTCATGTATTTACACTAAAACAAAGTATAATTTTGCAAAAAATGTGAATAACCTGAACAAATATGAACAACCTGAAATGTCTTAAGAGAAGTAAGTACAGTTTTAACAATATTCTGTCTGTTATTAAATGTTTTGTGTATTTGTAGATCCACTGTGATCTGTAAATTATAATGTACATGTGTAAATGATAAATTGAGGCAGAATATTGTTAAAATTACACTTATTTTTTCAGTTTGTTCATGTTATTCACATCTTTTGAAAGGATAGCTTGTAGATGTAAACCTTTTCATAATGTAAATTTACTTTTTTCGCTCTAAAATATAGAGAAAAGTTTGGAGTTGACATTATTTATATATTATTATGTTATTGTTTTACTGGTTCGGCCCACTGCAGATCAAATTTAGCTGAATATGGAACTGAACTAAAATGAGTTTGACACCCCTGGTATACGTAGAATAAAGTACTGAAGCAGTAAAACGGGAAAATCTAAAAATGCACAAGTTGTTGCAGAATCTACTTTATAGTGTCTGCTTTTCTATATAAGGAGTTAAATTCTGGACTTGATTCAGGACTTGATGACTGAGCAGCATCCGTCACACCGATGACACTTTCTATTTCAACTGTGGGCCTTGAGCTCTGTTCACCTCATGTAAATATTCATGCAACAATGCAGCCATTTGTGGTTATATAAGTGCATTAGTGCAGCCTCGTGTGTGGCATTACCAAGCGACCTGATCTGTGCAGCAGCCACTGGTCGAGGAGTACAGTTCAGCACAAAAGGTCACTAGCAATCATTTTAAGGGGCAAAGAGAGGTCTGAAACTAAGTGCTTTGAACTTCAGATTACTGTGGAAAGGCAGAGAGCACTTTGATAGTGAGACCCCGTCACCGGTAAAAGCCCTATAGGCCACACACATTCACAAGACAAGCTTTGCATTCAAGGGGCTGCGGCGTGGATTTTGTTCCTGTGACCCCTGGCGGATGTGTGTGCAGACATCTGTGCTCTAACATCTAATTCACCAGGACACATTTGGGCCGACAGAAGGACCACAAGACTCATCATGACCAACACAGCATCTACTACGAAGCAGCTATAGGTCAGACTATCCCAGAAGGCACCAGGAAGGAGCTGACAGACGCACACATCACACTGTAATCTACACAGATACTGATGCTACGCTAACTCACATGTACACTGTTCTGTAAGTTACACATGAGGAATGTCTGGAAAATATGAATGACCATAACACAAGAACACAGTCATGAAATATTTCCATTCCACAAACATCAGACTGTGTGAGTCTTTCTTTCTTTCAGTGGTGTTTATTTTCAATGGGCCCGATACCAGTGTAATCACACAGAGCACAGCAGGATCTGTGGTCTGTAGCGCTGATGTTGTTAGCTTGGAACTATTTACAGTGTTTACTTGAGCCCTTAAACTGAGTTTGTGTAACACATTTAACCCTTTCATGCATGAATTATGAGAACCTTAGTCAAGATTTTTTTTTTACCTGAGTGTTTTTATTCCTCTTTAGGCATGAAAAAAACAATGCGATTAAATTTTTTTTAAATGAACCTATTTTTCATGGAGTTACAAAAATGTCCTCTCAGTTGGACCCCACGTGTTTAAGTTTTTAAGCAAAGAAACACAAAGATGTATTTAAAACCCATCATCAGAAAGTGATAAACTGTGTGAAAACTATGAAATAAAAACATTTTTCTTCCAGCTAATCTAATGTTTTCTCACATTTTAACATACTCTAATACTAGTTATTACTCACTTCATGGAGATAATGTGCAAAAAAACCCACCAAAACAAAAAAACAAAACAAAACAAAAACAAAACAAAAAACCCTTTTTGTGTAAGAAAACTGTTAATTACAGTCTAATAACAATTAGTAATTGATTTACACTCAAACATGTTACTGGGTCAAAACACAGTAATGTCCAGTCAGACAGTGAACTTTAACTGATTGCCATTCCAACATTTGTTTCAATATAAAGTAGCTCCTTGTTTTGGATAATCCCTTATGGTCCGACTAAAGCAAAAAATGAATTTAAAAGTAAAAATGTGGGTCATTTAGCAACACTAATCTGTCAAATTGTGTCTAAAATGTCCCGTCAGAGAGATTTCAAATACTGTGTTTTGACCTTATTGCAGATCAGGTTTATTAAGAACAGCAAAGTTACAGTAATGGTATGAATTACAATGTATGGGATGATGCAAACATGTCCACTGTGTTGGCTGATATGCAAATAAAACAACAAAACCCATGAATATACAAGAGAACAGCTGGAGGATAGCTGTCCACTGTAGTGACCACTATGCATGAAAGGGTTCATCTCAAATTAATTGATGTACAAAATATCAGTACTGAAGTAATGTATGGATAAGAGGGAAAAGATGACTGTGTATATCTGCAGCTTTAAACACAGTCAGTTGTGTTATTCCTGATGTTATTCATGGAGATCACATTGTTCTTATGCAATAATATTATCATTGGCTTCCCATGAGTCAGACTGCAGGTCAGATGTGGCAGATGACTAAACACAGTGTGTGTGTGTGTGTGTGTGGTGCGTGTGCGTGTACAGAAGCAGATAAAACAGAGCTACCTAGACCAGAGTGAGATGCGGGCCAGTGGTCCAGTGTCAGCCCACATCAGTCCTCCTCCCACTGGGGTCCCAGCTCTGCATCATCTGCAGCCACTGACCTCTGCTCAACAAATGCACACAGTTCTCTGAAATCCCCTGTCTGTTTAATCAGATCACAGACTCTGAACTAATGGCCTGGAGATGCTCTCCTCCACTTGTACTGCGCTGTCCTGATTACACATACATGATGCACCACATGCTGCTGGGTCAACGCTTTTATTCAAAGTACTGAAGTACTATGAATATATTTTCAGCATGACTGGGGTCAGCAGAACTGCTAACTGTGGTGGTTTTGTGCAACATGCTTTACATTAAACTCAGGGGATGATTATGAAAGCACACCACTACTACTCCTGCTGCAAAGTTGGTGAAGTTTAAAAAAAAAAGTACTAGTAAGTAAAAGTAAAGAGTACTTTAAGTTTAAATTGTTCAGAAATATTGAATTGAGATGGTAGATGTGTGTTTTTGTTGTTGATTTTTTATTTTTTTGATTTATTTTTTATTTTTTATTTGTCATAATTATGGTGTGAATGCTCGATGATGTACACATTTAAGTTGATGTAAGCAGTGTATTCGTTGAAAAGGATAGGCAAAAAAATACGCTGTTGCTTCTAGCCTATTCCTTTTTTGTTTTTATGTTTACACTGGTCTACAGTTTTTTAGAAATGATTTGCTTCAGACATTAAATGTGCTAAATGTTACGTATTTTAATAAGATTAATTGGAAAATAAATGACAAAAGTGCCGGTTTGCTGATGTTTTCAAGGTATATGATTAAGTGTTATTACACATATATATTGGTTTATGTACATTTATATAATAGTTTTATAAATCTTCCACGAAATAGAACCTGTAAAGTGAATGTATTCTAATGTGCAGACAGTGTTTTGAAGTAGATCTTGTAGCTCTGAGACAAATATTCCTTTTGAGTCAAACCCATTCTCTGGTTAATTCTTGAATTTCACATTTTGACCCAAGGCTGTATCTTGGAAAGTTCAGCCAATCAGCATTTTTGACTTGATTTTTCTTTATCAGTGACTCTCATGTGGTAAAATTTCATTACTTTTATTCTGGAAGGATTTTCCTTGTAGACCAGTGTTATTAGGATTGATGTCCTGAGTACAATGATTGATGTAAAACCAAAAATAAATTCATTCATTCATTCATTCAAAGTGAAAGGAAAGAGTCAAGCTGCGTGAATCCTAATGAACCCTTTATATATGAATACGTTATAATACAGAAGTATTAGAACTGCACATGTGCAGCACACAGTTCAATAATATACTGCATCTGCAGGGAATCTTTGTTAATTCAAACACATACTTTTTTTTTTTTTTTTTTTTTTTTTTAAATAAATATGAAATCACTAAAATAGATGGTTATAGGGACCAGTGACAAAACCTAACAAAAGTTCCCCCCCTAAAAAAAATAAATTCTTTCACACTGCTTTGGTATGGATGTATAAAACATATGAAAGCTGAATTTATAATACATTATGCCTACACTTATAATACTTTATTAACCTTGGTATAAGTTGTTTTATATGATCATAAACTGTTGTAATGACTTTTATTATGTATTATAAATGCATTATAATGTCTTATGAATGTGTGCTTAATGCATTATAAACTAGACCTTCAAATAAAGTGTTACCGGAAATGCTTCCAGAATCAAAGTAATGAAATTTCACCACATGAGAGTCACTGATGAAGAAAAATCAAGTCAAAAATGCTGGTTGGCTGAACTTTCCAAGATACAGCCTTGATGTGAAATTCAAAATGTGAAATTCAAGAATTAACGAGAGAATGGGTTTGACTCAAAAGGAATATTTGTCTCAGAGCTACAAGATCTACTTCAAAACACTGTCTGCACATTAGAATACATTCACTTTACAGGTTCTATTTAGTGGAAGATTTCTAAAACTATTATATAAATGTACATAAACCAATATTTATGTGTAATAACACTTAATCATATACCTTGAAAACATCAGCAAACCGGCACTTTTGTCATTTATTTTCCAATTAATCTTATTAAAATACGTAACATTTAGCACATTTAATCTCTGAAGCAAATCATTTCTAAAAAACTGTAGACCAGTGTTATCACACCAAATCATAAAAGGCACTGAAATGCAAAAAAAAAAAAAAATCAAATGAGTATATAATAAAATACACAGCTAACTCCTCA
Source organism: Sphaeramia orbicularis (assembly GCF_902148855.1). NCBI lineage: Eukaryota > Metazoa > Chordata > Actinopteri > Kurtiformes > Apogonidae > Sphaeramia > Sphaeramia orbicularis. Next base: position 31,552,375 of record NC_043973.1, read on the forward strand.
CTGAATGATGACACGGTGGAAGCAGACGAATGACAAACAAACAAACAAACTCTGGGAGTAGTTTGAGTAATCTGCTCCGGTTGTATGAACTGAAAGCCAAACAGGAGCTTAATCATGTTTTGCTGTCTTCCTAACTTCCTGTTTTCTGAGATATGAAACAGCCAAACTCACACTGATGCACAAAAGCATGAGGACACAAAGTCAAGCTTATGCACCCTGTTATTGTGGATGCATGTCCCCTTTCACTAACCTGCTTCTAATGTTACATTTCTAGAAATATCTGACAGTTCTTTACAGGATTTGACCCTTCTTACACATCTTATGTCTGACTTAAATATTTGTCACAGTGTGTCACATTAGAAAATCCACAATGGCTTAAGCTATCGTTTCTTTTTCTGTACAGTGGAGGTTCGCTATGCATGGCAACGAGTGTTACGTTCAAATACTGAAGTTCATAGAGTTGAAACAAGCTTTAACCTCAACACAACAAGTTTAAATTAAGGAGTTTACCTGTCAGGTCTGAAAACGCACTGTGCTCTGTCAGGTGTTTCTTGTAAAGAGTCTTCAGCACTTTGGCGCTCCCAAACCTCTTAAACCGTTTCCTCACATTAGTGTAGAACCAATCCAACGACTGGGTCTTCAGCAACCTGAGACAGACAAGAGCAGACTGGATGAAAACTGTGGTGAAGCTTCTGTTCAGAGCAGTTTCAGACTTTCATGCATGAATTATGAGAACCTTGTAAATTTTTTTTCTTGAGTGATTTTATTCCCTTTTAGGCATGAAAAAAACTACGCAATTGAAATTTTTTTATGAATCTATTTTTCATGGAGTTAAAAAATGTCCACTCAGTTGTACTTTTTTTTTTTTTTTAAACTCCATGAAAATATAAAATAAATGGTGTAAAATACAGTTCTTCATCTTTTCATGGTCATCAGATATGACCCATTTGGACGTTCAGAGACTCTGTACACTGTAAGCCCAGAAGTTGTATTTACTAAAATGCTTTAATTACAATGTACTTAAATGATTTAAGTTTTATGACATTACTATAAAATGTTAAGTATATTCTATTAATTTGTAGATACAGTTGAAAGTACGAAAAAGTTTAAGTTGAATGGATTTAAATCACGTAGTTTTAGTTATGACCACACCTTTTTATCTCCGCATTGCATTGTGGGTATTGGGCATGTTGTTGAAAATGTATTATTTTTCTGTGCAGGGGTTCAGTGGGGTTGTGGTGTTAGTGTTCATTTTGACTTAATGTGTGTATGGCAGTGTTTATTGGCCTTTTTGTGTTTGTTTTTGTATTTTTGTAGAGCTGCACCATGAGTCAGAGCCAGAGGAAGAACAATAGGTTTCCTGTTCATCTGAGATTATGTCTACATAGTAAAGAACTTAATGTCTTGTCAAATTAAACACATTTACTATAATGGCAAATGTCATTGAGATAACTTCCATCCATGCTGTAATATGTGAAGTTTAACCTTTTCATGTACTGTTGTCACTTCAGTGTACAGTTCTTCTACAGCTGTTCTCTTGTATATTCATGGATTTTGTTGTTTTACTTGCATATCAACCTACACAGTGGACGCTTATGCACCATCCCATAATACACGTTACTGTAACATTCCTGTTCTTGACAAACCTGATCCGCAGAAACATATTAGAGTGTAAGTCAATTGTTAGTTGTTATTAGACTGTAATTAACAGTTTTTGTTTTTTTTTAAGTTGTTGTGTTTTGTTGTTTTTTGCATATTATTTGAGTGAGTAATAACTACTATTATAGTATGTTAAAATGTGAGAAAACATCAGATTAGCAACATTAAAAAAACATTTATTTCATAGTTTTCACACAGTATGACAGTAAATGCATGCTTCTTTGCTTCAAAAATTAAACACATGGTGTCCAGCTGAGTGGACATTTTTGTAACTCCATGAAAAATAGGTTCATAAAAAAAAAAAAAAAATTCAATCACATTATTTTTTTCATGCCTAAAGAGGAATAAAAATTTTCAGGAAAAAAAATCTTGATTAATGTTGTCATTATTCGTGCATGAAAGGGTTAATTAGTACACAAAATACTTATATATTGCAAAAGATTTTAATTTAAATCAACTTGAAATTGAGTCCAATGAACTGATGATATTAAGTCTAATGATTATACAAAGCAATTGACACTGCAACAAATTTTACGTTAAATTAACTTGGCATTCAGTATGTTGTACTTAAAATAGCAGTTCCATTCAAATCAAGTATTTAAGTTTAATACACTCAAGTTTTCATTATTCACTACTTAAATTTTTTAAGGTAACCGGTTTACTCAAATTTTTTAAGTAAACTCAACTTATCCGGTCTTACAGTGTAGTTACCATGGAAACACTGTTATCTTCTACAACACTGATTCTCCAGTAAAACCCATGGAGTTGGATCAATGACAGTGGATGGGACACACTTGATTAATGATAAATTTGCTGAAAAAGTCACTTTTTTTTTCTGTTTTGGCTGTTTCTGATTTAATAACCTTTGAATTTACTCTGAGTTTTAATGAACATCAACATGATCGACAGAATAAATATACGACAATACCTACTCTACACTGAAAAAACGCTAAATACAGAGGATAATATAATAATAAAAGTGGACAAATACTTAAAAAAGGTTAAATAGAGAAAAAAAAATCATTTGGGAACTGTCATCAAAGAAGTGCTGGGTCTTTATGGGTTCAATATTCATAACATTTTATTTCCTAGCCTTTATATTCACTCATGCAGATATTATGCAGGTACTGTTATAGAAGTTCAGGTTAAATTACACTGTAGAAAATCTGTCCACTGTAGTGACCACTACACATGAAAGGGTTAATACTTTTATACACATCAAGCATTCAGACCCAGACACACACATCCACTGGTATCAGCTGCTGGAACCCTGTCAGAGTAGAAAAGGAATACTGATATTAAAGGATACAGGGATTATTATTATTATATATTTGATTTTAACAGATATCAACCCCCTTACTTCATTTATTTTCCTTTTTGTCCTAGACCAGGGGTGTTAAACTCATTTTATTTCAGGCGCCACATTCAGCCAAATATGATCTCCAGTGAAAAACAGCAAAATTACAAAATGAAAATGTTAACATTGACAAACTACCGATAATAAAAGCAACTAACAACACGAACAACCTGAAATTTCTCAAGAAACATAAGTGCAACTCTTTATTTATGAAATTTTTTTCACAGATTCAAAAACAAAAAAAACAAAACAAACAGGTCATGAGGTCAAAGGGTCATAAAGACCACATTGCTTAGACCAGGGGTGTCAAACTCATTTTCTTTCAGGTGCCACATTCAGCCCAATTTGATCTCCAGTGGGTCGGACCAGTAAAATAATAACATAATAACCTATAAATAACAACTCAAAATTTTTCAACGCAAAAAACATAACATTAAATTATGAAAATTTGTACATTTTACAAACTATGCGAAACAAAAAAGATGTCAATAATCTAAAGAAAAAAAAACCACAGAAATTTCTGAAGAAAAATAAGCACAATTTTATCAATATTATACCTCAACTTACGATTTCTACATGTGCATTACAGATAAGATCTACCAAGACACAAAACAGGCAGAATATTGTTAAAATTTCACTTATTTTTTTTTTTAATATTTGAGCTTGTTCATATTTGTTCTGGTTATTGACATTTTATTGTTAATTTATTGTTAAAGGATATCACAATTTAATGTTCTTTGCAATAAATCAAAGAGAAAAAAAAATTGGTGTTGCCATTACTTATAGGAATAATGTCATATTATTTTTTTCCCACATTAAACCAAGAAGAAAATTTGGAGTCATTACACTGGTCTACAATTTTTTTTTAGAAATGATTTGCTTCAGAGATTAAATGTGCTAAATGTTACGTATTTTAATAAGATTAATTGGAAAATAAATGACAAAAGTGCCAGTTTGCTGATGTTTTCAAGGTATATGATGAAGTGTTATTCCACATATATATTGGTTTATGTACATTTATATAATAGTTTTATAAATCTTCCACTAAATAGAACCTGTAAAGTGAATGTATTCTAATGTGCAGACAGTGTTTTGAAGTAGATCTTGTAGCTCTGAGACAAATATTCCTTTTGAGTCAAACCCATTCTCTGGTTAATTCTTGAATTTCACATTTTGACCCACGCCTGTATCTTGGAAAGTTCAGCCAACCAGCATTTTTGACTTGATTTTTCTTTATCAGTGACTCTCATGTGGTAAAATTTCATTACTTTTATTCTGGAAGCATTTTCCTTGTACACCAGTGTTATTTATAGGTTATTATGCTGTTATTTTCAAGTTTGATGCCCTTGACGGTTAATATCTTCAGGGTAATTTTTGCACTTTGCAAATTCATCTCGCGGGCCGGACTGGAAGTTTTGGCGGGCCGGTTTTGGCCCCCGGGCCGCATGTTTGACACCTGTGGCTTAGACAAACAACACGATTTTTACACTTAATGGTTTACAAATTTGTCTCACAGGTTATGGGTCCAAACACAGTAATGTCCCATCAGAGAGCGAACTTTAATTAATTGCCATTCCAACATTTATTTCAATATAAAGTAGCTCCTTGTTTTGGATAATCCCTTATGGTCCAACTAAAGCAAAAATGAATTAAAAACTAAAAATGTGGGTCATTTAGCAACACTAATCTGTCAAAGTGTCTCTAAAATGTCCTGTCAGAGAGATTTCGAATACTGTGTTTTGACCCTTATGTAAATGTGCCATTTTTCCAAACGTTCTTCACCCAGTTCTTTCTGCAGTCATATTGTGTAGGTCATCTGTTCTACAGGGTGGGGAAGCAAAATTTACAATATTTTGAGGCAGGGATTGAAAGACAGTGTATGACCGATTAGTTTATTGAAAGTCATGAGAATTTATTTGCCACAAGAAAATTGACATAATAGAAAATGTTTTTATTCTATGTGTCCTCCTTCTTTCTCAATAACTGCCTTCACACGCTTCCTGAAACTTGCGCAAGTGTTCCTCAAATATTCGGGTGACAACTTCTCCCATTCTTCTTTAATAGTATCTTCCAGACTTTCTCCTAATAGTTTTGCTCATAGTCATTCTCTTCTTTCCATTATAAACAGTCTTTATGGACACTCCAACTATTTTTGAAATCTCCTTTGGTGTGACGAGTGCATTCAGCAAATCACACACTCTTTGACGTTTGCTTTCCTGATTACTCATATGGGCAAAAGTTTCTGAAAAGGTATGGATAATAGTGTTAGGTATGATTATGACATCAATATATGTTTGGTTTCAAAACAATTGATGTAGTGCCTGCTGAGAAAAAACTAAATGTTCATTGTAAATTTTGCTTCCCCACCCTGTAGTAAATGCAGATGTTTTACAATGTTGATAAAGACAAGCATTGGTGGACGTTCTCTCTTAAGCCAGTATTTTGTAATGGTCTTTTTCCTCGCTGACCCTGAGGAGGTAAGCATCATTCTTACTGAGACCATCAGCCAAGAAAGAGGGAAGTGAATGATGTGTAGATTTTAAAACCTAAACTTTAGAGATGATTTTAGATACTACTTTCCACTAAGTCTGGATAGAGGAGGCAGGACCAGAAAACATGGACATGATCCACCATGGTTCCCCCACATTCTGTCCAGCAGCACGGTTAAGTACCAAAAATAAGTGCAATTTTAACAATATTCAGCCTCAGTTTATCATTTCCACATGTGTATTACAACATACAGATCACAGTGGATCTACGAAGGCACAAAACACTTAGTAACAGGCAGAATACTGTTAAAGTCGCACTTATTTTTCTTGAGACATTTCAGGTTGTTCATATTTGTTCCGGTTATTCACATATTTTGTGAAAGGATAGTTTATAAATTAAGCATCTATATCAGGGGTGTCAAACTCATTTTAGTTCAGGGGTCACTTTCAGCCAAATTTGATCTCCAGTGGGCCGGACCAGTGAAATAATAACAAAGAAAAAAGTAGAATTATATTATGATCAGGTTTATATCTACAAAGTTCCCGTAAAAATCTGAATAACATGAACAACTTGAATTGTCTTAAGAAAAAGAAGTGCAATTTTAACAATATTCTGCCTCGGTTTACCAGTTGATCATTTACACATGTGCATTTACAATCGCACAAAACATTCAGTAACAGGCAGAATATTGGTAAAATTGCATTTACCTTTCTTAAGACATTTCCATTTGTTCATATTTGTTCAGGTTATTCACGTTTTTTTGTAAAAGTCTAGTTTGGTAATGTAAACATTTTCATGTAATTTTACTTTTTTACACCAAAAAAACAGAGAATTTGGGGTTTGTCATTATTTATAGGTTATAATGATAATATTTTACTGGTCTGATCCACTTGAAATCTAATTGGACTGTATGTGTCTGTATGTGGAACATGAATTAAAAGGATTTTGACACCATTGATTGTTAATAGCTTCAGTGTAATTTTTGCAATTCACAAATTTCATCCTGTTGACTGGAATGGACCCTTTGGCGGGCTGGATTTGGCCCCCGGGCCGCATGTTTGACACCTGTGATCTATATTATAAAAGTCAAGTGGCTTAGGACATACAGTATCTGATTCAACAAATTTAAATATTTCTCATACACACACTCTCCCATCCTTACACACACTTACACATACTCCTTTTCTTTTATTCTCTGTTTATATTCTTGTATATTATTCTTTTATTCCTATTGTCTTTCTTTAAGGTAACGCTGTAATGAGATGAGATTCATTTTATAAGCCCCATGGGGTTTTCTGATCCCACCTGCACAGTTTGTTTCTTTGTTTGTCCAAATGTTAGATTTGTTGTTGTGCAAAATAAATAAATAAATAAAAGTGGCCTCTGTGTGTGTGTGTGTGTCCGGGGAAAATCTACCATCACAGGCTGGATTTGTAAGTCGAATGCGGGTGCAGAGGTCTGGTTTCCTGTCAGACCACTAGATTTATGTTATACTACAACATCCTGAAGCTGTCACTGCTGTTAAAGTTACAACTAATGAACTTTTTAAACATTTGAGAAGTGCATCCATATTCCCAAACATCCCATCCTTGAGCTGAAACATGAAAATCACTGCAACCACACAAACATCCAAGTCCAGCCTTTGAAACACTGCATTCAACACTTGATAATCAGACCGTTTGTAGTAAAAGTCAGGCCCCCCTGTGTTTCCTCCTACAGTACATAGCCCTGTGAGTGTAGTCATGTCTTTGACTTGTCATTTTTCTGTCATGTTCTGTGAGGCTCAAGGCAGATATTCCAGCCAGCAGAGGATTTATCATGTAGCGTCTCTTAGTCACTATGTTATGTTCAATAAGTGCTAAATCCATCTCTTCAGCGGCAAAGTAAAGACCTTAATAACCTCTGACGTCAGAGTCTCATCTTTGACTTTGCTCCTTGTACAGTACATGACACACACACATATTTTCAAACACAAATCGAATTTATATAGAGTCACATCACAACTAAAGGGTCCGATCAAGCGGTAACACGTGGACACATTTCAGTCTCCGTCATGTCAGCAGAGTAACTTATATGCATGTATTATACATATTTGAGTAGGTATTTATAAGCACTTTAACATTATGTATAACAACATTTGGGGAGATAAAAATTTCAGGTGAAATAGGTCAAATTACTGCTCAGTAACACATGGACTTGAAACGGACGTCAGTTTTTTAAGCTTTACGCAAACATTCAAAACATGCGGTTCTCGACAGAAATTGATATGAAGTAGGACAAAACCTTTTATATATTATGTTTAACTATGCTGAAAATAAATTTTGGAATAAAATATTGAAAAGTCTCTGTTTTATTGACATGAGAATGTGGTACCACGTGGACAGGTTGCCATAGTAACACGTGGATGACTCTTTACCATTGTATGCATCACCCAAAATGTTGACTTATTTTTCTGACAATGAGCCAGATATAATCACAATGTTTTAAAATAGTAATAATATTAATACATCACACTTATACAGCGCTTTTTTGGACACTCAAAGACGCTTCACAAACAAACAAAACAAAAAGAACAGAGAGAGAAAAAAATTATGAATTATTATTTATATTATTTAATGTATTTAATACTAACACAGTGTTATTTATAACTTGTGCTGGTCCATACTGATACAGGTAAAATACAAATAAAGAGTCATTTCTCGGTAACAGTTCACAGACAGTCTTTTTAAATGTGACCAGTGTTTGAATTCACAAACTTCTTCATTCAGAATTTTTATTTCTCAAAGTAACAGACAGTCTTTTCACGTCTTCTTGTTAATTTAATGCAGCCTAGCAAAAGGTTTGGAACTTCTCCTGTACTGTGTGAGTGGTATTTGAAAAAGGATAACAGTTCCATAAAATACAGATCTTTAGCTAAAAAATTTGCCCACTTGATAAATGATGTGTGCAAATGTACTTTTTCATGTTGATGTTCTCTTTCTCTAAAGTTATCTCATGATGACACTTTATATTTAGAGCTGGTGTTGACCAGACTCTTAAACCAATTCCCAGACGTCCAACAGAATCTTCCAGGAACAAACACTTGGTGACAGTGGTTAGGAACCTGGAGCAGACTCTGACTCTTGGAGGATGATCATCTGTCTAGACCAGTTGGGGTTAACCCGTGTGTGGTGTTCAGATTTTTGTTATTCAGCCAGTGTTTGTTTGGTCTGGTGGACCAGCTGTATATGTGGGTTTTTAATTCAACATAATCAAACAATTTTACGTTAAAATACTGAACAGATGTTTACTTCATCCCAATAACAAGCAACTTCAAAAGCATATATGTTTAGTATTTGCCTTTTGCCTTTGGTAGATCACTGTTAAAAAATTAAAGTGCTACTTGTTTTTAGTTTGTTTTTTTCAATAAAATGTAATAAAATTAAGATATGAGAGGAAAAAATTCCTAAAAAAAATAATTACTCATAATTTTTATTTTAATAAAAAATGAAAACAGGTCCCACAGACCCAAACCCTATCAAAACTACTGAAACTCAAGGATATCGTATCTTACCAAACAGCAATAATCATGTACAAGGCAAAAAACAGACAATTACCTGAAAATATCCCAAAAATTTTTAGAAATCAGGAGGGAGGTTATCAGTTAAGAGGGGAACATCACTTTAAAATCAAAAACAGGACAACAACCTTAAAAAGCTTTTGATCATCAATTTCTGGTGTTAAGCTATGGAACAATCTAAGTGAAGAACTCAAGCAAAGTCCAAATATGAACCAGTTTAAGAAAATGTACAAAAATATTTGGTTTAGGAGTTATAATTGATAATTATCATTACTGACTATTTTCCTTTACTTATTGATATGGCATAGGGATTAGAGGCAGAGAAGCCGATGTGAATGTATATGTGTCTGTATGGAACAGTGTATATATGAATTTATACATGTATATGTAAGTGTATGAGCATGGGTATGTATATGTGCGTATATGCATATATGTGTAAGTATGTATATGTAGGGGTATGTGTATATGATATATGTGGATGTGTATATGTATGCATGTGTGCATGTATGTATGTATATGTATGTGTGTATATATATGTGTGTGTGTGTGTGTGTGTGTGTGTGTGTGTGTGTGTGTGTATGTATGTATGTATGTATGTATGTATGTATGTATATATATATATATATATATATATATATATATGTATATATGTGTAGATGATAGATGTGTAGGTATATGGGTGTATATGTATGTATGTATATATGTACATATTGTTGGTTTAGACAAAGGGGTCAGAGCTAATATAAGCTCTGCTTCTTCTCACTCTTTTTCAAATATGACTTTTTTTTCTTTCTTTTCTTTTACGTGTATCATTATTTTATGCTTCCTTGAATTTTCATTTCTATATTATGTTGTGCAAAGAAGTCAAATAGTAGTAATCAGGAAGCTTGTATCATATTCATATTTGAAAAAAATCAATAAAAAAAAACATACACAGGTTTAAGAGAGATGGGGGGGGGGGGGGCACATGGATGCACAGCAAACTGAACTATAACAGTTAAATACTAGCACTGCTCTTACTAGTATAACTACCAACGACTAGTACAAATACCCATAACTGCTAATACTACCACTCCAAGTACTACCAGTGGATATACTAATACCGCAGCTGACACCAACAGCAGAACCCTCTACCTGTATGATAAAACTATCCCAACTCTATGGATGAATGAATAACGATGCTGGAGGCAGGACCACAGCAGCAGCTCCACAGATGATCCACAGAAAACCTGTGTGGACATAAAGCACAGACACTCCGACCGTCCCACTACCGCTGTCTTACCTGGTCTTCTGGCAGGTCAAACAGATCCACACTTTGTCCCGCTTGATGTAGACCCGGCAGGCCTTGCAGACGTTGTAGCGACAGTCCGGACACTGGCGCTTGGGGTTGAGCAGGAAGGTGAAGGGCGAGCAGCAGCGGATGCAGCAGCGCTGGTTGAAACAACTCTGGCGTGACAGCAGGAGGCAACGACTGCTCTCCTCGTCCAGCTCCTGCTTCAGTTCACTGAGGGGAGGAGGGGGAGGAGGGGGAGGGGAAAGACGGCATGGTTAGAGGGAGAGAGAGAGAGAGAGATTCAGAATAGAAAAAGAGTAAATATTTAGGCCAGACATGCTGACAGTGAGTAGGATGAAAGTGATCTCTGTGGACAAAGCCACAGCTGTGGGTTTACTGTGTCAAACAGGATGACTATCACAATAATAAGTGCACACCAACACCCACTGATCCGCTGTGTGACTGAAAATGGAGCACAAATTAAAGTGCTCTCTCCAAAATGTAATTTACACAACATCATTAAAAGCTAAGTGATGATTTCAAAAGGAACATGATCTGCTTCCATGTACGTTATTAAATCCAAGGTGATGGTATACATCCAGGACTTTATGATACAGAAACTCTTCCTCATAAATGTCTAGATATTTAATCTGCACATTTATCATTTAGATGTGTCCTGCTGTGCTCACGTAAAGGTTAAAGGAGGAGGTGCTGAATAATACATGACCCTGTTTTTCTCAACAGGAACAGCTCCTTCTGGTGATATAATCAACATGTAGGCTACGTTCAACTGTTTTAGCTGAGCTTCATCAGCAGATGGAGGTTTCTTCATATTTTTCATTTTCAAAGACCTCCCATCCTCTTTGCTAATGTTCAGATTTACATTTTTGACTTAAGCAACAGCAGATGATTAGAATATTTATTACTCCACCTCAGTTTGTTTGTTAACATTCTAGCAGCAAAACTATTAGTTGAATTCATGCCAAATTGGGGTTATAAATTGCCAGTGACCCAGAATAGATGGGATTACATTTTGGGAAAAGTAGGTCAAAGTTCAAATTTTGTATGAATTTTTTAAACATTTTTTCTTCTCTCATTTACTTATAATGGGCGAAATTTCACATGTCTATAAAACACCAATTTTGCTTGAATTTACTTCAAACCTGGCACATACATAGAAGTAACTGATATGCTGACATCGACACATGAATAGACATGATGACATCAACTGGACTGATCAAAAATAAGCTACAATGTGTGCAAGGGGCGGGGTTTGTTGTGCCTGGAACCACTTGTTTGCTTTTTCTTTCAGCTGTGAGAGTCTTACAGCTACATATTATTATAATCTCCACTTTTAGCCCTTTAGTGCTACTTCTGTGGCAGCTCCCAAATGAATTTTTCTCTCTATTTGACCATTCTTAAGCAATTTATCACAACAGTATTTATTATAATATTATCCTCTACATCACAGGTGTCAAACATGCGGCCCAGGGGTCAAAACTGGCCAGTCAAAGGTTCCAATCTGGCCCGCAGAATGAATTTGTAAAGTGCAGAATATACTAACAGTCGAGGGCGTCGAACTCAAAAATAACAGCATAATAACCTAGAAATAATGACTCCAAAATTTTCTTCTTGGTTTAATGTGAAAAAAATAATATGACATCAGGCCTATAAATAACAGCAACACCAATTTTTTCTCTTTGATTTACTGCAAAGAACATTAAATTCTGATATCCTTTAATAATAAAATGTCAATAACAACAAATATGAACAACCTGAAATATCTAAAGAAAAATAAGTGCAATTTTAACAATATTCTGCCTGTTTTGTGTCTTGGTAGATCTGATCTGTAATGCACATGTATTAATCTTAAGTTGAGGCATAATATTGATCAAATTTTTCTTATTATTTCTTCTTATTTTTCTTCAGAAATTTCAGTCTTTTCAGGTTATTCACATCTTTTTTGTTTGTATAGTTCGTAAAATGTAAATGTTTTCATAATTTAATGTTATTTTTTGCATATAAAAAATTTGGAGTTGTCATTATTTATAGGTTATTATGTTATTATTTTACTGGTCCGGCCCACTGGAGATCAAATTGAGCTAAATGTGGCCCCTGAAAGAAAATGAGTTTGACACCCCTGCTCTACATTTTGCATTTTTCACTGTAAATCATGTATTTTCCTATATTTAATGTCTTGAATTTAATTTAGATGTTCATGAAACATCAGAGTAAATTCAAATGTTATTATATCAAAACAGAGAAAAGTGAAGAAAATGTGACTTTTTCAGAAAATATAAGATTAACTGAACATAAAACAAGTGTGTCCACCCACTGGCATTTATTAAATTCAATGGGTTTTACTGGTGAATCAATGTTGTAGAAGATGACGGTGTTTCCACGGTAACTACAGAGCCTCTGAACGTCCAAATGGGTCATATCTGATGACCATGAAAAGATGACAAACTATTTTACACCAATTATTTACATGTACTGATAGGATTAGTGGATCAACAGGTAATAAACATTTTAGATCAGTGGATGGTTTTGGTCGCTGGTGGGTGTTTGGGTCTTTATGGGCTAAACCTGACAACAGATCTGCAATAAGGCTTACAAATGTTATGATAAAAATGTTCATATCAGCAAAATCTTGAGGCTTTTAGAGTTTAAAGGCTGACTTTCGAAGATGATTATCTGTGGTTCTTAGCACTTTATGGTCCGAACAAGCTGTTAGAGGGCAAAACGTGAGAAATCAAAGATAGAATGAACAAAAGAATTAAATCACGCTGAATTATAATAATAAAATATTTGTTCAACATCCACATGTGGAGTAAAGTTAAGTAAATGTACAAAGGCAGTGAAACACTATGTTCTGGCTGATATAAAATTAACCTAAAACCTAAAAAAAAACACATAGAAAGAAAAATTCAATAAAATTACAAAAAAGTGTTCTAGCTCACACTATAAAATAAACCTTAAACTTAATCCTAAAAGATCATGCTAATTATCAAAATATAAAAACATGCTGCAGCAGTTATCAGCATCATTTTATCACTCAGCCCCACATGAATTATAATATATTGAAGATTATTATAGAATAACACCAAAAAACAGCAAACACTGCAGCTTTAACCACTATGGAGCTGGTTTATGTCCACCATGAAGCTGTGAAAAATAAGCCTAAACCTGATTTTATTTACAATTTTGACTAAATTCTACAAATGCAACTAAAAATACTAATACCAAAAGATTGGGAAATATATTGTAAAGTTTTGGTCAAATTAAAAGCAAAATATGTTTTAACACAGATTGAGCACACTAGTATGTCAAATGACCCTGTCAAACATTTTATATATCCTTGTACATTCAGGTACAGTGGCCCAGAGGTGCAACACCTGAAAAAAATGAACCACTGTAAGAAAAAAATAGACAACAGTCCAAAAAATTATCCACTATAAGAAAAAAGAGAACAGCCCAAAAAACTATTCACTATAAGAAGAAAAAGAGAACAGCCCCAAAATTATCTACTATAAGAAAAAAAGAGAACAGCCTAAAAAATTATCCACTTTAAGAAAAAAAGAGAACAGCCCAAAAAATTATCCACTATAAGAAAAAAAAGAACAGCCTAAAAAATTATCCACTATAAGAAAAAAAAGAGAACAGTCCAAGAAATTATCCACTATAAGAAAAAAAAGAACAGCCTAAAAAATTATCTACTGTAAGAAAAAAAAAGAGAACAGTCCAAAAAAAATATCCACTATAAGAAAAAAAAACCCCAAAAGGTCTCTTGCTTTAAAATTAAAGCCACCACAAAAAATAAAAGCATAGGCTGAAAATTTTTAAGGCCTTCAGCTAATGTGGCTAATGCTAAGGAAGTAACCCACCGGAAGTGGAGGTCGGTGCGCTAAAAATAAACTTATTTTAAAAATATATAGTGGATAATGTTTTGGGCTAGTGGATAATTTTTTGGGCTGTTGTCTATTTTTTCCTTACAGTGGATAATTTTTTGGGCTGTTCTTTTTTTTTTCTTAGAGTGGATGATTTTTTGGGTTGTTCTCTTTTTTTTTCTTATAGTGGATAATTTTTTGGGTTGTTGTCTATTTTTAACTTACAGTGGATAATTTTTTGGGCTGTTCTTTTTTTTTTCTTACAGTGGATAATTTTTTGGGCTGTTGTCTATTTTTTTCTTACAGTGGATAATTTTTTGGGCTGTTCTTTTTTTTTTCTTACAGTGGATAATTTTTTGGGCTGTTGCACCTCTGGGCCACCATATTCAAGACACGCAACCACTAACTAAAACATTATACCTCAAATAGATGCAGACGTGTCAGACATGCTGGAATAAAAATTATAGTTGGGAATAAAAAAACATGGTTGGTGGCAAAGATAGACAGAGAGAGAGAGAGAGACAGAGAGAGAGACAGAGAGAGAGAGAGAGAGAGAGAGAGAGAGAGAGAGAGAGAGAGAGAGAGAGAGAGAGAAATGGAAACTGCTGGAAGTACCGTGAGAGGTAAAGTGTCAAAAAAATCCCTTCTTTTCACATCAGAGCTGCAGGAGCATCAGCCATGACTGAATCATTTATAGGTGATTACTGCTGGAGACTGATGGAGGCTGACAACACTGGAACACACACAGAAAAAGAAAAAAGAAAGAAAATAGAGCCAGTGTGTCTAAAAATTAAACCCCTGACGTCTTTTCCATCCTGTTTTCCACATATTGTATTAACATATATTTCTATTTTTAACCCATACAGACCCAGGGCTAGTTTTATGTCAGTTCCCTAATGATTTTTTTTCTCTCTATTTAATATTTTTTGAGTGATTTATCTCCATTTATTATAACATTATCCTCTGTATTTTACATTTTTCACTGTAAATAATGTATTTTCCTATTTGACTTCCTATATTTCACATAGATGTTCATGAAAACTCATAGTTAATTCAAAAGTTATTATATCTAAACAGAGAAAACTGAAGATAAAGTGAGTTTTTCAGCAAAAACATCAATAAGTGAACGTAAAAACAAGTGTCTCTATCCACTGTCTTTTATCAGACTCCATGGGTTTTACTGGTGAATCAATGTTGTAGAAGATGACGGTGTTTCCACGGTAACTACGGAGCTTCTGAACGTCCAAATGGGTCATATCTGATGACCATGAAAAGATGACAAACTGTATTTTACATCAATTATTTACATGTATTGATAGGACTAGTGGTTAAACAGATATTAAACATTTTAGTTCAGTAGATGCTTTTGTTCATCGGTGGAGGTTTAGGTCTTTATGGGTGAATCTCGATAAAAATCATGTTTTAAGATGTTCATGCACTGAATATGAGCCAATAAAGGAAACAGACAAACAGAGCAGAGTGACAGAATGAAAGGGAAAAGAAATGCAATACCATATAAAACATACAAAGTGATCTGTTCCAAGGTTCTAATAGTTTTGGATTTTTCATTATAGTTTAGTTTTATTTAGTTTTGACTTTTTTTCTCTAATTTAATTAGTTTCAATTAGTTTTTAGAGCAGGTTTGCTAGTTTTTACTAGTTTTCGTTTTTTCTAAATGTTTAGTTTTAATTTAGTTATTTCATATTTTTTATTCACATAAATCCCAGACAGGACTCTGCTGCTTTCTCCCAACTTTAGTCTTCATATTCCAGGTAGAATGGGGACGACAAGACGACTAGAAACCACAAGTGATGAGAGGTGATGGACCGTGATGTGTCGTATGGTACAGCTAGCTAAAATTGCTTGAGTGAAATAAATTGATTTCATATCAATCTGACGTTGACCAAAGACGAAAACGAAGGGAATTTTATCTGTAATTTTTATATGTTTTAGTTAGTTTTATAAGCACACAATACAGTTTCAGTTAGTTATCCTTGTTTTCTTGTATAGTTTTTATTTATTTCAGTTAACGATAATGTTTTTTCAATTCTAGTTTTTGTCATTTCGTTAGTTTTCCTTAATGATAATAACCTTGGTCTGTTAGTGATCATATAACCTAGAGGACTGTCCTAAATTAACCTAAAAATGTCTAAACCTCATCATGCACTCATGCACTTCAGTCAGCTCTAACCTTCAGATCATACTTTCTGTTACTCTCAAACTATTAAATTTTAACGGCGTGCCTCAGATGCCCGTCTGATGGAGGGACGGCTGCCCTCTCACCACAGCACCGCCACACTCCATTACTGAGCTCAGTGGAGGGTATAAATAACTCAGAGACATTTACACTCACATGCAGTGTACGCAGTCACATTAAAGCAGTGTTTTTCAACCTTGGGGTCAGGACCCCACATGGGGTCGCCTGGAATTCAAATGGGGTCACCTGAAATTTCTAGTAATTGATAAAAATAAAAAAAAAACGTACTAATAAAAAATATATGGTGAGTTGATAGAGACAATCACAACACATAAAAGACATTGAAATATTATTTTAACTTAGATAGTTGAAGTCTTAAGTTTAATCACATATTGGTCAGTAGTAGTTCATGTTTTAAGGTAATTCCTTTGTTTCACTAGTGAGTGGTAAAGACCTTAGGATAGTATGGGTCACATCTTGGTCAACATACCAAATGGACAGATTTATGAACACAGGACTTAGGGTTTACCTTAGGCACACTTTTAAATACACATGCCCACATAGGATTATAAATCACAGCAAATAAGATGTAAACACACTGTCATTATAGAGCAGGAGTGTCAAACTCATTTTAGTTCAGTTCCACATTCAGCTAAATTTGATCTGCAGTGGGCCGAACCAGTAAAATAATAACAGAATAATATATAAATAATATCAACTCTAAACTTTTCTCTATGTTTTAGAGCAAAAAAAGTTAATTTACATTATGAAAAGGCTTACATCTACAAACTATCCTTTCAAAAGATGTGAATAACATGAACAAACTGAAAAAATAAGTGTAATTTTAATGATATTCAGACTCAGTTTATCATTTACACATGTACATTATAACGTACAGATCACAGTGGATCTACAAAGACACAAAACATTATAATAACAGGCAGAAAATTGTTAATATTGTATTTACTTCTCTTAAGACATTTCAGGTTATTCACATTTTTTGTGAAATTATTCTTTGTTTTGGTGTAAATACATGAAAATATTAACATTTACAAAGAAAAAAAATTGGAGTTGTCTTTATTTCTATGTTATTATGATAGTATTTGACTGGTCCTGCCCACTTGAGATTGAATTGGTCTGAATGTGGAACCTGAACTAAAACGATTGTTAATATCTTCAGTGTAATTTTTGCATTTCACAAATTCATCCCAAGGGCCAGACTGGACCCTTTGACGGGCTGGATTTGGCCCCCGGGCCGCATGTTTGACACCTGTGTAATAGGGTTTTACAAAGAGTTGAGGTATCACATCTGCTTGACTTTAGCGTCAGATGACACCAGCCCACTTTTTGTGACCCAGCCCACCTAACACAAGGGGGTCATTCCACAGTTTGAAGATCAGTTTACAAGGATTATAAAAGTGATGTGCGTTCAATATATGGATCCATTTTTCTGCTTGGTGTGGATCCTCAGCGCTGAGTTATATTTTGTTTGTGGTTAAATCAAGTCAAAAATAAATTTATAAAAATGAGACCTAAAAGAATACGGATTTATTCCTGGAACTTCCAACAAAAAAACATGTTAACAACATGACAAACTGTGAAGCTGAAACTGCAGCACTGTGGTTCTGTTTATTCTCAAATGTTCATTGTGGTCAGTTTCAGATGCTGCAGCTCTTTCATAATTCATAGTTTCAGTTCTTGTTTGTTCAGTATTAATTGTCAGCCTTGTAAATCACAGCTGGACTGACTGTACATATCCTGACCGAGGAAAATCTAATTCTCACTTTGTGCAGTAATCTACACCTGGATTTACTGCCTCTGTCCATAATAATATACATTATATAGACTAAATGTCCTCTAAAATTAACGTTTATTTGCAACATTGTATAGCAAACTATTACATGATCAAAAACAAATTAATTTTAGCCCCCCCCCCCAAAAAAAAAGGCTCCATTTTGAATGTCTGGAGTCGCCAGAAATTTGTGATGTTAAAATTTGGTCAAGAGCCAAAAAAGGTTGGAAACCACTGCTTTATAGTCTTCTGATTTGGACAGGAGAGGGGATTGTACAGTCCGACTGCTTACAGAACCAGGTAATTAACCCTTTAGCCCCTGATGTGTCTGAGGTGAGCGTTTTGTATGTATGATTATTTTAAATATTCATAAAAATTCAACTGTTTGCACAATGAGAAAATTTTCAAAACATGCTGATAGAAGAGACTTTGTTTTTTTCATAGACATCTGAGCATGCTCAAAACACCCCCCACCACCTGTCTAATGAGGGCAAAACTCGGAGCAGTGAAAAAAAAAAAAAAATTTACACCATGTTCCGTGGCGTTTTTTTTTTTTTTTTTTTTATTGTTACCGGTGGAGTTGTGGTGATTTTCATTCATTTATTTATTTATTTATTTATTTTAGTTTTGACCATGCAACTGCTTTTTGGAGTTCAACCAGGTGCCAAAAAGCAGCTGGACTGATTTATAAAAATTTTTTTTTAAAATTTAAAAAAGAGCCCCAAAAACAAAAACTACTACTACAGTCTCTTATTGATGTACATCTGAGTGCCTTGTTTAGTAAAAACCTGCAAAACTTCAATTCCTCTCTTGTCCTTTTCTGTTATTCCACCCTATTTTGTCCCTAAAACACACAGTAAAGCAAAACCAGTGAAGAAAAGGAACACAAGCACATACTCAGAGCAGCTTTTATCATACTTCTACAGCCCAAGCAGCCCGTTTCATTGAAATATTTCTCAGGGGTAAAAGGATTAGGAAAATCTTTTAAGAGTATAACATGGAAAGCTATCAGTTGAATTAAAGAGAAATGAAAGTAAAATAAATTCAAAGATCCTAATCCGTAAAACAGTAAATAAATACCTACATAAACAGAAAATCTTTAAGTTAAGAGAAGGACATTATAATTTAAGAGGGATGTTTCTGTTTGAAAAATGTAAAGTAAGAACAAACATTAAATATCACAGTGTTTCAGTTATTGGTGTCAAGCTATGGAACGAACTGAAGGATGAAGTGAAATTGTGTAGCTCACTGTTGAGTTTCAAAAAGAATTTAATTGGTCAAATTATGAAGGGCTATGAAAGTAGTATGATTACAAAATAACTTATTACACTGAATGTAGTATAATTTAAGTTTAAGTATTTATCTGCTGCAACTTAAGGTGTGGATATGGACTAAGGATGTAAATAGGAGAAGCAGAAATAAGCCTCTGGCTTCAGCTTCTTCCTTTTTCAGTTACAAAATGTGTTAATTTTATGTTTGTTTGTTTGTTTTTTAATATGTAGGTGTTTTGTTTTGTTGTTTTTTTTTAATATGTATGTGTTTTGTATTTTGTATTTAACTGAAATAAACATTAAAAAAAAAAAAAATTCAACTGTAAATGTAACAAATTGTAGTGACAAACTGCATTACATTATTACATGTATACCATTTGTAATATTTCCTGATTCATGATCCAGTGGATTTAACCCTTTCATGCATACTGGTCACTACAGTTGACAGCTATTCTTTAGCTGTTCTCTTGTATATTCATGGATTTTGTTGTTCTTTTTTTTTTTTTTTTTTTTTTTTTTTTTTTTTTTTTTTTTACACATATCTTTATTGAAGTTTTAAGACACTACATATCTTTTCTGACATGAATTGGTAACATTATGTAGATCTCTCCTGAGCATAAACCCCCAGAATCACAAGCCCTCCCCATAGTTTTCACACAATTTATCACTAAATTCATATTTCTGTGCATCAAAAATTAAACATGTGGTGTCCAGCTGAGTGGACATTTTTGCAACTTAACGAAAAATAGGTTCATAAGAATTTTTGTTTTTCATTATTATTATTTTTTTATGTACAGGGTGGGGAAGCAAAATTTACAATGAACATTTCGTTGTTTTTTCTCAGCAGGCACTACGTTAGTTGTTTTGAAACCAAACATATATTGATGTCATAATCATACCTAACACTATTATCCATACCTTTTCACAAACTTTTGCCCATATGAGTAATCAGGAAAGCAAACGTCAAAGAGTGTGTGATTTGCTGAATGCACTCGTCACACCAAAGGAGATTTCAAAAATAGTTGGAGTGTCCATAAAGACTGTTTATAATGTAAAGAAGAGAATGACTATGAGCAAAACTATTAGGAGAAAGTCTGGAAGATACTATTAAAGAAGAATGGGAGAAGTTGTCACCTGAATATTTGAGGAACACTTGCGCAAGTTTCAGGAAGTGTGTGAAGGCAGTTATTGAGAAAGAAGGAGGACACACAGAATAAAAACATTTTCTATTATGTCAATTTTCTTGTGGCAAATAAATTCTCATGACTTTCAATAAACTAATTGGTCATACACTGTCTTTCAATCCCTGCCTCAAAATATTGTAAATTTTGCTTCCCCACCCTGTATTTTTTTTTTGGATTTTTGTTCATTTATTTATTTATTTTTCAGAAGACATTTTTCAATCGCATTGTTTTTTTCATATGTAAAGAGGAATAAAAACACTCAGGAAAAAATTTTGATTAAGGTTCTCATAATTGGTGCATGAAAGGGTTAAAGTTCTCTTACCACCAGAAATGACTCTGTTTTGAATGTCTGGGGTCACCAGAAATTTATGATGTTAAAATGGGGTCACGAGCCAAAAAAAGGTTGGAAACCACTGCAGTAGATACTCACAAGACATACGCTACACAAACATGTGCACTCAGCAGCACACACCTCCGACTCAACTGCACATGATACTGAGATGCACATGCAAAAACACTATTATCTTCTAAATCCATGCGGGACATCTACCCCCCACTGCAGTGTGGAGTGTCCGAAGGGCAGCTCTGTCCTCTCTCATATTCATCTACAAACGATTTTTAGCTTCAAGCATAAAAAGCGCAAGAGGAGATATTTGAGCTGCGTCTGCTGTGATAATCCTCACTGTGTTGGCGATAAGATGATGTGATGCTATTTGTGTGAATCATTTGATGACCTGTTTATCATTTCATTTCTAAAGGGTTGGTCTCCTTTCTGTCCCTCCCTGCTCCACTTTCATAGACTTACTCAGAAAGAGGTGAATTTTTGATCCCATCTTATGATGCCATATATTGATATTCTCCAACACTCTAAACCACGGGTGTCAAACTCATTTTAGTTCAGTTCCAGATTCAGCTAAATTTGATCTGCAGTGGGCCGGACCAGAAAAATAATAACAGAAAAATATATAAATAATGACAGCTCCAAATTTTTGTCTTTGTTTTAGTGAAAAAAAAAAACCCAATTAAATTATGAAAAAACGTACTCTTATAAACTATCCAAAAAAAAACAAAAAAAAACTGAAAAAACTGAAATTTAAATTAAAAAACGTAAGAAAATTTAGTGCAATTTTAACAATATTATTCCTCAACTTCTCATTTGTCCATGTGCATTATGGATCAGATCTACAAAGACACTAAACACTGAGGAACAGGAAGAAAAATTGTTAAAATTGTGCTGAATTTTCTTTAGACATTTCAGGTTGTTCATATTTGTTCAGGTTATTCACATTTTAGTGTTACAGGATAGTTTGTAAATGTAAATATTTTCAGAATTTCATGTTATTTTTTGCACTAAAACAAAGAAAAAAATTGAGTTGTTAATTCTAGATTTTTTTTTTTGGCTTAATTGAAGATTTTTTTCACATAATTGAAGATTTTTTTTGGCTTAACTGAAGATTTTTTTTTACTTAATTGAAGATTTATTTTTTTTTTATTTAATTGAAGATTTTTTTTACTTAATTGAAGATTTTTTTTTTTTTTGGGCTTAATTCAAGATTTTTTTCCTTAATCAAGCTAATTTTTTTTTTTTGCTTAATTCAATTCAAGATTGTGGAATTTTTGCACTTGGCAAAAACATCCCAGGGGCCAAACTGGACCCTTTGGCGGGCCACATTTGGCCCCCGGGCCGCATGTTGGACAGCCCTGATCTAAACCTTCAGCTGAACTGACCCCCATTTACCATCACCTTACACCAGCAATATTTCCTAAATGTCCCATCAAAGCTCTTATGCAATTTTATCGACTTATATATCATTCATGCATATAATACTTAAATAGTGCCTTTAATACATGTCCAGCTTCATATAATGACCAAACATCTAAGCCAATCCAATCCAATTTTATTTGTAAAGCACTTTGAAATAACCACAGTGGACCAAAGTGCTATACAGAAGAAGAAAAATAACCAAAATAAAAGAATAAAATACAAAAATAGATTAAAAGACATAGAACTGTACAAAAAAAAGAAAACAGTGCTGTACAGAAGAATAAATAAAGCCGAAATAAAAGAATAAAATACCAGAATAGATTAAAAGACGTAGATCTGTACAAAAAAAGAAAACAGTGCTGTACAAAATAAATAAAACCAAAATAAAAGAATAAAACACAAAAATAGATTAAAAGACATAAAAAGCTGTACAATTTAAAAACAACAAAAAATAAGAACAATAAACCAATACCAAATAAAACAATAGAATACACATAATACATTCAAACATCTCACATGGTTTCAAAAGCCAAGGAGAAAACATGGGTTTGAAGAAGGGATTTAAAAACAGACAGAGAGAAAGAAACATGACCTTTGACCTGAACTCATTTGAATATCATGGTGGAAAATACGGCAAAATCATTAAACTGGACTTTTCAAATCTAAAAGAACATTCTTGCCTATGTTGTAGATTCTATTGCTTGACAAACATGCTATATTTATACAAAAAATATGTAGAATCTACGAGGAGGGCAAGATGTTCAATTTGAAGGCAAACTAAGAAGGTTTAAAAATTACACATTCCATGCAGAAGTGAATGGAACATCCAGCTGATCACCTAAACATGTCTGATTTACTGATGTTTGTTGTTCTGATCATAAGTATTTCTTCTAGTTGAGTAAATCATGTTGCTGGTAATACATAAGAGTTACAGACTTAGTATTACAGACATTCTTACGCTAAAAGGGAGCCATTTTGGAGATGCCTGATATTACTGTTGTGCTTCAGCAACTGAGTCTTGCATCACTGAACATGGTCCAAAATTATTTTTTAGACATAATTATGCACTTTACTGAGTCAAACTCACCTATTTATAAAATAAATCCAAAGTGGGTAAAACAGATAGGACACCAGAACATGTCCTTCAGGCAGTTGTCCTTGTTGATTCATTGCTATTGCGTCATTTCAACAGTAGATAGAGGTCAGAAGGAAGCAAAACATGTCTGATGTGATGGTTAATTTAATTTAAAGGGTCAGAGTGTGAATGTGAGAGTGAATGAATGATGGATCAATAATGTAAAACACTTTGGGTACCTTAAAAAGCGCTATAGAAAACTAATCCATTATTATTATTATTATTATTATTATTATTATTATTATTATTATTTATTTTATTTTTTTATTAATTTTTTTATTAATTAATTTTTTATTCATTTTTCTTATAAATGAAAGAGGGCACTTTTCAGTTTATATTTTGCACACAAAAATGTACTTACAATTTTTTTTTGCTATCTTTTATATATTACTGTTAAATATAGGTTGTTTGTTTGTAAAGTTTTGAAAATATAAACAGACACCTTTGGCACAGAAACACATTTTGCCTAATTTTTTAAATCAAAAACGCTAAAGTGAAAGTTGGAAGTACTTAGCTAAAAAACTATATTTCAGGGGGTAGTCCACTGTAAAAAGTTTGAGAACCACTGCCTTAACTAATAATCCCTGAACAGACAAAACAAACACAGGCTGCAATGAGAGATATGTATTATTTTACTGCAGGAAAATGATGTTTACTGAAGGTAACTTAGACCTATTGATATTTGATAACACTGGTCAACAACACATTTATTGTTTCAGTTTTTTGAGCTGATTTAGGATAATTTTGGTGTGCTGAATCCAAAAATCACATTAATTTTGCTCAATCAGGTCAACTTTCTGATCTATGCTACATATTGGCTTTTTAACATTTTTGCTTACATTTATGGGCATTTTCACATCATATGATACAAAATTCTTTCATATTTCTTGCAATAAACAAGTTCTGAAGATTTTACTTTTGCCAATTTATGATTAATGTTTTTTTTTTTTAATATTACAGGTGAATGAAATGGCTTCGACTAGAAGATCTTGCAAAAATAAGCCTGACGTATTCTGCTACATCTGTGGTGAATACACCATTGTACCTAACAGGAATCCTGTTAGAAAATGATTTTTTTTCTCTTAAAACCTATTTTGGGTGAGAACTATATAAAAAAATCAACTGATAAAGTCACAAAAATGTAATCAATTTTGTGAGAAGATCAAATTTTTCAAAATCAAATTAGCAAAAACACCCTGACCTGATTGAGAAAAACAGATGTCATTTTTGGATTTAGCGGTGCAAAATGGTCCTAATTCAGTTGAAAAAACCTAGACAACTTGCAAAAAACATTTTTTTGTAATCCAGTGTAATGACTAGTTTACTTCCCTCATATTTTAAATAAAATATAACAGTTTTTTGCAAAGACATACATTAATTGGATCCTTTTTGTACATTACAGACTACTGTCCACATCAGTCAGTGTAATGTCATGTATCTTTTTTTTTTTATTCTGCTGTAACTGAACTTAACTCCACTTGCACACACTTGGTGATTAAAATGCCAAGCTCCCCCTCCATGCCGGGGCTCTGCATGTGTGTGTTCCCTCTCATCCTGCCAGCCCATGCATGTGTGTGCGTGGGCTGCACTGCAGGGAAAATGCATCCGGAAACTAAAGCTCAAAATCCTGCTATATAATGAACCATCTCCTGTGGCTTCTGACCAAAAAAAAAAAAAAAGGTTCCATCTTACTTACAAGAGGATCAACCACGGCTGTCAGCTGTACAATAACAACAGCAGTACTTCATCATTTTACACTAAGTTCATCATGAATCAGTTTGATATAAGAAGCCAATAAATACGGATGCTTCAATGAAACTGGGTTCATTTTGGTATCTGGCAGTTTTCCTGCTTTTTAAACCCAATAATAAAAGACAAATTTAGACATATTTCCCCCCAGGATGTACCTAATGATGACCTCAGATAAATGCAAAAAAATTATACCTTTGCTCTGAGCCATCCCAAAATTAACCCTTTCATGCATGAATTATTAGAACCTTTGTCGAGATCTTTTCTTCAGTGTTTTTATTCCTCATTAGGCATGACAAAACAATGCAACTGAGTTTTGTTTTTTTTTCATGGATTTACAAAAATGTCCATTTGGCTACACCATGCATTTTATTCTTGAAGCACAGAACATGTATTTAAAACCCAATATCAGAAAGTGATATGAAAACAATGACATAAAAACATTTTTAATGCAGCTAATCTGATGTTTTCTCACATTTTAACAAACTCTAATACTAGTTATGACTCACTTGATTGATTGATTAGATTGATTGATGTACTTATTTCGAATGTGAATGTCAAAACAGAAGAAAATAAATAAACAAAACACTTAAACATAAGATATAATACATATTCGAAAAGGAGTGAGAAGAAGCATAACTTATAAAATCCCACTCCTTCTCCTTAAATAATTAATAACAGTAATAATCTTCCTAGTTCATGAAGATAATATGAAAAAAAAGATTTTTTGTTTTTTAAAAAAATCTGCTAATTACAGTCTAACAATTAACTATTGATTTACACTTGAACATATTAGAGCAGATCAGGTTTATTAAGAACAGCAAAGTTACAGTAATGGTATGAATGTCAGTGTATTATTATGGGATGGTGCAGAAGTGTCCACTGTGGAACTAAAACAACAAAATCTGTGAATATACAAGAGAACAGCTGGAGAAGACCTGTCCACTGGAGTGAACACTATGCATGAAAGGGTTAATGAATTTTTAATAAAATACTGGGGCCAAAAATAGGACCAATATTAGGACAGGAAAAGCTACCTGGGTGTCAGTGCATTTTATTTTTGAAAACATGGCTTGAAATGGTCTTATATGCACTGCAAAAATCTAAACCTTACCAAGTGTATTTTTTCATTTCTAGTCAAAATATCTCATCACACTTAAAATAAGACAGAATCACCTAAAGAGGAACTTTTCAGTGAGATAGAAGAACTTCTTTTTACACAATAACTCTTGAAAATCTTATTTCAAGAACTCTTACCAAGATAATTTTCACTTGTTCCATTGGCACATTTTTTTGATTTTGTTTTTGTTTTTGTTTAATTCAAATTTTTTTTGCTCAATTCAAGCAAAAAAAAAAAAAAAAAAAAGAAATCTGCCAATGGAACAAGTGACATTTACTTTGGTAAGATTTGTTGAAATAAGATTTTTAAAAGCTATTGTCTGAAAATCAGCTCTTATATCTCACTGAAAAGTTGCTCTTTAGGTGATTATGTCTTATTTTAAATGTGATGAGATATTTTGACTAGACATGAAAAAAATACACTTGGTAAGGTTCAGATTTTTGCAGTGTACCACTATAAACACAGACAATGTGTTAAATTTGATGATCCTAGTGTTCTTTCTAATCCAGGCATGCAGGTTTTTCATGAATCTGCAGTCTCATTCCAGGCAAGGTTCTAATAGTTTGGATTTTGGTTTTGGATTTTTCATTCTAGTTTAGTTTTATTTAGTTCTGATTTTTTTTTTTCTCTAATTCAGTTAGTTTTAATTCGTTTTTAGAGCAGGTTTGCAAGTTTTTATTAGTTTTTGTTATTTTCTAAATGATTAGTTTTAGTTTAGTTTTAGTTTTGTCTTATCTTTCATCTTCTTCACTGTCGTATTCAAATAAATCCCAGACAGGACTCTGCTGTTTCTCCCAACTTTAGTCTCCATGTTTCCAGAAAGAGTGGAGACCAGAAGACGACTAATCGACAAGTGACGAGAACTGACGGACCGTTAAATATCATATGGTGCCAGCAGCTAAAATTGCTTGAGGGAAATAAATCTATTTCATATCAATCCGACAATGAAAAAGATGAAAATGAAGGGAATTTTATCCATAATTTTCATCTGTTTTAGTTACTTTTGTAAACACACAATACAGTTTCAGTTAGTTATCGTTTTTTCTTTTAATTATAGTTTTTATTTATTTCAGTTAACGAAAATGTTTTTACAATTCTAGTTTTTGTTATTTCGTTAGTTTTTGTTAACGATAATAACCTTGATTCCAGTTTTCGTGTGTAACCCATCGTTACATACAGAACCTGCCCATTTAAACACATATAAATCGCGAGTGATTTTGCAACAGTGGTCATTTTTGTGAAACACTCTTGCATAATTGATGATGATGATGATGATGATGAAATTCTTTATTCAGTCATCACATAATCCAACCAGTGTCAACACTACAAACATTACCAACAGGTTAATGACTGAAAAGGCCCAGGCAGAAGCAGAATGCTTCTATTACTGCCTGTCCTACAGAACAAATTAAGATACCCAGCATTCAATATAGGAAAAAGAAAAAACAAAAATGCAAACAACCAACCAAACAAACAAGCAACAACATAAAGAACTGAAACTAAACCAAAAAAAAAAGCAGAAAACATAACCAACCAAATTAATTTACTGTAGAGTAGAAAATAAATTATTCACCTATTAATTATTAGATCTTAACAATTGTAACCTTCAAAAATTGCCTTACATACCATTTTTTTCAAACCAAAAATGAGATTCCTGAAATGTACCTGTGAGAGAATAAAAAGATATTCGAAAAAATAGTAGTGCGTAATTTTCATGTCCTTTTTAAGTGTTACATGCGGATTTTAAATGTGTTTTATCTGAAAAAGTTTCTCTTTTATCTCAGTAAATATGTATCTTTAAAATAGACTCAAAGTGCGTCCAAACTTGCTTCATAACATTCGTCTACATCTGTTTTTTTTTAATCTGTAGCCCCTCTGTCCTGTTTTTAGGGACCAGTTTCATAGAAGCACCCATATGCATTCAGTCGAGTGAAATCAGAAACCAAATTCTGCCAAACTTCTGAAGGTGTGTTCATGTGAGTAAAGCATGCGCGGAAAATCCTCCCTTTATCACCACTAAGTACAGGCTTATTTTAGAGATTACAACAACAAGTGCTTGGTATTCCTTCAGTAATCTCACTATATAAACAGGATTACACCGACTCACCTGAGAGTATTTATTCAGTCTGGAATAAAAGAAGGAGTTGGCAACTATTAGATCCAATGTTCAGTCCTGTGGGCCAAAACCAGCCAAAAGCCAAAAGCTCCAATCCGACTCGTGGGGTGAATTTGTGAAATGCAGAAATGACACTGAAATATTAACAGTCAAGGCTGTCAAAATCATTTCAGTTCAGGGGCCACATACACACCATGATCTACAGTGGGTTGGACCAGGAAAATAAAAACATAAGAACCTATAAATCACAGGTGTCAAATCCGGTCCACCAAAGGGTCCAGTCCGGCCCATGGGATGAATTTGTGAAATACAAAAATTACACTAAGATATTAACAATCCTTTTATTTCAGGTTCCACATTCAGACCAATTCAATCTGAAGTGGGCAGGACCAGTAAAATACTATCATAATAACATAAATAATGACAACTCCACATTTTTCTCTTTGTAAATGTAAATATTTTCATGTATTTACACTAAAACAAAGTATAATTTTGCAAAAAATGTGAATAACCTGAAATGTCTTAAGAGAAGTAAGTACAATTTTAACAATATTCTGCCTGTTATTAAATGTTTTGTGTGTTTGTAGATCCACTGTAATCTGTAAGTTATAATGTACATGTGGAGATGATAAACTGAGGCAGAATATTGTTAAAATTACACTTATTTTTTCAGTTTGTTCATGTTATTCACATCTTTTGAAAGGATAGTTTGTAGATGTAAACCTTTTCATAATGTAAATTAACTTTTTTTGCTCTAAAACAGAGAAAAAAGTTTGAAGTTAACATTATTTATATATTATTCTGTTATTATATTACTGGTTCGGCCCACTGCAGATCTAATTTGACTGAATCTGGACCATGAACTAAAATGAGTTTGAAACCCCTGCTATAAATAATGACAGCTACAAATTTTGTCTTTGTTTTAGTGTAAAAAAGTAAAATTACATTCACAAAAAATCTGAATAACCTGAACAAATATGAACTTGAAATAAGTGCAATTTTCACAATATTGTGCCTGTTACTATTTTTGTGTCTTTGCAGATCCACTGTGATCTGTACGCTGTAATGCACATGTATAAATGATAAACTGAGGCAGAATATGACTAGAGTTGCTCTTATTTTTCTCAATAAATTTCAGGTTGTTCAAGGTTGTTCATGTTATTCACATTTTTAAAAGATAGTTAGTAGATATAAACATTTTCATAATGTAATTTTAGTTTTTTACTGTTATTAAAGGTAGGGTAGATGTTTTCCTTGAGCATTTTTTACTATATTGCTTAAAATCCCCGTCACACTTCACATTGCAACCAATTAATTAAATGCTCTTACACAAAAATAAAAAAATTTTAGTCACCTGTGGAACGGACAGGACTGAAAAAACACCATCCAATCATTTTAACAGGCCCATCCAAATGATTGAATGGTGATCTGTCTATCAAATTCAACTGCCATTTGTCCCTCCCCCCTCTGCGAGTTCAATCAATACAATGGAGGAGTGGAAGTCTGAAGAAAGGGGTTTGGACTTTTGAAGTGTGTCTTTTCAAACTGTAACTTGCTCAAACTGTTTTTCCAGGATCTCCTACCCTACTTTTAACCCTTTCATGCATGAATTATGAGAACCTTAGTTGAGTTTTTTTCCTGAGTGTTTTTATTCCTCTTTAGGCATGAAAAAAACAATGCGACTGAAATTTTTTTATGAACCTATTTTTCATGGAGTTCCAAAAATGTCCACTCAGCTGGACACCAATGTTTGAAGCAAAAAAACATGTATTTAAAACCTGTCATCAGAAAGTGATAAACTGCATGAAAACTATGAAATAAAAACATTTTTCATGCAGCTAATCTGATGTTTTCTCACATTTTAACATACTCTAGTACTAGTTATTACTCACTTCATGCAGACAATATGCAAAAAAAAAACAACTTTTTGATTAAGAAAACTGTTGATTACAGTCTAATAACGATTAGCAATTGATTTAACACATGTTACTGCAGATCAGGTTTATCCACCTGATCTGCAAAGTTACAGTAATGGTAGGAATTACAGTGTATTATGGGATGATGCATAAGTGTGCACTATGTTGGCTGATATGGAACTAAAACAACAAAACCCATGAATATACAAGAGAACAGCTGGAGAAGAACTGTCCACTGGAGTGACCAGTATGCATGAAAGGGTTAAACTACTGTTCTGGCCCACTTTATGGGATGTATGTGGCCCCTGAACTACAATGAGTTTGACAGCCCTGGTTTACAGTCTTAGCTTTGTTCAGCACGCCCCCTGCTGGCTCCAAACTGTAAATTATATTAAACCATCATCTCAACATCAGCTTTCTTTTCTTTGTGTGTTTGCACTAAAGGTGAAAGCAATTTATGTGGGAAAACACTTCACACACTTATCATCCATGCAAGATTTCAGGTGACAGCAGCAAAATAATATCAGTCCAGTTATTTCAGTAATTTTTTTCACAGTAAATCAATGAGAATTAATATATTCTTTCCTGGATGAAATGTAGCTAAAACACAAGTAAACAGCAGCAAAATTCAATGTTGTTTTCATTACCTGTGTCCCTTCTAAACTTTCACTCCTGGTAATATTTACTTCCCTAAACTCTTTTATTAATCCTACATTGTCACTTGCCATGTGACACTTTTGGGTTTATTCTCACAGGTGACAGTACAAACCCTGTTTAGTTAATCTGGTTAGTCTGGCTCTCTGGAACTACTCTGTTGGAATACAGGTGAATATTTCCATATTTTTAGTGGTGTCAGGATTCTATCATTGTCCTTCCTTCTCTTCTCTGTGTATTGTACTGTGAAAGTTTCCTTATCTATGTGGAAGAACAACAACTTCCAACAACTTCCAAGCTCCAATACACCCTGAAAGTTGCAAGTTTTGATTAAAAAAAAAAAAAAAAAAAAAGAAATACAGATCTTAAAATGTACTGTTAAGTCATTTTAACATGATGAAGCTGTGGCTTATAAACAACCATGTGTGAACAGTGAATATAACTGGAGCTGCCTCCTGGTGCCTCAACACTGTAGCATATATTCTTATTTATTTGGTATTTATTTCATACTTAAATAAAGCATGATTTAGCACTTTTTACATTGTATTGCATTTACTACTACTTTTGCCACTATCTTAATAATAGTTTGCATTATTTGCAACATTTTCTTTCTTTTTTTCCTGTTTCTGTTTTAAGCTGACATGTAACATCAGGGACAACACATGAAAATTAGCACTGTTGGCTCATTTATAGTTTTTTCTTATGTTTCTCTTTAACCCTTTCATGCATAGTGGTCACTACAGTGGACAGCTGATCTCTTGTATATTCATGGATTTTATTGTTTTAGTTCCATATCAGTGAAATAAGTGGACGCACACACTGCAAAAATCTAAATCTTACCAAGTGTATTTTTCTCATTTCTAGTCCATATATCTCTTTACATTTAAAATCAGACATAATCACTTAAAGAGGAACTTTTCAGTGAGATAAAAGAACTTATTTTTAGACAATAGATCTGCAAAATCTGATTTCAAGAAATCTTACCAAGATAATTTTCACTTGTTCCACTAGCAGATTTTTTTGTTTGAATTAAGCATAAAAAAAAAAAAGTTACTCTTTAGGTGATTCTGCCTTATTTTAAGTGTGATGAGATATTTTGATGAGAAATGAGAAAATTACACTTGGTGAGATTCAGATTTTTGCAGTGCATGCACTATCCCATATCCTGCAATTCACGCCATTAGTGTAACTTTACTGTTCTGGATAAACCTGATCTGCACAAACAAGTTTGAGTGAAAATCAATTGCTTGTTATTGTTATTAAACTGTATTTAAAATGTTTGTGTGGTTTTTTTTTTGCATATTATCTCCATGAAGTGAGTAATGACTAGTATTAGTGTATGTTAAAATGTGAGAAATCATCAGATTAGCTGCAGTAAAAATGTTTTTTTTTTCATAGTTTTCACACAGTTTATCAGTAAATACGTTTCTTTGCTTCAAAAATTAAATGCATGTTGTCCATCTGAGTGGACATTTTTGTAACTCCATGAAAAATGGGTTTATAAAAACTATTTCGATCGTATTGTTTTTCACTTAATTCAAGATTTTTTTTTTTTGCCTAATTCAAGCAAAAAATCTGCCAATTCAACAAGTGAAAATTATCTTGGTAAGATTTCTTGAAATAAGATTTTCAAGTACTATTGTGTAAAAATCAGTTCTTATATCTCACTGAAAAGTTACTCTTTCGGTGATTATGTCTTATTTTAAGTGTAATGAGATATTTTGACTAGAAAAGAGAAAAATACACTTGGTAAGATTTGGATTTTTGCAGCTGCATGGCCAAATTCAACATTAGTGCATTTTTCTTCTAATTCTGAAGGAAATTACAGCCATTACGTATTATCAGGCATGTGTGATCCTTAAAAATTACCTCCTTATCTGTTGTTTGGGTTCCCTAATTGCTTCATCAGGATGTGGCCAGAGAAGTAAAGAAACATTAAGGAAGGATAAAAGAAAAAAACAAGAAAGTAAGCCTCTAAAGATTACATAATCCAGCTATTCTCAACACTTGACTACCACTTATGTTTGACAAGCAGATGATCATTTCCGTCTATTATGTTCCCCATGTGAGGTCAACACACACCACAGACCTGGTCCAAACCCACCCAGTCAGTCAGGGGGGATTGCGCGACTGTATTGTTTGTACTGTTTGATTAAATTTGTCGAATTTTTTTGAGGATGTTGATCTGAGCACAACAGGAAAGGGCAGTCACTTCCTGTGCGGTGTTTGGAGCAGCAGGCTTCAGGCCACAGAGGCAGGATGGGAAACCTCGGCTGAGGTCGGACAAAAAGCTTTAAAATGATTCCCACAAAACCACGGAAAATCACTACACGGATAACACTCAATAATACACACAATACTCCGTCTTACATCTACATCTTCCTTTTCAACTCAGGATAAATTAAATAGTTGAACCTGGCATTAATAAAAAAAAACAAACAAACTCTGTTACAATAAAGAACTGAAACTCTGTTTTAATACAGTTTCTGGTCTCACTATGAGTTAGAAACAGACAGATTCAGTGAGTTTTTGGACCTTTTATAAACTACTGGTAGAAATTAGAGTTGGTTGTGGCCCACATCTAATATTAGGCTTTTAAGACAATAGACTGACTTTGAGGTAAAATAGCACAAAGAGTCCAAACTATGTTTTGGGGTTAGTTCAGTGTTTCAGTCATCACCAGAAAATCATGGGCTGTCCTCTGCCTTCCCTTCCCTCAGTGAACTGCACAGCTCTCGTTGCCTCAGGAAGGCACAGAAAATACTTTGAAACCCCTCTCACCCTGGTCATCACCTGTTCCAACTGCTGCCATCAGGCAGGCGGTACAGAGTGTTCAAAACAAAAACAAACAGACTCAGGAACAGTTTTTATGCTAATGCTATTTGTGTACCGAACTCAGTACACAAATAATTTTAGTTTTATGTTAAATCTGACAGTTTTTTTTTATAATGTTCTTATACTTGTTGGTTCAGTTGGTGGGTGTTATTTTTATATTATTTATTTATGTTTTTAAATGCACTTTAAAGGTTTTGAATTCAATTTGGGGGCGGCTGTGGCTCAGGTGGTAGAGCGGGTCGTCCAATAACCGAAGGGTTGGCGGTTTGAATCCCACTCTGTCCTAGTCAGTCCATTGTGTCCTTGGGCAAGACACTTCACCCTCCTTGCCTCCAGTGCCACTCACACTGGTGTATGAATGTTTGGTGGTGGTCGGAGGGGCCGTAGGCACAAATTGGCAGCCACGCTTCTGCCAGTCTGCCCCAGGGCAGCTGTGGATACAGATGTAGTTTACCACCACCAGAGGGAGAATGTGAGAGCAAATGAATAATGGGTCATTAATGTAAAGCACTTTGGGTGTCTAGAAAGGCGCTATATAAATCCAATCCATTATTATAATTTCATTGTCTGTACTGGACGATGACAATAAAGACTATTCTATTCTATTCTATTCTATTCTATTCTATTCCCAGCCTTTTTTGGCTCATAACCCCATTTTAACATCACAAATTTCTGGCGAAAATCGGCCTTGGCCTTAGAAAAACCCATATCTGTTAACCTCTAGACATGATTGTAAAGCTAATGTATTCTAAAATTACTAATATCTCCCAAAATATTGGTCCTATCGACTTGTTGTTTTCACTACTGTCTTCCTTGACCAAAAATCCATAAGTATGCCGAACTACAGCAGTCAGCTCTTTTTGGATTTTGTGTGAATCCCCAGACACACACACACACACACACGCACACACACGCACACACACACACACACACACACACACACACACATGCACGAACACAGAGGCCACTAGGCTTTTATAATATAGACGGTTGGTTTCTAATAATGACACTAATAACAGATTCATACAGCACTTTTCTAAGTATTCAAAGACACTTTCATGTACCAAAACAGGTAATTTCATGCATTATGTTCATTTTTTTATATTTGGGGAGGGGGGGTCATATCAGCTATTATTATTTTGTCTTTAAAGATGGCCTCATGATCAACTTCTACTAAGACAGGGCTGTCAAACTCATTTTAGTTCAGTTCCACATTCAGCCCAATTTGATCTGAAGTGGGCCGGACCAGTAAAATAATAACAGAAAAAAGTAGAATTATATTATGATCAGTTTTACATCTACAAAGTTCCCATAAAAATCTGAATAACATGAACAACTTGAATTGTCTTAAGAAAAACAAGTGCAATTTTAACAATATTCTGCCTCGGTTTATCAGTTTATCATTTACACATGTGCGTTACAATCACACAAAACATTTAGTAACAGGCAGAATATTGGTCAAATTGCATTTACTTTTCTTAAGACATTTCCATTTGTTCATTTTCATTCGGGTTATTCCCATTTTTTGTAAAAGTCTAGTTTGGTAATGTAAACATTTTCATGTAATTTTACTTTTTTACACCAAAAAAACAGAGAGAATGTGGTGTTGTCATTATTTATAGGTTATTATGATAATATTTTACTGGTTCTGACCCACTTGAAATCTAATTGGACTGTATGTGTGTGTATGTGGAACCTGAATTAAAAGGATTTTGACACCATTGATTGTTAATATCTTCAGTGTAATTTTTGCATTTCACAAATTTCATCCTGCAGGCCAGATTGGACCCTTTGGTGGGCTGGATTTGGCCCCCGGACCGCATGTTTGACACCTGTGTACTAAGGGCATCCTGCTAGTGCTGGACTCATGACTGGTGACCTCTTCACTCCTGTATTCACCTCAGACGTCTGAACCCACCTGAGTCGCTCCTCCTCCGTCTTGCGTAGCCTCATGTCCCTCTGCACCACCTGCAGCACATGCTCCGCCTCATGGTCCGTAAGACCCGACAGATCCAGCTTCCGGCCCATCACTGGCACGCCTCCAGATGACGCTACAGCTGCTCTGTCCAGTCAGCTGACTGTGTTCATCTAAACCACGGACAAAAAAACAATAGATGAGGGATAACAACAACATATAACAACAACCCATATGATCCAGTCTAGCACATGTCCAGTCTTATTCTCACAGCAGACGTCTTTAGCTTTGTTGTTCTTCTAGTGTTGGTATGAGCATGAATCTTTACTTCTTAGGCTTCTGTACAAGGAAAAAATGCAGGAAATATGTGCACATTAGGAAAACACAAAAAAATCCTTAGTAGGGCTCCGTTTAGAGGTGGAGGTCAGCAGTTAATCTGACCTCCATGTGGATTCATCATGTCTTTAACTCTCTGGATCAAGAGTTTTATTAAATAATTTTGAGTTTAGGGATGTAACAATATGAAAATTTCATATCATGGTTATTGTGACTAAAATGATCATGGTTATCATTATTATTATGGTATTGTTGAAACTGTGCTCAAAATGTTCAAAAAGTACTAATACACACACTGAAATAATTTAACCAAGTTGTATTAAAAATAAAAAAAAAATAAAAAAAATAAAATAAAATAATTGGCACAATGTCCCTTCTTTTGCACAAACGTTCAAATATTAACCCTTAGTGGTCTGAGCCTATTTTGTCCATTTTTCAGTCCTTTTGATTTTGCCTTTATATACTATATAAATAAATGTTTACTATACCCATGTTTGGGATCTGTTTTTTCAGCACAACTTCATTTTATCTCATCTGTCTATTTTTTTTTTTTTTTTCATTTTCACCTTTAACCTAACTATATCAACACAAAGGGACAAAAAACACAAAAAAATATAAAATCTGATTTGAAAAATATATATAATTTATTGCATAAATATCACACAGATGCTTAATGAACCTTTTCAAAGACTGTAAAAGTGAACGTTGGTTCCAAATATTAGGTATATACAATTAAAATTGTAAAAAATTAAAAAAAACTATACTCAAATATTTGACATAAAAACATATCTTTACATGGGAGTTTTCTCTGGAAAAGTGCGGTAATCAAACATGGTTATCATGATAATTAGAATTTAAACGTTCATACTAACCATCTGCAATCTTACTGTGGTTTATCGTTATACTGGTAATCGTTACATCCCTAATTGAGTTACATAAAGCCAAACGTCCTTCACTGTGTGCCTGAGTTTTTCTTAATACTTGAGTTAGCTTATAGTATTTTCTCTTTTTTATTTTGTTTATAATCTTGGTTACATATTTCCTGTGTTGCACATATATTGATACAGACTGAGAAATGAACACCTACAGTCATTAGAACTTTGGTCAAACAAAGCTGATGGAGCTGAAGACTTTTACACAGGACTGTACATATATATACATGTTTACCATCCAAAGTGAGCTTATCACAGATACCTTACATTTATGGTAACTTCTTCATTTTTTAATCAACTGTAATCATCAGACATGACCTTTAACCTTTAGAAAACACACATTTCCCCATGTTTACCTTTGCAAGATACTGCACATTGTTATGGAATGATTCACAAGTGACTAATAACTAGAGGAGGCAGAGTTCCAACTAAGAGTCGATCAACTGATGACTGAAAGACAAGCAAAGTGAATTGTTATTGATACATTATAGTTAGAGGTCGACCAGAATGGGTTTTTCTAAGGCCGATGCAGGTTTCTACAAATTTGGTTAGCTGATATCTACAGCCAATTTCTGAGGCCAAAATTTAAGGCTGATTTTTTTTTTTTTTTTTTTTAAAGCATATTGACCATAAAATACAATTGAAACACTCAGATAATTCAGATTTTTATGCAGCAACATAAATGAAATTGTTAATACACGTACACATAGTACTCTTTTAACCTTTATTAAACTTCAAGTGCTGCCCACACTGATCAAATATCTTAGAACATTTTTACTACTGATCAAATATTGGCATTCAAAGAAAAAAAAAAATTAAGGCTGATGGCCGATATTGAAAAAAAATCAATATATTGGCCCGATATATCAGTCTACCTCTAAATATAGTGCTATTAAATATAAATATCACATTCAATACAAGACCATGCAGGTATATGTCTAACTGTCTGTTAACCCTTTCATGCACAGTGGTCACTGCAGTGGACAGCTGTTCAAAGGTGTTCTCTTATGGGTTTAGTTGTTTTAGTTTCATATCAGTCGCTTATGGACACTTATGCATCATCCCATACGCTGTAATTCATACCATTACTGTAAATTTGCTGTTCTAGATAAACCTGATCTGCAGTTACATGTTTGAGTGTAAAAAATTGGTAATGTTTATGAGATTGTAACAGTTTTTTTTGCATATTATCTCCATGCAGGTATGTTAAAATGTGAGAAAACATCAGATTAACAGCATTAAACATGTTTTTATTTCCTAGTTTTGATGCAGTATATCAGTAAATATGTTTCTTTGCTTCTGAAATTAAACACATGGTGTCCAGCTGAGTGGACATTTTTGTAACTCCATGAAAATTACGTTCATAAAAATGTTTCAATTGTTTTTAAGCCTAAAGAGGAACAGAAACACTCAGGAAAAAAAACTCTTGATTAAGGTTCTCATAATTCATGCATGAAAGGGTTAATGGTCTAGTGTCCATTTTTTTGGACAAGTCCCCCTGTTTGTTTGTTTTTTTTTTACTTCCTGATGACAGTGACAACACATGGTGAAGATCTGGGCATTCTGACTCAAAGGTGAAGGTTAGGAAACATATCCAAAAAAAAAAAAAAAAAAAAAAAAAAAAATTGATTTTGTTGACATGGGTTGAAATTTCTTTTAATTATGGCCTTCTCTGACATATCGTGTCAAGATGTTATGTCACAAAAAGTACGCCTTCAAAGTCTAAAGTGAAGATCACACTCGGTAATTCTCTAAAAATCATACTAATGATGCTGTTTTCAGATATCTTTAGCATTGTACTAGGGCTGGTATGTTGTGGGAAATTTGGCTTCCATAAGGGATGATTTTACTTTCCAGTTGATCTTAAAAGTTATGTTTTTTGGTTTCAGGCTGAGAAATTAGACATTTTTTAATCAGGGGTTTTATCAATAACAAATTTTTTTTTCAGTTCTTAATGAAATGTAATATTATATTATTTAAACAGTCTAAAACTGAGACTTTACTGTTACAAATCCTGTGTGTAAAGAGTTGTTCAGGTCCTATTGATTAAAGTAATGAGTGACTGCATGTGTTGCCCAAACAAATCTAAATCTTTCCTTAATTTTTCTTAATTTCTTGGCGTCACCTCTGCAGTTTCACACTACAGAATACAGAAGCGTGTTCATAAGCCCCTTAAAGTCTTTTTTGACGTCCTTCAAGCACTTATGCAGTAAACCACAGGAATTAGCATCAAGCAGGATTGGAGGTTTTCTGCATTAGCATTCCTGAGGATGAAATCTCTCAGACATGAAACTGGAGCCAATTTTTCTCTGGCAGGGGACAACATGCCAGCAGATCAGGATGTCTGCAGGGAGTTTGTGAATGTACCTTCCATTCACAACATTGTTCATTACAATCATCATCCTGTCCACTTAATATAACAGGTCTTATGGGTGCACTGTAAAAAAAAATCCTTTTGTTTTTACGGAAAAAAACTGGCAGCTGTGGTTTCCAGAACAGTACTGTAAAAAACACATCCAACTGTAAACATATTTACAGAGTAACATGTAGATTTAACAGTTTAAACATGTACAGGGGTTGGACAAAATAATGGAAACACCTTCACCTCAAGATGATAATGCTCCAATCCATACAGCTAGAATTGTTAAAGAATGGCATGAGGAACATTCTAATGAAGTTGAGCATCTCGTATGGCCGGCACAGTCCCCAGACCTCAACATTATTGAGCATTTATGGTCAGTTTTAGAGATTCAAGTAAGACGCCGATTTCCACCGCCATCGTCTCTAAAAGAGTTGGAGGGTATTCTAACTGAAGAATGGCTTAAAATTCCTTTGGAAACAATTCACAAGTTGTATGAATCAATACCTCGGAGAATTGAGGCTGTAATTGCCGAAAAAGGCGGAACTACACCATATTAAATTATATTTTGTTGATTTTTTAAGGTGTTTCCATTATTTTGTCCAACCCCTGTAGATTTAACATTGGCTTTAAATGGACTGCACTTATTTAGCATATTTTCTCCACCTTCATGGTGTCCAAAGCTTTTTCCAAAACCACCAGGTCCAACTGGGAATAATTTAGGGTTCAGTGTCTTCCATGGACACTTTGACATAAGGACAGTTTGAGCCAGGATTCAAACCACCAACCCTTTGGTTACTGGATGAGCCACTCTACCAACTCTACCAACCCATTCATTTATAAGTTTAAAATGTTACATTGATAAATGTTTACTTTTTAAAAAAAAATAACTTACTAAAATATCTATCTATCTATCTATAGAAAATATGCTGTTATTTCAACATTATGGTCTTACAATTTAAACAGCACCACACTGTTTTTCAATTTACAGTTTTATTTTCTAAAAACAATAGAAATACATCATTTCTTCATACAAATCTGGTTTTGTTCACATACTCTTCTTTAAAAACTACAGCTATATTTGATTCAATCGTTAACACAAAAATCTTTTCAAATAAACAACTTTGCATTGTGTTGTCACAGTTTCTTTTTTCTTTTTTTTAATGTTGCAGTTTTACATCTTTTTGGTGTTAATTCTACAGTCATTTTTTACAGTGTGGTTTCAGTGTATGTTCGAATGTTTTTAAAAAACATAAATAGTCACTTCCCTTTAGGACAAAAGAACACATACTGTCTATATTGCTGTTTTCGCGTCAATAAAAACAGCTTTTGCGCATGTGTTAATCTGGTGATCAAAACTACAAACTTAAACTCACCGGTATCTGCTTCAGGGAATGCCAGTAAACCTTCCAGCAGCGAAACGTGGAGAACAAACGAAAGCTAATGTGCTGTAAACACGACTGAAAGCGTCTTCAGACAGCCGTCCTCATGGCCTGTGAGCAGCGGCTGAAATGTGGGAGAGATCTGCGGCCGTGAACAGCTCTGATCTGCGAGACCAGCAGGATAAAGTCCACAGTGACCGAGGGGCCGTGAAGGCCACATGGAAAAACACGCCGACGGCAGAAACCAGAATAAAGCACATGATGGGGTTTGAGCCACTTACTGGGAATTTAACTGCATTCTAGCTGCTAAAATGTGACGGTAGGGTTACAGAGAAGACAGGTGCAGTTTTCCACAGAGGAAACAGAAGGCACACGGATCTGATCTGACTTCAACTTTTAGATATTCTTAAAAAGTTTGTCATGATTAGTCAAAGGAGTAGAAATAAATATCCTTATGTGCGTGGTATACACCTCTAATTCCACAAAAGTTTGTACACTGTGTATAATGTAAATAGAGCATGGGAAATATGTCAATTTCGAAATCGTAATAATAATTAAAAAGGTAATTTTGATGTGTCTATGCATGTATGTATGTATGTATGTATGTATGTATGTAAGTATGTATGTATGTATGTATGTATGTATGTATGTATGTATGTATTTATTTATTCATTTTTAATTTATTAATTTATTAATTTATTAATTTAGTCAGTTAGTTAGTTAGTTAGTTAGTTAGTTAGTTAGTTAGTTAGTTAGTTATTTTGGTGATACAGTTAACAAGACATAACGGACAGAAAACCCCCCCAACACCAAATAAAGAAAAAAAAAAATCAAACAAATAAACAAACAGCAACAACAAAGATAATGACAAACAACAACAATGACAACATCATCTTACAATGAAAAGATAATAAATGTATAGAACAGCTAAACAATATAGATTGATTAGGGGTGATAGGGAAAAGGGGAAGGGGGGGGGGTGAAAGTGAGAGAGGGAGGGGGGGTGAGAGGGAAAATAATAATTATTCTAATAATGATAATGATAACATCACAACAATATTTAGTAATAATACTAACAGTCTGCTAGCATTGTTGTGGCGGCAGAAGCAGCTGAAGTAGCCACATTAACAGCAAAAATGGGTTAAATAATTAAATATTCATAATACTCTATATCAATTCCTATCAGTTTGAGTTTGTATGAATTAATTTGAATTAATATGGCTATATTAATTTTGATGAAATATTGAAGCAACAGGCCTCTAAAAAGTTGTGGCAGGGCCATGTTTACACTGTGTAGTATCTTCTATTCTTTTAACAGGAGTGTAGCTGTTAGCAATAAATATGTTCAATTTGTTTATGATGCTAGTTTAACTCTTTAAAACCTGACGTGTCATTGCTGACACACCTTGTGCATATGCAGTTTGGATGGCTGTAACTCTTTCACTGTTTGGGCAATTGGAAAAATTCCAACTGTTTATGAAACCTGAGACGTTGTGCTTTATAGGCTTTACTGGGTCATCATGGTAATTTCACCCACGCTTGTTCTAGAAGCTGGAGAAGAAGTTGTTTTAGCAGTATTATTACATGCAGTAAATTGGAAATGACTGCTAAATTTTGAAAGTTCTCGGGAAAAATGACCCGTTTCTAATTCTTTTATAGTCAAAATAAAAAAAAAAAAAGTCAATTTTAGGCTTAGGGTTTAAAGGGTTAAAAGAACTAGTGTTACCAATGATTTAACCAAGTTTTAATGCAATGTTGTGCAAACCTGCTGGGATATTTTTCTTATCACAGAATGTCTGAGGAGTGACAGAAGGAACTGCAGTATCAGTTAAACACACCATCAGTAAATATTGTTATGTAATGTAAGTACGTGCAGGATTGGTGTTTTGGTTTTAAACAAACTATTCCAAATTGCTCATGTGCGTGTGGATCCATCATCCTGCATCTGCGTCCACCCTGTTAATTCCTGTCTCCTCTGTAAGTGGTTGTTTGGGACTGAGCATAAATACAACTGTGTGGATCTACTGTGGTGTCAGACTGTTCAGCTCATCATCAGCCATGGACAGATGTGTGCTGCTGGTCCTCATGTGTCTGCAGGTGGTCCTGCTCATCACAGCCTCCACTCCTTCACCTGCTGAGGTGGTAGAAGATGATCAACAGCAGACTCTGGTTCTGGTAAGAAGACCCACCACTGCTGAATGACACCAAAGAGCTGGACATGTTCTGTATGAGGGTCCTGATGCACATGCTGACGTTTCATTGGTTGTAAATGTCAACATTTTCTGTTAAAATGCTTATTCTATCATCTATTATAAGATCATGAATAGTTGGAAAAGAATGTTGTCTTTGTGAGATAACCAAGAATTTTTTTTGATTTATTTATTTTAAACAGAAAGAAAATACACAAATAGGAAGTTCTCAAATTCGGACAAGAAGATCCTTGCCAGGAGCCTATTTTCCTGGTCTTCCTGAACCTCTTGGTGAACTTTATCCTCCTGGTCCTCCTGGTCCTCCTGGTCCACCTGGTCCTCCTGGTCCTCCTGGTCCTCCTGGTTTTCCTGGTATTCCTGGTCGTCCTGGTCCTCCTGGTCCTGCTGAATATCATCATCCTTTCCCAAACCGAAGGTACATGTAAAATGTTTGACATTAGTTAATAACAAAATGTGTTTGAGCTAAAAAAATGTTCCAAAGTGTCCTCAGGTGGAGTTCTCCAGTTTACTGTTGAAACTGAATGTACTGTTACTTGTAAGGCTGTGGTCTGATGAGTTAA
This sequence comes from Sphaeramia orbicularis, assembly GCF_902148855.1. NCBI lineage: Eukaryota > Metazoa > Chordata > Actinopteri > Kurtiformes > Apogonidae > Sphaeramia > Sphaeramia orbicularis. Next base: position 31,596,028 of record NC_043973.1, read on the forward strand.
CTTGTGATTTTATCCATTTTCTCTTCTTTGATTCATTCTGTCTCCATCTCCAGATTTGACTAAAAGTCAGAGGGAGGAGTTGATGAAGACAGTTTTCCTGGTCCTCCTCATCTCAGATGAAATATTATTTGTATTGGAAACACAAATGTATCCACCATGCATCAGTTGTCAGTGTTTGTGTCCTCATGTATCCTTTTTCCAGCCACACTGAACAGTTCCATAGTGTGTCTGCTCTAAATGCAAATGTTCAAATGTCCAGCTGAAATGATGACACATGTTTAGGAGTTTTCTATAATAGTGTCTGTCTCCATCTGCCTATTTCTAGACCAAACAGATGGACTGATGAGTCCAGTAACAGAGTCATGGTTTAATGTTGTCACTGAGTTACTGCCACAAATATTCATTCATGTGATCATAAGATTCACACACTGTGCTTGTTGAGTTTAAATAAAATGTGGTTTTCACAATCAAAGATCTTGTTTTACTCTCTTTTTTTGTCGTTTTTCTTTGTCATTTTGATGAATCAGACTGATGAATATGTGCTCAGATTGTAAAGTACATCATATGTAATTCATCTCATGAAACAGGGATGTATTTGACAGAAAATATTTGAAGCAGTGTATGACTTTCATTACAATTGTTTTTTCAACTCCGTCAAACCCCAGTGATAGTCTGATTATCATTAATCCATTAGTCTTTCTGTGCTTATGCACCTGAATCACTTCCCTCACAGTGAATAACTTTGAAGATGACTCCATCATAAACACAGTCCGTTTGTTTACATAACGAACCGAAACATCACTCAGGCCTTTTTGGAAATTTTGTCACAAAGTGCATTGTGGGAATTCCATGTAGCAGCAATTTGTCTGTCTCTTCATAATTGCTGAAGCCAAATGTCACCTTTACCTCCATCCACCGACTAGACCAGGGGTCAGCAACCCTGGTCCAAGAGAGCCACTATCCTGCATGTTTTAGATGTTTCCCTCTTCCAGCACACCTGATGGTCATTATCAGACTTCTGCAGAGCTGGATGACAGGTTTATCATTTGAATCAGGTGTGTTGGAAGGGGGATACATCTAAAACATGCAGGATAGTGGCTCTCAAGGACCAAGGTTGCTGACCCTGGACTGAACTCATTCTAGAATTTCATTTAGTCAGAAAAAAAATAATAAAAAATTGGCAAATAAATTTCACGTTTTCTTTATATATTTGTTATTCAAAGCACAGCAGAATGTGATCAGAAGATGGAGAGTCAGCTGTTACACTGGTCTACAAGTAAAATGCTTCTAGAATAAAACTAGTGAAATGTTACCATGTGTGAGTCACTGATACAGAAAAATCCAGTCCTAAATGCTGGTTGGCTGAAGTTTCCCAGATACAGTCTTGGGTCAAAATGTGAAATTTGAGAATTAATGAGAGAATGTGTTTGACTCAAAAGGAATATTTGTCTCAGAGCTACCAGATCTACTTCAAAACACTGTCTGCACATTATAATACATGCACTTTACAGGTTCTATCTACTGGAAAATTTATAAATCTATTAAATAAATGTACATAAACCAATATATTTGTGTAATAACACTTTATCATGTACCTTGAAAACATCAGCAAACCAGCACTTCTGTCATTTGTTTTCCAATTAATCTTATTAAAATGCATGACATTTATCACATTTAATCTCTGAAGCAGATCATTAAAAAAAATAAAACTGTAAACCAGTGTCATTTGCTGCAGCTTCTGTTCACTCTGTTCAGTGAAAAAACAAAACTTAACTCAAATATTAAACTGACTATGTACGTGAAACTAAGTGCATGTTTTTACTGATAGGATCAGAATAAATGTGAGGGGCACCTGCACGGAAAAGGAAACAGATATCAGAAAATTATACAGTGAGTCGATGAGATCAAATTGTTTCTGAAAATACAGTCTGAGTGTACGTGTAGGAGGTTCTCTGTGTATCTGTTTATCTAATCAGTTTATTCACATCCAAGTAGTTTGATCCCAGAGGTTTATAACCCCTGAGTCTGACTGTGGTGTCAGACTGTTCAGCTCATCATCAGCCATGGACAGATGTGTGCTGCTGGTCCTCATGTGTCTGCAGGTGGTCCTGCTCATCACAGCCTCCACTCCTTCACCTGCTGAGGTGGTAGAAGATGATCAACAGCAGACTCTGGTTCTGGTAAGAAGACCCACCACTGCTGAATGACACCAAAGAGCTGGACATGTTCTGTATGAGGGTCCTGATGCACATGCTGACGTTTCATTGGTTGTAACTGTCAACATTTTCAGCTAGAATGCTTATTGTATCGTCTATTTTAAGATTATGAATAGTTGGAAAAGAATGTTGTCTTTGTGAGATAACCAAGAATTTTATTTATTTTTTTAACAGAAACAAAATGCACGAGTAGGAAGTTCTCCAATTCGGACAAGAAGATACTTGTCAGGAGTTTATTTTCCTGGTCTTCCTGGTCCTCAAGGTCCACATGGTAATTCTTTTGGTCCTCCTGGTCCTCCTGGTCCACCTGGTCCTCCTGGTCCTCCTGGTTTTCCTGGTGCTCCTGGTCGTCCTGGAGAGCCTGGTCCTGCTGTATGTGGTCATACTTTCCCAAACCGAAGGTACATGTAAAATGTTTGACATTAGTTAATAACAAAATGTGTTTGAGCTAAAAAAATGTTCCAAAGTGTCCTCAGGTGGAGTTCCCCAGTTTACTGTTGGAACTGAATGTACTGTTACTTGTAAGGCTGTGGTCTGATGAGTTAACTTGTGATTTTATCCATTTTCTCTTCTTTGATTCATTCTGTCTCCATCTCCAGATTTGACTAAAAGTCAGAGGGAGGAGTTGATGAAGACAGTTTTCCTGGTCCTCCTCATCTCAGATGAAATATTATTTGTATTGGAAACACAAATGTATCCACCATGCATCAGTTGTCAGTGTTTGTGTCCTCATGTATCCTTTTTCCAGCCACACTGAACAGTTCCATAGTGTGTCTGCTCTAAATGCAAATGTTCAAATGTCCAGCTGAAATGATGACACATGTTTAGGAGTTTTCTATAATAGTGTCTGTCTCCATCTGCCTATTTCTAGACCAAACAGATGGACTGATGAGTCCAGTAACAGAGTCATGGTTTAATGTTGTCACTGAGTTACTGCCACAGATATTCATTCATGTGATCATAAGATTCACACACTGTGCTTGTTGAGTTTAAATAAAATGTGGTTTTCACAATCAACGATCTTGTTTTACTCTCTTTTTTTTGGTCATTTTTCTTTGTCATTTTGATGAATCACACTGATGAATATGTGCTCAGATTGTAAAGTACATCATATGTAATCCATCTCATGAAACAGGGATGTATTTGACAGAAAACATTTAAAGCAGTGTATGACTTTCATTACAGTTGTTTTTTCAACTCTGTCAAACCCCAGTGATAGTCTGATTATCATTAATCCATTAGTCTTTCTGTGCTTATGCACCTGAATCACTTCCCTCACAGTGAATAACTTTGAAGATGACTCCATCATAAACACAGTCCGTTTGTTTACATAACAAACTGAAATGTCACTCAGGCCTTTTTGGAAATTTTGTCACAAAGTGCATTGTGGGAATTCATTTTCAGCCCTGGAGCTTCATACCTCAGACCAGCCCACTTTAGATCACAACCAATTATTATTAAAATCATGTAATTCTAACCTTACATGTTAGGTCTACACACTGTTCTGCAAAGCCTGAGAAAAACAGAGCAGTAGAGACACTGATTTTTTTCACAGTAAGTCAGCCACTTGCGGTTTGTTCCAACTTTGCTATTGAAAACTTTTGGTACAGTGATATCAGGGGTTTGATGAGGATGATACGAAAAAAATGTCTGTATATCCTGTGACTGAGGGTGAGCAAAGTAATCAAAGCTAACAACAGACTCATCTTCATCGGTCTCCTTTGTGCCTAGTGGTTCAGGGTTGTGCTGCTGAGCTGCTCCTCTGTCATTAGTAGACTCTGCTCTCCCTTTCACACTTCCTCCAGTTTCTCTAGACTCTCCTGCACCTGGATCACAATAAAAAATTATATCGACAGACATTTGGACTTACTTAACCAATTCAGATATTTACATTGGCAAAATATGCAGGCTTATTTAATATTTCTTTATGCTGTTGCCTATCATTTGTGGGCTTTGTGTATTTACTGTCTCACTTTTAATGATAAAAAATAAAATCGGTCAGGACTATGGTTTGGGTATAGAAAGTGGTTTTACTGGAACTAATGCTTGTTCACACAGTCTATTCTAACAGCTCACCTTTTCCTTCCATCCTGACAGGAACAATCCCCTCATCACTACTGGCTCCTGGCTCTGCTTCTGACACTAAATCACATTTTAAAAATGCTCATAATTCTCAGCACCAATCTTCTATTTTCAAAGCCTTGGTGTCAGTTTCATTCATGTAGTGCTGAATCCTGGAGCATCTCAGAGCACCTTTAATACTGAACAGGCCTACACCATACTCTTCATTGGAGCCTATTTATTCTAATAATCTTCCCTCTATGAGCAGTCCTACCTGTCCACTCTGGACTTGTGGGCTCATGGCTGGTGTCTGCTGCTGGATCTGCTTTCTGACTCTGAGGAGCTACAAGACAAAGTTTCCCAGTTCTGTGGCATCGCATCATACCATTATTTAAATGACATAACGTTATGTTCCACGCCACAATGCCACACAATTCACTGACTCAATAATTAATTAACTTGAAAGGTGGTTTACCCGGTTCATCGTCCTCATTAGTTGTTTCCAACCGGGAGGTCATTTTTGTGAAAAAGTTGCTGATTTTGTCACATTTGGCTGCATTTGCTTCCAGAGCTTTCCTCTTTTTAATTCTTGCCTTCTCTGCACCACCCTTGCTCTGTTTATTATCCATGTTTCAAACAGCAAACACAGCTGACCATCCACAGCCTACAGAGCACAGATGGTAAATGCTCCACAGCTACAGTATAGAGCTACTAACTGTATGCAAGGACAGACGACGCCAAGGTGCGTCTGCAGAAAAAAGGAAGAAAAACAATAGCTTGCTAGTAGAGGGGGTGGGGCCCAGGAACAGGGGTTGCAGCTTATGTGATCAACCCAGTGCTATGACTGAACACCCCCACCCCCCAAAATAAATAAATAAAATATTAAATATAATTTTAAAGTGAACTCCGGCCCTTGCGGCCTAAATATTATTCTGGCCCACCGGGAATTGTCCCTGTCCTCCCAATTAGCCAGTCCGGGCCTGTATATACATGTTTACCATCCAAAGTGAGCTTATCACAGATACCTTACATTCATGGCAACTTCTTCATTTTTTAATCAACTGTAATCATCAGACATGACCTGTAACCTTTAGAAAACACACATTTCCCCATGTTTACCTTTGCAAGATACTGCACATTGTTATGGAATGATTCACAAGTGACTAATAACTAGAAGAGGCAGAGTTCCAACTAAGAGTCGATCAACCGATGATTGAAAGACAAGCAAAGTGAGTTGTTATTGATACATTATAGTTAGAGGTCGACCAATATGGGTTTTTCTAAGGCTGATGCAAATTTCTATAAAATTTGGTTAGCTGATATCTACAGCCAATTTTTGAGGCCAAAATTTAAGGCTGATTTTTTTTTTTTTTTTTTTAAAGCATATTGACCATAAAATACAATTGAAACACTCAGATAATTCAGATTTTTATGCAGCAACATAAATGAAATTGTTAATACACGTACACATAGTACTCTTTTAACCTTTATTGAATTTCAAGTGCTGCCCACACTGATCAAATATCTTAGAACATTTTTACTACTGATCAAATATTGGCGTTAAAAGAAAAAAAAAAAAAAGGCCGATGGCCAATATTGAAAAAAATCAATATACTGGCCCGATATATTGGCCGGCCAATATATCAGTCTACCTCTAAATATAGTGTTATCAAATATAAATATCACATTCAATACAAGACCATGCAGGTATATGTCTGACTGTCTGTTAACCCTTTCATGCACAGTGGTCACTGCAGTGGACAGCTGTTCAAAGGTGTTCTCTTATGGGTTTAGTTGTTTTAGTTCCAGATGTAAACTTGCTGTTCTACATAAACCTGATCTGCAGTTACATGTTTGAGTGTAAAAAATTGGTAATGTTTATGAGATTGTAAAAGTTTTTTTGCATATTATCTTTATGCAGGTATGTTAAAATGTGAGAAAACATCAGATTAACAGCATTAAACATGTTTTTATTTCCTATTTTTGATGCAGTATATCAGTAAATATGTTTCTTTGCTTCTGAAATTAAACACATGATGTCCAGCTGAGTGGACATTTTTGCAACTCCATGAAAATTAGGTTCATAAAAATGTTTCAATTTTTTTTTTTAAGCCTAAAGAGGAACAGAAACACTCAGGAAAAAAACCTCTTGATTAAGTTTCTCATAATTCATGCATGAAAGGGTTAATGGTCCAGCGTCCATTTTTCTGGACAAATCCCCCTGTTTTTTTTTTTTTGTGTTTTTTTTTACTTCCTGATGACAGTGACAACACATGGTGAAGATCTGGGCATTCTGACTCACAGGTGAAGGTTAGGAAACATCCAAAAAAAAAAAAAAAATTGATTTTGTTGACATGGGTTGAAATTTCTTTAAATTATGGCCTTCTCTGACATAGCGTGTCAAGATGTTGTGCCACAAAAAGTAGGTTAAATAATTAAATATTCATAATACTCTATATCAATTCCTATCAGTTTGAGTTTGTATGAATTAATTTGAATTAATATGGCTATATTAATTTTGATGTAATATTGATGCAACAGGCCTCTGAAAAGTTGTGGCAGGGCCATGTTTACACTGTGTAGTATCTTCTATTCTTTTAACAGGTGTGTAGCTGTTAGCAATAAATATGTTCAATTTGTTTATGATGCTAGTTTAACTCTTTAAAACCTGACGTGTCATTGCTGACACACCTTGTGCATATGCAGTTTGGATGGCTGTAACTCTTTCACTGTTTGGGCAATTGGAAAAATTCCAACTGTTTATGAAACCTGAGACGTTGTGCTTTATAGGCTTTACTGGGTCATCATGGTAATTTCACCCACGCTTGTTCTAGAAGCTGGAGAAGAAGTTGTTTTAGCAGTATTATTACATGCAGTAAATTGGAAATGACTGCTAGATTTTGAAAGTTCTCGGGAAAAATGACCCGTTTCTAATTCTTTTATAGTCAAAATAAAAAAAAAAAAAGTCTATTTCAGACTTAGGGTTTAAAGGGTGAAAAGAACTAGTGTTACCAATGATTTAACCAAGTTTTAATGCAATGTTGTGCAAACCTGCTGGGATATTTTTCTTATCACAAAATGTCTGAGGAGTGACAGAAGGAACTGCAGTATCAGTTAAACACACCATCAGTAAATATTGTTATGTAATGTAAGTACGTGCAGGATTGGTGTTTTGGTTTTAAACAAACTATTCCAAATTGCTCATGTGCGTGTGGATCCATCATCCTGCATCTGCGTCCACCCTGTTAATTCCTGTCTCCTCTGTAAGTGGTTGTTTGGGACTGAGCATAAATACAACTGTGTGGATCTACTGTGGTGTCAGACTGTTCAGCTCATCATCAGCCATGGACAGATGTGTGCTGCTGGTCCTCATGTGTCTGCAGGTGGTCCTGCTCATCACAGCCTCCACTCCTTCACCTGCTGAGGTGGTAGAAGATGATCAACAGCAGACTCTGGTTCTGGTAAGAAGACCCACCACTGCTGAATGACACCAAAGAGCTGGACATGTTCTGTATGAGGGTCCTGATGCACATGCTGACGTTTCATTGGTTGTAACTGTCAACATTTTCAGCTAGAATGCTTATTGTATCATCTATTTTAAGATTATGAATAGTTGGAAAAGAATGTTGTCTTTGTGAGATAACCAAGAATTATTTTTTATTTTTTTAACAGAAAGAAAATGCACAAGTAGGAAGTTCTCAAATTCGGACAAGAAGATCCTTGCCAGGAGCCTATTTTCCTGGTCTTCCTGGAATTCCTGGTCCTCCAGGTCCAAGTGATCCTCCTGGTCCTCCTGGTCCACCTGGTCCTCCTGGTCCTCCTGGTCCTCCTGGTCCTCCTGGTATTCCTGGTCGTCCTGGTCCTCCTGGTCCTGTTGGATGTGGTCATACTTTCCCAAACCGAAGGTACATGTAAAATGTTTGACATTAGTTAATAACAAAATGTGTTTGAGCTAAAAAAAAATGTTCCAAAGTGTCCTCAGGTGGAGTTCCCCAGTTTACTGTTGAAACTGAATGTACTGTTACTTGTAAGGCTGTGGTCTGATGAGTTAACTTGTGATTTTATCCATTTTCTCTTCTTTGATTCATTCTGTCTCCATCTCCAGATTTGACTAAAAGTCAGAGGGAGGAGTTGATGAAGACAGTTTTCCTGGTCCTCCTCATCTCAGATGAAATATCATTTGTATTGGAAACACAAATGTATCCACCATGCATCAGTTGTCAGTGTTTGTGTCCTCATGTATCCTTTTTCCAGCCACGCTGAACAGTTCCATAGTGTGTCTGCTCTAAATGCAAATGTTCAAATGTCCAGCTGAAATGATGACACATGTTTAGGAGTTTTCTATAATAGTGTCTGTCTCCATCTGCCTATTTCTAGACCAAACAGATGGACTGATGAGTCCAGTAACAGAGTCATGGTTTAATGTTGTCACTGAGTTACTGCCACAGATATTCATTCATGTGATCATAAGATTCACACACTGCAGTTGTTGAGTTTAAATAAAATGTGGTTTTCACAATCAAAGATCTTGTTTTACTCTTTTTTTTTGTTGTTTTTCTTTGTCATTTTGATGAATCAGACTGATGAATATGTGCTCAGATTGTAAAGTACATCATATGTAATCCATCTCATGAAACAGGGATGCATTTGACAGAAAATATTTAAAGCAGTGTATGACTTTCATTACAATTTTTCTTTCCAATTTGTAAAACCCCAGTGATATCCAATTTTCACTAATCCATTAGTCTTTCTGTGCACACAGTCTGCTTGTTCACATAACAATGATTTAACTGTTTCTGTGTCTGTGATTAAAACAATATGTAGTCAGGCTTTAACTGAAATGTAAAGTGACATAAACAGAATTACCTGTAATGTCTTCCCTCTGTCATCAACTATATATAAATCTAAATAACGGTTTAAAACTTTCAAAATATGAAGTATAGGATTTTCTATTTGGTCACTGAAAAGAGCATAAACATGCTGGATAAACTTTATTCTGGCAGATAAGAAAAGGTGCTGATAATTACAGTTTTAATTGTATTAAAGCAGCGTATGACTTTTATCACAATTATTTTTCAAATTTATAAAACCCCAGTGATATCCTATATACACCTGAATCACTTCCCTCATGGTGAACATCTTCAAAGATGACTCCATCATAAACACGGTCTACTTGTTTACATAACAAACTGAAATGTCATTTGGGTCTTTTTGGAAATTTTATTGCAAAGTGAATTTGTGGGAATGGGAATTCCATGCAGCAGCGATTTGGCTGTCTGTTCATAAGTGCTGAACCCAAATGTGGCCTTTACCTCCATTCACCGACTAGACTCATTCTTTAAAACAACCCTGGTGGACTGTACAGTTTTACATTGTTGTGATCTGACTCGTTTTTTTGCAGAATCTGTAAGAAACCGCTTTCGCTTCCCACATCTGGTAAGTTACAGTAACTATGAGAAAACAAACTTTGTTATCTCAAGATAACAAATTGATGTATGTCGTTACCACAAGAAAACAATCTTTGTTATCTCAAAGTAACAATGATCGTTTTCTCATAGTTACTGTAAGTTGTTGTTGAATGTGTGTTCTGCTCTGTACACCACATGTGAAGGCTGCAGTGTGGAGGATGTGGAACCTGCTCACATCTAAGTTCTGTGTATGGTTCTCTATTACAAAATAACAAAATAAATTAATTTGTTATCACAAGAAAACGATCTTTGTTATCTCAAGATAATGACCATGAAAAAAAATGTAAATCCATGGCTGTTCTCAGCTTCTGTACAAACCAATAGGGTGTTGGAATGATATATGTTTACACTTCTCATCCAACCACAATCCAATTCACTCTACCTGGATGGTGCGATTTATCTGCACTGTAAAAAAAATCTGTAATTTAACAGAATTTTTCCTGTTTATTTTACAGATTTTTCCTGTATTTTTAAGATACAGGATAATATCAATGAAATGACAAAAACAGACTGTGATTTTACATGTCAAATGTAAAATAACACGAAAAAACTGTAACTGTGAATAATCATAAAATTTCCATTTTTTAAAAGAAATTTTTTGTTTTTTCACAGTAAAATACAGTTAAAATATATTTGCAAATGTATCGCAATTTCACAAATATTTCTTTTCTATGTATGAGATTAAATTATTAATTTAAAGTTTAATACTGTAATAAATAAATAAAATTACTGACAATTAACCGTAAAAGAAGTATTTGTTCTGTAAGTTTAACAAGACTTGTTTGTTAATTGACAAATATCTTGTGTAATTACAGGAGGTTTCACAACAAAAATGTTTAATAAATATATTTTTGTGACTGTGTAACATGTATAAGCACTGATAAACTGTCCAAATACAGTTTTTATCAGTGGATTGGATAACTGAGTCTCATTGAAAATTATTTATGTATATATTTATAGGTAATTTGATTGTTTTAATACATGTAAATATTCAAAAAGCAAAAAAAAAAGCAAAATCTCTTGTAAAGTTAGGGCAAAAAACTGTATTTTAATTATGGAAAATTACCGTATTTATTACCGTGGTTATTTTCCGTTATTTTACAGTATTTTTTTTGGCACCCCTGCTGCCGGAATAATACCATTTTTTTTTTTACAGTTTTTCTTTTTTTTTATAGTGTAGATAGTTTTTTTTTTATTTGAACGATGACAACCTGAAATGAAACAGGAGTAACAAAGCTATTTTTAAAATGTAAGGAGTAGAAAGTACAGAGAATTGCGAAAAAATGTAAGGAGTAGAAGTAAAAAGTCAGCTGAAAATAATTACTCCGGTAAAGTATAGATAACCAAAATTTCGATTTGAGTAAAATAACGAAGTATTTGTACTTCGTTACTTGACACCTCTTGATGTAACTCTAACTTCTGTAAATATAGGATACAGATGCTTTCAAGTTATCCATTAAATGTACTATAAGACAATGCATAGTGTGACCACAAGATGAAGTCAGTCAGCTGTGATTTCTTAATCTTTCTGTTTACTCTGTGTTGTGGAAAAGCAAAACTTTCTGGTAAACATAAGGGTCGGTGAAGCTGAACATGTTTTTAGCGATATGATCAGGATTCTGCAAGGGAAGGAAACAGATATCGAAAATTATACAGGGAGTCGACGTTGTGATTAAATTGGACTTGTTTATGGAAATACTGTGTGTGTGTGTGTCTACGTGGGGTTATCTGACATCAGCGTACGCTCTTTTATAAACCTTGTGTTTGTTCATATTAAAGTAGTTTCATCTTAGAGTGTATAAAACCTGTGTGTTTTTCCCAGTGGTGTCAGACTCTTCAGCTCATCGTCAGCCATGGACAGACGTGTGCTGTTGGTCCTAATGTATCTGCAGGTTGTTCTGCTCATCTCAGCCTTCACTCCTTCAAATGCAGCCGTTCAGGAGGCAGAAGATCATCAACAGACCCTGGTTCAGGTATGAAGATCTACTGATGCTCGCTCACATTGTAGAGCTCTACCTGGTCTGTGAAGGTCCGGATACACATCGTCCCTAGAGAATCAGCTGGTTCTATGTCCACTTTCTGCAGAAATGGAGTTAAGCATATCAGGACATCCTAAAATCATTGAAGTTTCTGTCCCAAAGTTCTTAGCTCCAAGCTAAACATCTACACACACTCACACCTAGAAAAATTTAGTTCTATGTCCTGAGTGGAGCTGCTTTCAAATCAGGTAGTTCTATGTCCAAGAGGAGCCAATCAGGGGCCAGACCTGGATCATGTGACATTCACTCAAAATTGCCGTGGAGCACATGTAAAGCACAAAATGAGAACTCCTCAGAATAAAATGTTCTATTTTGATCCCTTTGTGAAAGACTTATGGATTATTTTGATGGGTAAGTTGTTCACCAATCATGTATAGATATTGTAAATCTTTATTTTGTCGTGTTAGGGGCAGAAAATCACAACATTCATCTCTAGGCCTATGCATGGACATAGAATTGTTTGATTCCCAAACGAATGATTATGTCCAGTGTGCTAATAATATTTATAGTGCACTGATAATGGAGATAGAAACATCTGTGGAGTAATGCAGTGCGTTTGCAGGGAAGTGCTCAATAATGCCAATCATTTATGGATAAGCTTTATTTTTCATCCTTTCATTCTTTCAGACTACATTTTGCTCAAGTGTCCAATATTGTCCCGGCCTCAGGTTCAAATGAGAATTTGGCTCATTTACAGACTTGTCATTGATTTGATAGAATTGTTTTATCTGTGAATGTATATTTAATTTGGATGCAATTTTTGCATTTTATACACTTTCTTTCTCATTTTTATTTTTTATGTTATAGATTCTGGTCAAGTGGGCAATGTTGTGCAGTGTCAGGTTCAAATGAGAATGTGTCTCATTCATCCACTTTTATCTATGAGTGTACCAAGAATTTTCAATCCTCGTCAATCCTCAGTCTTAAAGGTGGTTCATGGTGTTCCACATCATTTGCCTCCATTCCACAACTAATTCTCCTGCCTTTGAGGATTGAAGTATGGCTGGAAAATGGTTGTTTGCCATGAAAACTGAGTGAACACAGTTTCCTCAGGTCCTCCAGGTGTCCGAACACGTTTATTCACCATTCTACCTTTAATGGAAAAGGATAGATGTGCTCATTTTAGTTGTCCACCTTAAATACATGTGGATTGGAAAACACCAGCAGAGGATGGTTTTTACTGTTGCATTTTGTGACATCAGTATAAAATCCATGTAATCACTGACTAAAACGTTCTTAGTTTGTTCATAACTTTTTTCAAAACATCTCTGGTGGACATAGAACTTCCTGATTTGGATCATCAGTGACACCTGTAAAGGCACCAGGTCCTCTGTTGGACATAGAACATGTGGACCAGGGACAACTTCCAGACCTTGGAATCAGAAAGTTCTATGTCCATTTGTAACTTCTTCTATCTGTAAGCCTATGGAGATTTAGAACATGTGAACAATGTGTTTAGGGTTCCTTCCACAGTCAACACTATTCCACGCAAAAAGATGATTGATAACTCTGCAAATATCACAGATCAGACAGGTGACATTTACAAACTCTGTTTTCTCAAAATGAGGAAAAGTGGACATAGAACCAGCTGATTCTAAAGGGATGATATACTGTTTTTTGGTTGTAAATGTCAGGTGTGTTATTTATTTATTTTCATCTTTTACAGGAAGGAGCTGCTGATGGTGGATGCATCCAAACTCGGATGAGGTAAGACTGTAGTGAAATGCCCGGTTGATGCGGTCCTTTGGGAGTAAACCCATTTTTTACTTGACACTAATTGTCTTCACTATATTCAGATGTTTCAGGACAAATTTCCATCTGTTTTCTCTCACTCCATCTCAGCCACTTAGTTATCCCGACTTTACTGGTCCTCCTGGTCCTCCAGGTATCCCTGGTCCCCCTGGTCCTCCAGGTATCCCTGGTGTTCCTGGTCGTCCTTCCTCCAGGTGAGATATAACTTCTGATGGATCATAAGAATACCCTGCATGTGTAGGTTTTTCACAGTTATGTCCGTACTCTTTTCCAAAACAGTTAATCATTACTCTCAGGGTCATGTGATGAGTGTCTCTGACTGTTTGTGTCTAGATGACCCACTGATGAACAAGGAGACAAAACACAGAGAAACAATAGAAGAGGGCAAAGATGAAAAGAGGGACGACAAAGTACAGAGACATAGAGACTATCAGCATGAAGATGGAATATGAAGACCACATCTGACCTATCCACTGTCTACCCCCCCACCCCACCCCACCCCCCCACACACACACACACATACAGGTTTATGTGGTTTAGCCAGACAATTTCTCCAAACAGGCCCGGTGGTGGTTTAGGTCGACTACCCTTTCCCAGGGTCCTAGAGCTATAGGAGTTGCATTGAAACAATTTAAAAATTCTGAAAAAAATTTAGCTCACTTTAGCTTTCAGATACACCCTACAGAACTCGATACACACCACCCTAACTTTATTGTGGTTTAGGCAGACATTTCTCTTTTTGACAAATATGTGGTTTACACGGACTAAAAAAAACCCTATCAGGACTTTAAAGGGACAATGATGTCACTTGTCAATCACCCCTCATTAACATAAACATACAATGACCTGACAAACATTATCAGGACTTTAAAGGGACAATGATGTCATTTTTAAATCACCCTTTATTAACATATAAAAACCCACTGACCTGACGGCACCATGCATTAAAGGAACAGGACATTTATATTTATTTATGTACTATATAGATCTAAAACATCAGTAAAATGCAGTGGTGACACTGACCAACAGCCTAATACAGCAAAACCAAACACAAGGGCCTTTTTAATTCCTTTTAACTCAAACATTTTATTACCTCCAGTATTTAAGGATGACTTTACATTTCTGCAGCTTCACAGCAAAACCGAGCAGCATTCTGCTATACAAACATAAGACTTCGTAACATGACAAAACAAAATAACTTAAAATGGCTCCATACAGTTGGTTTGGACTAATCTATCTCCAAGTGTTAAGAATAACACAAAAGGCTGACAGCGAATTTAAAGCTTTTTTTTCTCTGACTGCCTCTTTGCAGCTATTCCTCAGTTTCTAACAAAGTCCCTAATATTTTGCACTGTTCTTTGTGCTAGCACAGGGCCTTCTACCAGCTTCCATTGACTACATTCATTTTTGGTGGCCAGTTTTCCTTTTTGAATGTGATCTCTGAAATGTCGCAATACTGTGGCAACCTCAGCCTTCAAACACTTTCTTTGGCACTCTTCTATGCTGGTCTTCACAAGCATCTTGTCCTAGAAGATATGCAAAATAGAAAAATAAATAACACACAAACCAAAAAAAATTGTGTTAGTTAGTTTGAGTCAATAAAGTTAAGTTAAACTATTGCTAAGGCTGACAAGAAATTGTCTCCTTGAGGAAAGAATAATTCAGTTAAGGTTTCCAACTGATTGCTCACTTGATGTGATTCCAACAACTAGACAGGTTTTTTTTTTTTGCATTACATCAAAAATCTCCAATAACACAGTAGTAGTAGTGCTAAATTACTGATATGCATCACATTATCATTGCTTATTCATAAACAAGGAAATTTAAGCTTGAGAGTTTTGTGCATCACTGCTCTTATCTGTCTTGGGTTCACCAACACTGGTCTGAACCTGGGACACTGATAAGTAACTGCAACACCCAGGCTTGAAAGTTACAACACCAGCAAGATAAACAAGATGAACTCAGAATGCCTGTTTCGTATAAAAAGAAAAAAAGTTAGTGTATAGTGATGTGTGTCAAACCTGTGGTCGTGATCTATCTGTAGTAGTGAACCAAACTGAAGCAAAATGAAGACAACGCACAAATACCAAAAACTGAAATTCCTTGAATAACACTTCAGCTTGTCTCCAAAAGAGAACAAACTCCCATAATAGCCAATGCTAAAATGCCCCACTTTACAACAGAAATAAAAATGTTCACAGCCTGGAAAAAAAAATTGTTTTGATCTCTATTGCTAATTTCCCTGCCCATGACAACGATACGGCGTTTAATTTTCACAAAAAATTTCACAATTCACTTTTTGCTTTATAGTCACCTTGGCTTACCTTCAGAGGGAGGAGCAGTCTCAGTTACTGTAGATGACACTGACAATACAGACCCTGCTGAACAGATAATTTGACGAGAGTATTTTTTTTTGCACGGAAAATAACAAATTTTATTGACAGAAACAAATATAAAGTGAGGTAGCTTACCAAAATCTTCCATGTCATGAACTTGCTCTTTGATTGTAGCGTCAGTATCCATAGGCTCCACAGTTCCACATTCTGTTGCTGTGACTGCCGTGCTGCAGTCATCAGATTCCCTTGCACTGGCTTCAGCGTCACTGAACACAATCTCATCTGGCAAGAGGCGTAAGTGAAACTCAAATGAATAGATGGACATAAAAACAACTGAAAATGTGCAAAATAAATGAATTAACACAACCACAGTAAAGTAAAAATTTTAAACTAGCCTGCTCTGAGATGCAGCAGTGATGTTTATATCAGGGGGGTAACGATACACGTATTTGTATTGAACTGTTTGGTACATAGCTTTCAGTTTGGTACACATTACAAACCAAATGTTACATTAAACAAATCTTATAATATATGGAAAACAAAATATATAGCTCAAAGTGTATTTAAAATGAAGTTCTCACTGCACTCAACCTGCCAAACCACAACCAAAACACTATACCATGTTACTCCAGTAAGACACACTGGGATGCAGCTTTGCTAAGCTACTGCCAGCTAGCCGCAAGATAGTTAGTAACACTATTACCAGGCCAGAACAAGATCCTCTGATAACCTACAGATCTGGTGTTTGGTGCCACATCAGTGTCAGTTTTGTTGTAAATTATGAGGCCGATGGTGAGAGAGTGGTGGATAAAAACATTCCGAACTGAAGAACGAACCACTGCAAGGCTACAGACTTTCCTTAGTGGCTAACCTAGTATGAGCTGCTGCATGGTGAACGACTCATGTCGTTCACCATGCACCACGTGCACCACGATTCATGTCAAGAGTCGGACCTAGAGCACACACGCATCCTGAACCAGGAAATGAAACCCACTTTGGGTGACAGCTTCTTGTTCAGCAGCTGACAGCAGTGAACATTATCCCAAAGCAGCAGTGTGTAGTAAATGCCAGCGCACCAATTTGGCCAGAACGACAGAGAGGTACGTTAGTGATGACTGTTCAGCTTGTGTTTATATGATTGTAGCATTAAACACAGATGTTCATTCATGTATTTATCAGACTAAAAGAGCTCAGAGAGCTCAGGGGACATGACAAATTCACTGCTGACACACGGTGGGCAATAGAAACGACAAAAAGAAAAAAGGAGGCCAAATTACATTTTTAAAATGTAAATAATAAAGTCAAGGACATTTCTGTTTGGCTGTACCAAAAACATACCAAATGGTGACACCACTGAATCATACTGAACCAGCCCGTGAACTGTGTGGACCGTTATACCCTAGATCAGGGCTCTCAAACTCATTTACTTTCAGGTGCCACGTTCAGCCCAATTTCATCTCAAGTGGGTCAGACCAGTAAAATAACTGCATAATAACTTATAAATAATGACACCTCAAAATTTTTGTCTTTGTTTTAGTGCAAAAAAACCCAATTCAATTGTGAAAATACTTTTAAAAACTATCCAAACAAAAAAGAAGTAAAGAACCTGAAAAAACTGAAATTTCTTGAGAAAAGTAAGTGCAATTTTAACAATATTCTGCCTCAACTTATCTTTACACATGTGCATTGTGGATTGGATCTACAAAGACACTGTTGTTCATCCATCAGTCTTAATGATGACCTTGACTTCAGTTTTGTGGGTCCTGGAGTGGCTTGTCAGCCCTGTTTTTGCCCTGAAGTATCTGCCACAAAGACCTGTCGACTTTGAGATGAGGGAAACTGAAGTGTAAAAATGCTAACTAATTTCCTGGTTTTAGGATTTATTTCTGTGGCACTATCCTTCACAGACATGTTACACTCTCTGGTTTGATCTTTGTGGAGTAGGACTGATACTGCAGCATGATCACTTTGCCCTAAAAATGAAACAATATCAATTTATAAAACAATATAAAAGCAGTTGCTCTCTCTCTCTCACCACCCAGTGCAAATATGAATCACCTCAAAATAATACTCATAACAGAGACTTCAAAAGGACAGAAACGTTTAAATTGCCTTAACCACATGTAATAGGCTAAATGCACTAAAGCGCAAAAGCAACAAATTTACCCCTGTAACTTGCTGACAAAACCATTGCGTTACAGTAGACTTGTGCAGTTAATCTGACATGTTTATCATGGAAGTAGTGGCTAAACGTAATCGGGAGGAGTCAAATCACCTGCTCCTTTGAGTTAGCACAAGACTGCCTGGGATTAAGAGCCTCTTTATGGGTGAAAACATGACACCATTGTGTTGAATTTCATGGGTATATAGTCTTTATTGTAGAGCTCAGGCTGTTGATGTGGGAATATGCATAAACAGCTATAGATTAAAGATTTTTTGTCTTACCTCAATCATGCAGATAATTTGGAGATAAGTGTTTGATTATTAACTGTAATGTGATTATTGAATTTAAGAGCACTTAAGGCATTACACTACAGCATTACAGACAAATGTAATGTGATTACTTTAGTAAGTTTGTTTTTTAACCCCAACACTGTTTATCATTAGAGCATAACACATGCTATACATCCACTTACTGTCCTTTCACATACTGTACGAATTCACTAAATATCTCACCTTTGCATACATAGCCAAGCCACTTGTAGGAAGATATAAGTCCCAGACACTCAACACACTTGTCCACAGAGGATACTGTTGCAGATACCAAGCGATAGTTTTGACACTGCCCGACAAACATTGCAAAACCTTGAATGTAACACTTACATGTACCACAGATTTACAAGTTAATATCTACCAGTGAAGAAAAAAAAAATTCAAGTTAAATGTGACATTTAATTTACCTTTGTGCTGACAGCTGGATCCATTTGACCTGGACAGGAGAGCTGATTGTAGTGATCAGTGGCCACCTGAAAAAAAGAAAGAATGAGAGCAAATGGGTGCTCTTTGTGCATGAGTTGGTATTGTTACAAAATTTTAAACCATGAAAAAAAACAAAAATTGAGTGGCAAATCAGCAGTCTGAAAAACAAGAATTGACATTAAAAATATTATGCTGTGTCTATGCATGCTTAATGATTACTGTATCGCACTGTACACTTTCAAGAGCATGTTTTGAGAATAGCTTAACACACCATTGTCAATATAAACCAGGGATTAAAGCAAAAATTTTTCATCTGACTGAAAATTTTCTTCTGGTCAAAATCATTGGCCACTATTATAAATGATGCAATACAATACTACTATAGCGTACAAGTTTATATAGTCAAATTTGGCAATACTGTAAAACACACTGAATGGGAGAGTGTACAGGTGTAGAAGATAAGTAACATGGATAGAAAAAATGTCATGAGTGGAATTGGTGAGGGGTCTGGGGGTCCTCCCCCAGAAAATTTTTAGAGCTTCAGGTCAATTTTGGTGCTCTCTGGTTAATTTTAAAGGGTATGAAAACCTTTGAAGCAAGTGAAAATAATAACTAGAAGAAAACCTTACTGCAAAAAATGAGTGAAAAACTTTTTATTTAACAATTTAAGAACTCCTAAAACATAACTCCAACTCCAACAGCACATGAATTTTGGAGAAAATGTCTGTGTAAATGTAACCCTAACCAACTCATACAGAATTTTCTTGTGGCAAACTCCGCACATGCACGCACCAGGCGGCTTCATTTTTTTGCACCATGATCCAATTGGAGTTCCATCGTCTCCCTTCTCATCAAGCCACGCCCACCTCCATCTATTTTTCACGCATCTCTCAATAGTTACCACCTCAGCACCTTCCTCTACAAACGTGTCCATGATGTCGTATATACTAGCCAAAATAATCTGTACGTCGTCAAACCTGTGTCCACAACCCCCTCCCGCCAATATCATGTTCTCTTTTGATTGGAAGAAATTACGTCAACTGAAACAGAAATTATATTCCGTTCCAGATACTCTCTGAGGGTATTTAAAATACAGTGGCTTTGCAAATACCAAGGGTGTTACTCATTCATTCAATTTTATCTTCGTACTGTACCACACAGATAGAAATAAGATGCTAAACGGGTCAAAATAAAGCACTTATGGAGTCGGGCGTGTAACCGCGTAAGGCCGCGGCGCGCACAGCCGCACACACGAGAAGGGCACATACACACAAACACACACACTAGTCATATACCGGCAAGAGGAGATAAGCTATGAACCCAAACATGAAGGTCCATGTAGATCAGTTCTGTCTTCTTCCCTTTTCGCTGTGGTTCTTTCATAATGAAAGCTACTTGTTAGCACTAAACTAAAGTTAGCGTCTGGAGGCTGAACTTCAGTAAAGCTGAACTTGTCCATGTGTTTCTGAGGCACAGAATGAGCAGCGTTTCCTTCCAAAGAGAAATAGTCATCAATCTCTCCTCCCGACATAAAAATAAAGAAGTCATCTTATTATCATCACTGTTAAACCTATCAGCCCCCTGTGCGTGGCGTGCCTGTGTTAAACACCTGCAGACCCAGGACAGGATTGCGGTGCCAACTGGACTCCGCGAAACACGTGGGGAAGTTACTTCAATATGACTTTTTTCCCCCCTCAATTTTTCCATTTGACGGAAATCCGTCGTGGTGACGGAGAACTTTAATCCCTGTCTTAGACAGAAACCATCGATGGTATTCAACTGTGTATTCACTCATTTTTCCTAGAAGGGAAATTGGAGACAGTGGTCCCCTGAAGGTCAGCCTGAAAAGCTGTTGGTGAAATTGACCCATGGGTGTGACCAAGTGTCAAAGAGGAGATGGTTAAAGCACTAAAACCACACTGGTACTCTGTAGGGTATGTGCATGTGAACCTGGGACAGACATAGCCTCAGCCCCTTTGACATTCGGTTTGCCACATCTCCTCGTTTGAGATTCTGCTCTGAATCTCCAAACCCTTTCCTACTTCTCATTTCAAACATGATAAGCTCTCTTGTTGTGCTGCTTTCTCTCCCATCCTCAAACAGATTTGTCAACAGGTAGCTGTGGCCCTGTCCATTCCAGCCTCAGGTCCACTTCACAGCCTTCAACCAGGTGACTTCATGCTGGTCACAGACTTCAGAAGGCCCAACAAGCCACCAGGGTTCACGTCAGTCACTGCAAAAAGGTCATCTCTGCATCAGCCGCCTAAAAGGTGCATGACCCAAGTCAACACCCAACGAGGTAGACCAGGACGAGAAGTGGCTGACATCAGTGGTAAAGCCAAAACCACCAACGAACAGATGGTGAATTCAAACGCTCTGTTCCACCTATGAAGCTGATGACATTCCTAGGTGGGAGTGACCCCCTGAACGAGATCAAGAACATAAACTTTTCTCTCACTTTCTGCTTTCACACATACAGCTAAAACAACCCTGAGTGCA
The DNA here is from genome assembly GCF_902148855.1 of Sphaeramia orbicularis. Lineage (NCBI taxonomy): Eukaryota > Metazoa > Chordata > Actinopteri > Kurtiformes > Apogonidae > Sphaeramia > Sphaeramia orbicularis. Next base: position 31,617,318 of record NC_043973.1, read on the forward strand.
AGCCTAGCACTGCTCATGGGTCACATGGTTGACATCACACAACCACTGCACAGTACATGTTTAGGTCTGTGTCTGACTAGGTCAAACAGAGGTGAGAACACAAACCTCTGGTTCGCAGAAACCCTTCGATGTCAACTAAAGCCAACCCTAGTAAGACATAGGGGTGGTTCACAAACGGACTGTGTTCATGAACTCTGACGAACAGTTCAGAGACATCACTCCTTCTACGTCCTCGCCTGAAGAAAGGGCCTGGACTCAGCTGATGGTCATCACACACCAACCAACCATCTCAAGCAGCGTCCCTGACTGTACTCATCATTTTCTTGTCTCTCCTTGTTGTTGTTGTAAAAGTTATCCTTGTATTCTGTAAGGTTCAATGCAAATATTAAGTGTTAATTATGATATAGACCTAGACCACGGCACCCGTTCAGGGGGCCTGGATTTTGTGACCTCAGAGCATCCTGTGGTGCCTTGTTCTCCTGTCTATTTTCATAGTCGTTCCATCTTTCTTGTGCCCTTACTCCTACTTCTGAAAATGCCGCTACAGTAGTGAAGACAATACATAGGAAGCCACAGTCAAAGAATTGGGTCAATCTTCCTCAACACAGGTCATCTGTCACTAACTCCTGTTGTAAAAAGGGTTTCCTCTACTAAAGTTCGTCTTCTCAGATTTATTTAACAAAATACAAAAAATAGAGAATAAAATACATATGAACTTAAGCACACAGTCCAAACACAGCCAGAAAAACTGTGAGCTCCTCTGGGCTCTAATGTCACATACCCCCTAGGCTCGTAGCACCCCCCAGCTCACCTGAGGATCTTAAAGCTACAAGGTCTTATATTTATCCTTAGCAACTTGTCTATACATTGACATGAAGTAACTAAAATGCCATGAGCATGCAAATTATAAAGCAAATATTATATTACAATCATTTAACACCTTTTTAAATGCAATTAAATGATGAACTTTCTAATCACTAATTAATAACAGAACTGAACTGAAAAATGAAAATCTGTGAAAATCTTTATATTACAGCACTGTAACTCTTAGACCTTTGCACTGAACACACCATAAGATCTAAGAAGGAAATAAAAAAGAAAGGCATTACTTTAACATTCTATCCCACTGAGGCTTAAAATATTCCAATAACATTTGATCACGAAGGAATACATTTTACTGTTGAGGCTGAAGTCTGAAATGAGTTAACTTTACTATTCAAATAAAGTTATGAAATGAGCCTTTTTAACCGTTTTTAACAGTGATGATCTCCAGTAGAGTGCTAGAATATGAGGCCTACAACATAACTCCCACAAAAATGTGCAAATTGTACATAAACTACAGGTTTGAAAGTTTTCGCTCACATTCAAATTTACTGCAGTTATTGCAAAAGAAATCTTACAGCTTAAACACAAATTTCTTCTATCTTACTTGCACCTCAGTTGGTCTGACAATGTGGCTAACCTGCACATACAGGCCTACTTAAGACAAACTCTGCAGACTTCTAAAAGTAAATTCTAATGTGACTCAGTGTTGCACACAAATAACAAACACTGACAGTCTTTGTGCTTTTTCAACTATAGGTGCAATGGGTAAAAGCAGAACTGGCTCTGACTTATATTTATTGCAGTGATTAAACACATTTTCTTTCCTTTAATGGGAACACTTATTGCACAACAATTTGAATTCTTACAGTTTGTTGAACAAATATTCAGTTCATTATTCAAAATTCAAAACATATTGCAGCAGCAGTGACATTTTTTCCCCTTTCCTCATACAGCCCCAGACAACCAGTGACCAGAACCATCTACTGATCTAACCTGTTTAACACATGCTGATCCACTAATCCTATCAATAATAAAATACAGTTCTTCATCTTTACATGGTCATCAGATATCAGACCATATTTGGATGTTCGGATACTCCGTAGTTACTGTGGAAACATTTTCATCTTCTACACCATTAAGTTACCAGTAAAACCCATTGAGTTGGATCAATGACAGTAGATGGGAACACTGGGTTTATGTTCAGTTATTTATATCTTTTTCTTCTGTTTTCTGTTTAGATACAATAACCTTTGAATCTACTGTGAATATTCACGAAGATTTATATTAAAAGTAGGGAATTAAATATAGGAAAATACATGATTTATGGTGAAACTGCAAAATATAGCGGATAATACGACAGTTAAAGCTGCTACATCACTTGAGGAAGGTTAAATGGAGAGAAACATTTATTTGGGAGCTGGGGCAATAATACTACTGGGTCTTTATGGGTTAAACAAAAGTGCATTTTGTGATTAACAATTACAGAGTCTGACAAAGTTTAAACACACAACTAAATACTCAAGAGTTACATAACTTTCCTTGATACAAAAGTGTATAACGTCACTAGAGACCTGTCGATAGACATATTAATTTTGATTATTTATGTTATTTGTCAGTTAGTCCTTTCAGCCCTAATTATTTTTCTTGATATACAGAACTTCAAGCCACTCCTTTGAACTAGATCAGACTACACTTGTCAAGATCTGTTTGTTTTTTATTGGCGGTCACAAAGGTTTAGTTGAAAAACCATCCTGAGTCTGAAATGCCACCTAAGGATTTTCTTTTAACTCTTACAGAATGGACTTTGAACAACAATATATTCATTTTTATGGATAAGAATTTCAGACAGACAAAAGGATGTGCAATGGGTGCTTGCTATTCCCCATCTTATGTAGGACTCTACCTAGGTAAATGGGAAGAAGATTTTGTGTTTAATCAGGAAAAGAACAGCTTTTTAAAGCACATTGTCTGGTGGGGACGTTACATTGATGATGTACGCTTGTTTTGGTCAGGGTCAGAGGCAGAACTTAAAGCTTTCCATGGCTTCCTTAATAACATTAACCCAAACATTAAGTTGTCATTGGACTACAGTAAAGATAGCATTCATTTTCTGGACCTCACTATTTATGAAGACAATTTAGTGATGTTACACACATCCATTTTCAGAAAACCCACTGACAGAAATACTGTTCTACATGCCAATAGCTTTCATCCCAAATGGCTTAAAGAAAACATCCCTTATGGCCAGTTTCAGAGGGTGCGACCAAGATGCAGATTTTGTGAGTAAATCAGGGGAGATGTTTGCACGGTTTCAGGCAAGGGGCTACAAGAATGCCACATTACAAGAAGCTTACACAAGAGCTAAACATCTGGACAGACACACCTTACTAGAAAGAAATCCCCCTAAACAAACACAAAACAGAACAGTATTTGTCACTACGTATAGTACAGAAGTGGACCAAGTCAAAAGAATAATTAATAAAAACTGGGACATCATTCAGAGCGACAAACAACTGTCGTGGAAATTTACCGTTCAACTGATAACTCACACAAAGAAAAAGGGAGAAAGTTAGAGTTAAAATAATAAATGCATTTATTGAGAAATCAATCACAGACAAAGCTCTGTAAATGAAGTCTGATTAAACAAGAGAAAACTAAAGATTATATAGAACCAAATCCAACCCCCTCAAACTATGATGTCATTCCTTACGTACATCGTACCACCCCATACTACTCCTTCTCTGCTCCGTGAAGAGGTCATGAGGACCTCTTCACTCTAACCTTGCTTGAATACAGGCGCCATCCTCTATCTACACATTCAGACATTTAGGTGTTTGGGTTTCAACTCAAGGTAAGAACTTCGTCCCCAAGTCGGGGTTGCTACAGAGTGGTAAACATCACACATAACAATGACTCAGCATGTACTTAACAGTATAACATATTAAAACAGTATAAAATATAAAAAGTAAATTTTTCCACCACATTTCCTCCCTTTTGATTATTTATCCAAATCAATCATGTAAAAACATAAAATTTACGTACGAGTATCAATAATAGATTATGAATGATATATAAAGATTATAAATGATCATCAAACCATAAGGATTACAGGATTACACATTGCTTTCTTCATCATCCTCAAAATCATCTAAGTCATCAAAATCACAATCGTTATTATCATCATCAATCACTTCATGCAGTACCATACTAAAAGTACCAATCACATTGCTGATCATTGACCGTATTATTGGAATGATGCAACAGGATAATACAAGGAGTAATACAAATACACCAAAAATCATAGCAACAATTTTCATCAACATTGTCTTCCATCCCCCAGACATCAGCCAGCCCCAAAAATCCCAACCTGTTGTAGTGTATGCAGTGTTTTCCTCATGTAGGACCCGTCTAAGGTGATCAAGCTGATTGTGGACATCTGACATGTTAGCAGTAACATCAGGTACATAGGTACAGCACTGATCGCCAATAAGATGACAGACCCCTCCCTTTTCGGCCAATAGGAGATCTAAAGCTGCCCTATTCTGTAACGTGACAGTGCGGAGAGCCTTCGTCTCACTGGTAAGAGCATCAAATCCTCTTTCAACTGACGCCGTGAGATTTTCTAGCTCCACTGAAAGCTCCTCTATGTACCAAGATAAACGAGCAGGGCCGTACATGGGAATAATACTGATTGCAAACTTATGGCCACCTGAAATCCGGTCCCGTTTTACACGGGTGTGAGGCGGTGACATAACTGGACTGATGGTCAATTTGGAGATAGCTGGAACCAAATAAGAGAGGTGACATGTACCTGCCCATTGTGCTGGGAGATACAGATAAGAATGTTGACCACACGTCCACACCATATCTGTAGGACAGACATACCCATAATCAGAAGGAGTTAAAGCTAGTACGGCATTATATGTAGTAGTAACATTAGTCTTAGAATCATAACGTATCAGTGGGGACTTACCTAATAATGCAGTGAGATTATAAACGATGATAAATGGAGAAGGAGAGAGTGTCCCTGTTGTTGGAAAAGTGTATTTATCAGTCCTGTTTTCACAATTTGCTAACCCACATGCTACCTTGAGAGTAATTTACACCCAGATGTGTGTCCCAAATTATAACGTGTGCGTTCTGTGACTGGGGAATGGAAATACAATTGTGGAATGAAAAAAGGATTAGACATGTCTCTCAGCCGAAAAACAACATTTTTCTGTACCATAGTAGTATTAGTATCTCTAGAGAAATTTCTGGGGTTTCTGAAGGTCATGTTGGGTTTCCACCTCAGCCAGGGATACTCTTCGACAGACGGCCAATCACCCACTGTTCACTTTATCATTGTCAACAGTGTGTGATTGATCGAGAGAGGATAAGGAGCGAACAGAGTATCTTCATGTGAGCTGTGTGGCATCAAACTGCACACATAGCAAGACTGATTAGTGACACGTCGTGTCAGATCACGTGTCACTCGCCACCATGTGTTATCGCTATAGTCGTGGTGATCAATGAGGTGGAGGTCACGGCCGTGACGTCTCTGAAGCTCTTCTGACCCTGGCTGTCCTCCGACAGACCAGGGCGCAACAGGAATGTGATGTGTTGGTGAAGGATCAGATACCTGATAGAATGTGTCCATGTACCACATGTACAGGCACAGGAGGGTGATGCAGATGACAGCTGACCCTTTGATCACCTCCATCGTCATCGAATCAGTGTATGTGTGGGACAGGGGGTCTTCAGTCACTCGCCAGCGACCAGGCAAAGGATAAGTGTATATGAGACGTCACTGGGGTCGTTACCACCGCTAGGTTTCAACCAGTGGGTCTTGTGTGTGTGGGTGCGTGATGCAGCTGTGTCCAGCTCCGGTGTCCAGTCGTCCAGTCTACGCTGTCGATCGATGCTCCGGCCCGTCCTTGGCCGCAGCAGTTGGCGGTTCTCCCTGAAACCGCTTACAGTGGGTCGCGTGGATCCACATGGCACGTTCAGCAACCTTGACCGCTGTGTGCGTCGTCGACATCATTCAGAGCGACAAACAACTGTCGTGGAAATTTACCGTTCAACTGATAACTCACACAAAGAAAAAGGGAGAAAGTTAGAGTTAAAATAATAAATGCATTTATTGAGAAATCAATCACAGACAAAGCTCTGTAAATGAAGTCTGATTAAACAAGAGAAAACTAAAGATTATATAGAACCAAATCCAACCCCCTCAAACTATGATGTCATTCCTTACGTACATCGTACCACCCCATACTACTCCTTCTCTGCTCCGTGAAGAGGTCATGAGGACCTCTTCACTCTAACCTTGCTTGAATACAGGCGCCATCCTCTATCTACACATTCAGACATTTAGGTGTTTGGGTTTCAACTCAAGGTAAGAACTTCGTCCCCAAGTCGGGGTTGCTACAGAGTGGTAAACATCACACATAACAATGACTCAGCATGTACTTAACAGTATAACATATTAAAACAGTATAAAATATAAAAAGTAAATTTTTCCACCACACAACTCAGACGAATTTTTCCACAGCCTCCACTCATCACCTTTAGGAGATGTCCTACACTGCAGGACAAACTGGTCCACAGCCATCTCCAACCTAGCACTCCATCATGGCTGGGTCAGAAACCTAAAGGGAGCTACAAATGCGGCCACTGCAATCACTGTACAAATGTCATACAGACCAAAACTTTCATGGACTCTACATCACATGAACAATACACAATCAATCATTTTATTAACTGTAAAACAACGTTCATCATTTGCAGACTGGAATGTCCGACCTGCACTGCAAAACACTACCTGGAACTCCACAACAGCAACCCATCTACACTACAAGCTATTGGCATCGGCCACATTCCATCCTCCTTAAGAAAGGGGGACAGGCAAAAGACATTAAACCAACGGGAAGCTTTCTGGATTTTTAAACTCCAAGCCACTGTACCCCCTTGTACTGAATGAAGAGTTGGACTTTTCTGTTTTCTTATAATGTATTATCTGTTTCTTGTTTTAAAGACTTTACACTGGTTTCATCTTAATATGTAAATTTTGCACTGTTTTTTATTCATGTATACTTGTAAATATTTCTATTTGACCTGCAGTGACACCATCTGCTGGCCTTTTCCATGTGGACACCCTCTGCAGGCCATTCCCTTCATGCCCAGCTGGCAGGTTCGTATTGGTTAGACCCTACTATATAGTAACCTACACTTTTTCAGGCTCCTGTTTGACTTCCTGATGAAGGCTTGAAGCTGAAACGCATTGAAGTTTTTTAGGTCTAGATATGACCATGCCATGATAATAAAGGCATTTGAATGTTGAAAGAGAGTGCCTTGGATTCTTCTTCCAGTGTGATAAATACTTTTTGAATCCCTTTTTCCAAAGAGCACCACGAACAAACTCTTTTTGGTCCAAGAAGCATTCCCTCCCAAACATTTTTTGAATTAACATTCATTTATGCTGTATTTTTGGGTAAAATTATACCTTAATTGACGACATTGATCTTATACTTAATCAAGAGTTAAATTAGTAGGATAACACCTATGGAACAGTTTTAAAGATACCTCTCTCACTTTATTGGAAATAAAAAACGTCCTTGGGTAATAACCATACCTTTTCCCATTCCACATCAGAATATGAATTACTCCAAAAAAAGATGGAAGGTGGCTTACAAATTGTATCCATTTGAATCACTTCTCTAATGCATTTATTATTAGTTTTTTTAACTCAAGAATGGATCTAAATTTCCTGTGTATAATTCTGATTGTGCAATTTGAGGGCTAATGGTTGTTGAAGGACTAATAGTAGAAGATAGCAAAGTTTTTAAACCTGAAGGGATAAGCATCAAGTAACCCTGGTTCTACAGAGCCACTATCCTGGATGCTTTAGATGTTTCCCTGTTCCAGCACACCTGACGGTTGTTATCAGGCTTCTGCAGAGTTTGATGATAGGCTTATCATTTGAATCAGCTGTGTTGGAAGAGGGACACATCTAAAACGTGCAGGATAGTGGCTCTCTTGGACCAGGGTTGCTGACCCCTGGTCTACGTCACGGCACAGCGACCTAACCTCCGGAAAAACGGAGAATTGACCCGCCAGCTCAACAGTAGGGACAAGACCTCACTGTGGCCTGTGGCTTACTTCCGGTGCCTGTGGTTCACTATTTCTGGCAGGGCCACACTGAGACTCATTTTCAGCCCTGGAGTTTCATACCTCAGACCGGCCCACTTTAGATCACAACCAATTATTATTAAAATCATGTAATTCTAACCTTACATGTTAGGTCTACACACTGTTCTGCAAAGCTTGAGACAAACAGAGCAGTAGAGACACTGATTTTTTTCACAGTAAGTCAGCCACTTGCAGTTTGTTCCAACTTTGCTATTAAAAAGCTTTTGGTACAGTGATATCAGGGGTTTGACGAGGATGATAAGAAAAAAATGTATGTGTATCCTGTGACTGAGGGTGAGCAAAGTAATCAAAGCTAACAACAGACTCATCTTCATCGGTCTCCTTTGTGCCTAGTGGTTCAGGGTTGTGCTGCTGAGCTGCTCCTCTGTCATTAGTAGACTCTGCTCTCCCTTTCACACTTCCTCCAGTTTCTCTAGACTCTCCTGCACCTGTATCACAATAAAAAATTATATCGACAGACATTTGGACTTACTTAACCAATTCAGATATTTACATTGGCAAAATATGCAGGCTTATTTAATATTTCTTTATGCTGTTGCCTATCATTTGTGGGCTTTGTGTATTTACTGTCTCACTTTTAATGATAAAAAATAAAATCGGTCAGGACTATGGTTTGGGTATAGAAAGTGGTTTTACTGGAATTAATGCTTGTTTACACAGTCTATTCTAACAGCTCACCTTTTCCTTCCATCCTGACAGGAACAATCCCCTCATCACTACTGGCTCCTGGCTCTGCTTCTGACACTAAATCACATTTTAAAAATGCTCATAATTCTCAGCACAAATCTTCTATTTTCAAAGCCTTGGTGTCAGTTTCATTCATGTAGTGCTGAATCCTGGAGCATCTCAGAGCACCTTTCATACTGAACACGCCTACACCATACTCTTCATTGGAGCCTATTTATTCTAATAATCTTCCCTCTATGAGCAGTCCTACCTGTCCACTCTGGACTTGTGGGCTCATGGCTGGTGTCTGCTGCTGGATCTGCTTTCTGACTCTGAGGAGCTACAAGACAAAGTTTCCCAGTTCTGTGGCGTCGCATCATACTATTATTTAAATTACATAACGTTATGTTCCACGCCACAATGCCACACAATTCACTGACTCAATAATTAACTAACTTGAAAGGTGGTTTACCTGGTTCATCGACCTCATTAGTTGTTTCCAACCGGGAGGTCATTTTTGTGAAAAAGTTGCCGATTTTGTCACATTTGGCTGCATTTGCTTCCAGAGCTTTCCTCTTTTTAATTCTTGTCTTCTCCACACCACCCTTGTTCTTTCTATTATCCATGTTTCAAACAGCAAACACAGCTGACCATGGACAGCCTACAGAGCACAGATGGTACAGGGGCTGGACAAAATAATGGAAACACCTTCTATGATGCCACATTGTTAGGTGTTTCCATTATTTTGTCCAACGCCTGTATATGCTCCACAGCTGCAGTATAGAGCTACTAACCATATGCAAGGACAGATTACACTAGGTCACGATACGTCTGCAAAAAAGAGGAAGAAAAAAAACAAAACAGTTTGCTAGTAGAGGGGGTGGCGGCCCAGGAACAGCAGCAGCAGCTTACGTGATCAACCCAGTACTATGATTGAACCCCCCCACCCCCACCCCCCAGAGTATGGAGTATGGTGCTGATCCATCCTGCTTATGTTATGCCAATGCATACATGAAGAATGTCACACGTCACTTTTTAAATCAACAGTTTACTAATAATAAGCATTTTTGTAAAGAAATAATTCTATATTGTTCTTTCCTCTTTAGTCTGATGATAAACTATCCAATAAATAATTGTGATCCTACTTTTTGCACAGGGGATCATTAGTGTAAACGGTGACATGGCTGCAGAGCATCAGTATGATGGGATCCACAACAACCATGTCACATCCGTCCACTGACACATTTAGTGTTTTTGTGTCAGCTGGTATTGTTTTAGATCCACAATACTAACATTTATGAAGAAGAGCACAATTGGCAATAGTAAGTCTATAAGTTTATTCCTAATACAGTACTGGTACTGACCAGAGCGTCATGGGTAATGTCACGTCCGTCCACCAGCGAAAGTTTTCACATACACCTGCTATTAAAATCCAATATTTATGAAAATATAGGTTGCACTGTCAAAGAATATCAGTTGTCTGTGCACAAATGGATCAGCATTATTTCAACACAGTTCTATGCATTTCTTACAACTTTCTTTTGACAAAAGTGCAGTAGGGACGAGATCTCACTGTGGCCTGTGGCACCACTGCCAGAGGTGCCGGTGGTTCACTGTTTCTGGTGCAAGTGGTTTATTTCCAGTGGCTGTGGTACCGCTGCCACTGTTCTATTGGTAAAGAGCAGTTTACAATGGCAGGCGCATCATACGACTATACGGACGTTCAAGCCAGGCATGAAGTAAATCTGTTTGTTGGTTATGGAATGGGAGTCAGGCTAATAATGCAGATGTAAGTTTGTTCGTGAATATAGACCAGATTTTGTTGAAACGAATACTTTTGTGATTGAGTGACGCTGACATTTTTTCAACTGAAATTTCGTTAAATTAAGATTTTTTTTTTTTAAGATACGATTTTATTCCCTCAAAATTAAGACTTTTATTCTCAATATTTCACTTCTCGTAAAATTATGACTTTTTGTGTTTTGTGTTTATTCTCATGAAAATACAGGTTTCATCTAGATCTTTTATGATTTTATTCTTGTAGTGACAAGTGTTTTTATTTTCTTTTGCGGCCCTAATATGCCGTTGTGTTTAACAGGTTCTTCCAGTGTGGAATATTTAGCTGATTTCTGGTTTTCCAGTGGAGAACGATTATTTTCTTTGCGACAGTCAGGGCTTTGAATAATCGACCGGCTCTATTTGCAAAGTGTCATGAGATAACTTTTGTTATGATTTGGTGCTATATAAATGAAATTTGATTGGATTTGACCAGTATCAATTATTTCAAATTTATTGTGTTCCTTCTGTCTTCTTCTTCCTGTCATGCACTCAGCCATTGCTCATACCTTGTTCTTTTCATGACAAACTGCTCCTTTTTCCCCCTCAAACATTTTCCATTGCATATCTATGACATTGGATTGTATTAAAATTATACAGGCCCCAGTTTTCCCAAAAGGTTTTATTATTCATGTTTTCGTTAAAGGGTTGCCAAAAAATAGTGGGAAGAATATGACAATTACCATGCAAACACAACAACGAAGTCAGTGTTTACAATATGTGAATGTGTTTGTGCAGGTACACCTGCTGGTAGTGAGCTGGAACTCCTCTATGTAGCACTGACATGGTTCAAAACACCGCTCCGAACAAGGTGCTTCCTTAGCTCACAGTCCAATGGAATTGATAGGAACCCTTGGCACCACACCATGGCACCTGGTACCGAGCTGAGCTGTGGTACCGAGCCATGGTCCCATGGCACCGAGCCCTGGTAACGCGGTGCCACGGCACCTAGCGTTGGCCCCGAGGTGGTACCGCGGTACCACGGCACCGAGGCACCTAGCGGCGGCACCGAGCCGTGGTACCGGAAGTGAGCCACCGGCGGTGTCGGTGCCTCAATATGCACTCGCTGTCTGTCCAAAAATGGCCCCTCCTTTGACCCCCTAAGGCCATTTGAGCCGTAATGTAAATGTACAGAAGGATGTTTACCCACAACCATCATGTTAGCTCTGCACCGCTTCCAACTGCCTCTGCCCCACTAAACTAAGCCCAGTTGTCAACAGCCCTCTTGAAAGCACACACTTTAGACTGAAGTCGACACAAAACGTACGCTGTGTGTACATTTCAATAAATATGACCACATATAAAACACTACTCGTCAACAGTCGTGTAGCTAACGTAAGTGGTAGCTTAAGCTAACCTTAGCATTGACACTGACAGGTTCATGTAGCTCGGTGCTAATAGCATAGAACAGCTCGGCTCTGTGAAAACAGTGCATAAAGTCATTCTGAATAACGTTGCATAAGATTAAATTCATCCTTACCTTGTACAGAGTGGTCCAAAGCAGCATTATTCTGAGTCCCAGCGAAAAACTGTCCGAGTGCAGCTGAGCTTTTCCTCCTAAAGCAGGAGTGTTTCAGAAGTCAGCCTGACCGACATATGTTAGGAGGAAGAACACAATTAAACTGTTGTATATGTTATGAATTAAACTGTGCTGTATATGCCAAGTACATATTTGAAAAGTGAAGCACCCTCCCTTTGCCCTTTTTTCAGTGTGTTTCCATTTGTTTCTGTTTCCTTCCTTCTGGAGGTTCAACTGACGGGAAAACCCGTCCGTTAACAGAAGACCAAATCACTCTATTCTAAAACTAATTCACTGGAACTGAATACTAAGTCCTGTTCCTAACAGAAGTTCAAAAACTCACAGTTGGAGTGAAAACAGCAGAGTTGGGTCAGGCCGTCTGCAGCAGCTTTTCCATGGGTACACACAGTAAACACACGGGCTGTTCTCCACCAGAGCCCACAAGCTTCTACACCCTTTTCCATCCTTCTAGAAGGTTCGGCCTGTTTTTCCACCGGCAGAAATTATCGACTGGTTTCTGTCCCCTTCACAAGCTCTTGTTTTCTTATTAAATCCTCTTTGGTCAGGCACATCTGTGTTGTTGACCTACCTCCACACACACTGGCTCATTTGGGCTCTTCTCCCTTCTTCTGTTTCTTCTCAGTTCGGTAGCAGCTGTGCGGACACCTGCCCAGACTGTGTGTGCCAACGGTCACATAAGCAGGGCCCGCTCCAGGAAGAAAACAAACAGAGGATCCCTCTACAAAACATGTACAAATGACTGAATATGGGAATCCCTGTGGCGGTGCATCCAGGGAGGCTAAAACTAGAGCTGCACAATTAATCAAAACTTAAACTCACAAGAAATACTGCTTTGCTATTTACCCTAAAAATTATTGACAACTTGGCATTTATGTCAGTCACAATATGTCAAATAACTAAATGTCAAGTTCTACAAGCTGTAGATGTGTCCTGATATTTTTATATGTCTATTTAAAAAAAGGGAAAAAGATAGAAAATAATTATTTAATATAATTATAAATGTAATATAATATAATTATAATATAATGTAATATGTAATGTAATGTATGTATATATGTAATATAATATAATGTAATTAGAAATATAATATAATTATAAATTTAATATATTATAAATGTAATATAATTATAAATTTAATATAATTACATAAATACATATATATATATATACATATACATATAATTATAAATAATATAATTTATTTGGTTTAAAATACCTCCCATGCATTCATCCATTCACCCCTATTAAGGCGTCTGTACAGCATAAAAAAAAGAAAAAAGCATTCTCTCTATTCTATTCTAGAATGTGGATGACGTAAATTTGACGTCAGCCAAGCCACACCCAAAAGGGCAGCACGCCAGCGCAGCGACCCTCACCCATGCTCACCCACTCACGCACACACGCACAACCCCTACTTGGAGTCGACACGCCTCCAGGGGCGAGTGAGTTCTGTCTCCCTACCAACCAAGCCTCAACGGAACCCATTGGCCCCGCCCCCTTCGGCGTATGCTCCTGGGGACGTACTGGCACGCACCCACCACCGCCTCACTAGCAGCGCCAGCCAGCCCGGCCCGCACAGCACTGGACCAGGGATGATTACGTTCTTCCAGACGTGGGCGGAGCTTACCACCCTACCAGCCCCCTCGGTAAGTCCGTTGGCCCCACGCCCTTCCGCTCGCACCCTGAGCACCATGCCGACCAGGTGACCAGCGCCGCCACTCCACAGCTCTGCCAGTACATCTGACCATAGGGGTTCCCACCTGGACTCGTACTCACAACATTCGCTTCGCGAGACATGAGCTTAGACCACTGAACCAACGCACTGCCCCAGTCATAGTCAGCTCGGTATTGTATTTAACCCTTATACAAATTACGTCACGCCTCACCCCTCCCACCCCCAAAATGCGTTCTAAAAGAACGTTCTAAAAAAAAAAAAAAAAAAAAAACACCACTATTGACAGCCTGCCTTGCAAATGAGTAAACGCCTCAAATCAAGTCAAATAAAGATAATAATAAATAAAAATAAACAAAATAACTAAAATAAATAAAGATTGAAGTAGCCAATCGCGGAAGAGCCTTTCTAGCCAATCAGAGGCAAAGGTACGTGCAAATTTATGTCTGCAAACGGGAGGAAATACCGGATTTAGACAAAAGAAACTTGCTTATTTTCATCAACACTTACTATTATGTTGGTCCTCCATAACTTTTCCCCTCACAAATCTTTTACAGGGTGTCCCATAAGTCTCCATACATATGAAAAATAAACATTTCTTGACATAAACCATTTTGATTTCTACAATATACTCTATATGACTGCCATTTTGTCGGGAACACATTTCAATGCGTGTCCTCCACTGCTGAAGAACTAGAAAGAAATACATGTTAGAACCATGGAATGGATTATGTCTCCTATGTATGGAGACTTATGGGACACCCTGTATATGGAATAACCGGAATATATGTTTCAAACGTAAGTCGTTGTTTTTAAAGAATTGGGTTGATTACTGAACACTGCTTGTCTGTCAGTTGTTTAACAGGGAAGGTCACTTATTACAGTGAATTTTGGTTGGAATATAAAACTCCGGTGCTCCCTAGAGAATATGCAGTTGTGTTTGATTCTATCCCTTCAGGTTTAAAACCTTTGCTACCTTCTACTATTAGTCCTTCAACAACCATTAGCCCTCAAACTGCACAATCAGAATTATACACAGGAAATTTACATCCATTCTTGAGTAAAGAAAAAAACCAAAAACTAATAATAAATGCATTAGAGAAGTGATTCAAAGGGATACAGTTTGTAAGACAGCTTCCATGTTTTTTTGGAGTAATTTATATTCTGATATGGAATGGGAAAAGGTATGGTTATTACCAAGGAAGTGTTTCATTTCCAATAAAGTGACAGAGGTGTCTTTAAAACTGTTCCATAGGTGTTATCCAACTAATTCAGCTCTGATTAAGTAGAAGATCAGTGTCGACCCCTTTTGCTCATTTTGTCATAATTCAGATGAAACATTAACTCGTTTTCAGAATGTGCCTTTTGTGCAACTTTTTGGTGTGATATCTTTTTTTTTTTTTCTTTAAATAGAAAGCTGGATATTTCTTTTAACTTCAAAATTGAAGATATTTTATTTGGTTTCTTTATTACTGATTTGCCTGATCGGAAATCATTTATTCTTAATCTCATTTCCTTATTAGCTAAATTTCATATACATACAAGCAAGTCTGCCAATCAGAAACCCAGCTCTGTGGTCTTTAAATCTTATTTGAAATCCTATCTAGACACACTTAACTTTTGCACTAACCCTAAAGATGTGAAGAGTTTAAGTTGTAATTTATTTATTTTTATTTAATTTTCTCTTTTTGTTTATTCCTTTACTTTTATTTTATTTAATTTACTTACCTATTTATGTAATTGTATTTAATTTCTTCCTGCCTCACCTCAAGCACTGTTTTTTTCTCTCCATGCTATGTTCTGGCCTATGTGTATATGGTATTTTGTAAGTAAAGTATGAAAAAAAAGAGAAAAATGAAAAAAAAATAAATAAAAATTTAAAAATTAAAAAAAATATATATACAAGTGTCTTTCATTTTGAGGTCAACAGTCAACTAATAACCCTACACCAAACCTAATGCCACTGGAATAAACCTACCTTTTACATGACTGTAACCGAATATTTCATATTAGTTTGGGCTTTGATCCAAGTTTGTGACCGGTGCGGTGCTTCTGTTTGGCTACAGTAACGGTTTACGAGGGCCTTAAGCTCTCATTGCTGGCTCAAAAGAGTCACAACATCAACTCAACATTTTCAGTATAAAAAATAATAATGGAAAAACACATTTACAACAGCCTTGAACTAAATAATTCAGGCTTTTATGTACATTACAATAAACAGCATTAGATTTAAGTCCAAATTAGAAATATTGCATCTTTTTAAAACAAACATCTGATTGGGTTTGAATTCATGTTTTGACACTTAAATCTAATGGTATGATTGTTCATTTCCATATTTTGAAGTTTAACATGAGACTGAACTCCAACATAATAATTAGTTTACTATTTCAACAAAAACTTCCAAAGGCAATAATTAAATCAGTGGTATCTGGTGGCAAATATTTGATCCACAAGCACCAGGCTCATTGATTCCAAAGTAATTAACTATACAATAGATGTAAACAATGTGAAAAACCAAAAAAGTAGGACATACCTCCACAGAAAGTCATTTAATTCAATCAAAATCTTGCAATGAGAAAAAAAAAAAAAAAAAATGTAGTATCCAATTTGTACATGTCTGCTCCAGAAACTACTGGGTTCATCCATGGCCGATGCTCTACGCTTCATCCAGGTTTCATGAATATATGTGCAGTGGATATTGAGAGAAATAAATTAACAAGCAAATGGAGGAGAGAAAATAACATCTTCAGAGGATGTAACAAAAATATGGCAGACAAAAACAGATTTAACATGAACTAAACATTACGATGAGCAACTCGGTGGTGCAGTGGTTAGCACTGGTGCCTCACAGCAAGAAGGTCCTGGGTTGGATTCCAACACCTTTGATGGGGGGTGGGACCTTTCTGTGTGGAGTTTACCTGTTCTCCCCGTGTCTGCGTGGGTTCTCTCCAGGCATTCCGGCTTCCTCCCACCATCCAAAGACATGTACCGATAGGTTAACTGGTTAATCTAAATTGCCCACAGGTGTGAATGTGACAGTGATTGTTTGTCTCTATATGTTCAGCCCTGAGATGAACTGGAGACTTGTCCAGGGTGAACCCCGCCTTCGCCCCTGTGTAGCTGGGATAGACTCCAGTGACCCTAGTGAGGATAAAGCAGGTTCAGAAAATGAATGAATGAAAACATTATGATGGGCAACGAAGGCCACAATTTCATCTCATTTATATTCAGGAATCAATGTCATTTTAGCAAAATTGTGTAAAAGTTATTCTTAAAGCAGCGAGCTAATAATTAAAAACCATTTCACGATACAGTCTGAAACCACAGACATCAACAGGGTAACTGCTGATCCAACTAAATAATCTGCTACAGTGCTGTGTAAAAAGTTGGGCATTTAATCGTATTACCAGCAGATATGACACAATTAAAGAAAAGCAGTTTCTGTGAATTACAGGCCTGTTATTTTGACCAGAATAAAAGCCAGGGATTGTAGTTTTGTCCTCCATGAAGCTGTGGCAGCAGCTCAGTCAATGTGAAACCGCAGAGAAGTTGTTCATCTGTTTGACTTTTCCTTCAGTTCATCAGCATGAGCTTCTCCTCACAGACAGATGGGAAAGCATTACATTCCTCTTCATACACCTTCGAGGGACTCCTAAAAAGTCACTTTTATAAACAAGTATTTCATTAAATCAGGACAGTGCAGTGTGTGTGTGCATATATTTGTGTATGGAGGTTTGTTTCCATCTATATTGTGTCTGTGTGTTGCTGTATTCAGTGTTGGTTGTGGGTCTGTCTTAGGGGTTGTTTGTGACATATGTGACCATGGTGTTCATTCAGTGCGTGTTGCTTGTGCCAGAAAGTTTGTATCTGCATGTTGAAACCGTTTTCTTATTCTTGTCTTTCCTATTTGTTCTTATCTATGTCTCCTTTATGTGAAGCACTTTGTAACATGTTGTTTTAAAAAGTGCTATATAAGTAAAGCTTTACTTACTTACTTACTACAGTGTTGACCATTCAAAAAAAAAAAAACCCAGACACTATTGTGGTTGCATGTCATGTTAGTTTAGCCAGTCCAGATCATCGTCTTCGTCGTCGTCACTGAATGGGGCAGGTGGAGAATGACCCTTCAAGCTTTGAACACAAACAAGAGAGAAAAAAGAAATCAAATATGAGTGATGTATGAGGAAAGAAAAACCAGTCAGTGTATCTTTTGGTAATTGGATTTTCTTTTCAGAAACAAAAGGAAAACTAGTGGGTAATTGATTTTCATTTTAAAATAGACAAATTAAAATTGAATTTCAAAGTGTTTTTCTTTTTCAGTGTCAAAACAGATAAACCAAATTTTAAAAAAACGGATTGATTTTCATTTTCTTTCTAATAACAAAAAAGAAAGTCCATAAGTGTCTAACGATATTAATTTTCCAAATTTCATTGTACACACAACGACAATAAAGGCTACTCTATTATACTCAGTTCTATTCTATTCTATTTGTTCATCTGGCTGTTTCTAATCTGTCTGTCCATTTCAAAACCAGCAAAACATCAGTTTCACATCAGTTGCTCTACTGTACTGTATCTTGGTTGCTTCCCAGACAAACTGGATTCAGACAATGTTTATCTCCTAAAGATTCTGTTGACATCAGCTAAGAGTCACAACAAAATGTTGGCTACAGAAAGAGCCACCCGCAACAGGCTTTTTTATTTCTATCGCAGAAAACATTTGACTGATGGAACAGCTGACTTTTACCCTGCGGCTCCAGGAGGAGCCCTGAAAAAGGCGCTGGAGAAAATGGACAGACTTTACAAACAGTGACAGTACTAGTTACCTCAGCCAAGGAGGTTATGTTTTTGCCAGGGTTTGTTTGCCTGTTTGTTTGTTTGTCTGTCCGTTAGTGTGCAACATAACTCAAAAAGTTATGGACAGATTTGGATGAAATTTTCAGGGTTTGTTGGAAATGGGATAAGGAAGAAATGATTAAATTTTGGTGGTGATTGGGGGTGGGGGGGCCCACTAATCAGCCTTGGCGGAGGTCTGCGCTCTCCGAGTGCTTCTAGTTAATAAAAGCATTTGATGTTGTATGCATGTTTGATGTTATAATCGCCATACCTAGACCTCAATTTCATGTTCTTGTTTTCATTCATTCATTTTCTGAACCCGCTTTATCCTCACTAGGGTCACTGGAGCCTATCCCAGCTACATAGGGGCGAAGGCAGGGTACACCCTGGACAAGTCTCCAGTTCATCGCAGGGCTGAACATATAGAGACAAACAATCACTCTCACATTCACACCTATGGGTAATTTAGATGAACCAATTAACCTATTAGTGCATGTCTTTGGATGGTGGGAGGAAGCCGGAGTACCCGGAGAGAACCCACACAGACACGGGGAGAACATGCAAACTCCACACAGAAAGGTCCCACCCCCCGTCGACTGGTTTTGGAATCGAACCCAGGACCTTCTTGCTGTGAGGCACGAGCGCTAACCGCTGCACCACCGTGTCGCCCATGTTCTTGTTTTGTAAAACTAAAATGTTTATAAATAAAGTGTCAAAAAACAAACAAACAAAAAAACATTTTTGGGTTTGTGCTCACCGTTAACATAAAGCCTGGATGGATCTTGGCAGTGGTCACTTGTTTCTGATGGCTCAGATACAGAAGCAGTTTGTGCTGAAGAAAAGAAGAGATGCATTATTCATATAAATCAAAAGTTAATGTCAAACAAGTGACGATGTAGCAAAGCTCCCACCTCACCTCTTTTGTTGTGTGGCTTCCCAGTCCAGCTGCTCCCAGCTTCCCTTGGTTCACATACTGTTGGTTAATGCTGCACCAGACACAACAATCTTTTAACTGGACTTCATTATGAGATGGTTTGGTGGATTGTGACTTGATTGAAGTTAGAAAAAAGTGACATCAAAGCTCCTGACTGAAATGCAAAGTGGGGTACTCACTACCTGAAGGCTTGAACTTCTGTGGCAAACAATAGAGGGTCTGCATGTGACGTCACCGCGGTTCTGCCCACTGAGTGGCAGAAAGAGGGAGATGAGTGACAGTGTTGGCTTCAATACTGTCTAAACTGAAGAACAATATTTAATAAAAAATGGGGAAAAAGCTGTTGTGTGATTGATTGTATGAACAGGTTTGAAAAGCAGTCGGAGCTATCGTTTTACAGACACCGAAAGACAAAGAAAAGAGAAGTAGATGGATCCACAAATCCAGGAAACCAAACCCAGATCTGTGGATCCTGTTTGGTGTCAGCTAACATTAATTTATGCTGTATTTTTGGGTAAAATTATACCTTAAATGACCTATTGTTTTGGCTAATGTTCCTTCTTAGTGCAGCTCTTGGTTTCATGATCAGATCTTTCATGGTTTTTGTCTTCATTTTGTGATTCTGAACCTTGTGCTCCTACATGATTAGTAAACTAACTGAAACTGAGGCTAACCCAGTTTTTCAAATACGGGGGAACTGGAGAATAAAGCTACGACAGAGTATTAGGACCACAGAAGAAAAGAAAAACACTTTGTGACTACGAGTATAAAGTCATAAAACATCGATATAAAACCCGTAATTTAATGATAATAAAGTCGAATACAAAAAGAATCACAATATTATGACAATAAAGTTGTAGTTACAAAAAGAACTCATAAAAATGTCATTCGTTTATGAGATTAAAGTCGTCATATTCCAACAATAAAACTATAATATTACAAGAATAATGTCGCAATTTAAAAACAGGTGGTTTAAATCTGCTAATTTCCCAGAATCCAGTGGTCCCCTGCTGGTCCACAGCAGTAGTATCTGTGTTGGATAAAGGACTGGATCTGAACTAGACTCAGTAAATCTGCTCAGTCCCAGTAGATCATGCATATATATTCACTGCGGTCAGTCCATGCTCGACTGGAAATGCACTTTGGATCAGCTGGTTCTGGGCCCTAGTTTTGGACCCTGGTTGTCAGTCATGATGAAACCATGCATATTTGCTTCATGTAAAAATAGCGCTGATCCCCTCCACCCTGGATGTCCGGATCCTCCATTTCTGTCCACATGTCAGTGCCCATGGACCACTTGTTCTTTGGTAGCTCATACAGATCCATGTCCAGTCCAACTGTCCTTCATTTAATTTCAGATTTCACATTTTCCCTTTTCTCTGGCTGTGTTTACTGCTATACTCCGTCATGTTGAGCAGGTTGGTTTAAGACACTCAGTTTGACTTAGAGGGGTGTGGCCCGGGGGAGAAGTGATGTATGTGCATCCCCTCTATACTGTAGGAGCTCCAGGTGGTGGCGCTGGTGTTGTTGCTACAAAGAACCATAATGCTGTTCATGTATTGTTACTTCTTTGATGTTCGTTTTCTCTTTCTAGTAACAAAAAAGAAAGTTATTACCTGACAGAAATGGAAAAATGGACCAAAAATGCCTGTCTTTTTCATTTTCTGAGACTGGATGTTGTCATTTTCAAGGAAAGAACGCTAATACCTAGGTCACAAAGATTCTTCAAAACGATGGGTTTGTACAAAATCTGGACATCGTAGACATGCCCCCTCCACGAATGTCTACAAACTCCAGATTTCATATGACCTGGAAAATTTGTACATTGTGTAGCTGTGTTTACTCTCATTTTTGTACAGTGGAATGACTTTTGCTATTTTCATTTTATTTGGGAAACGACCTGAATGGAATGATAAGTTACAGATATGGGTTAGAGGTTTTGCAAAGTTATTTATGACTCTTTTAACAATCATGTCAATATCATGACAGTCAGTGGATAGCTTACTTTTGCACTTTAGAACAGTGTTTATCACCTCCTGCTCATTTGTTGCACACAGAAAAATTGAATATGGATTCCTTTTAATGCTTTCATTACATTGGTCATCACCTTGGTTGGGAATATCTGCAGCCAACTCCAGGCACACATTTACAAAAAAACTACTAAAACGGTTGACTATGTTATTCATGTTGTGATTTACACTATTTTTATCAATAAAGTAGTCAGAATATGCTGCTTTAGTAGGTCCTTGTTTAATTAAGTTTTCAATATATCCCAAGCTCCTTTTATATTATTCTTACTTACATATAATAATTTATTATAATATTGCTTTTTGGTAGTTCTGATTATGTTTGTTAATTTATTTCAGTAAGTCTTATATCTTTGTTCTGCTTCTTTAGTTTTTAACTTAATGAACGATTTATAGAGATTATTTTTCTTTTTACAAGCATTCATTATTTCTTTAGTAAGCCATGGGTGTTTTTATTTTCTTTTTCTTCATGCAGAGTTCTTTGGCAGGGCAGTGTGTGTTGTACAGAGAAATAAATACATCGAAGAAATTACCATATGCACTCTCCACATCTGATTCCCTGTACAGTAGACTGTACTCCAATCCTGGAGCATTAGACTGTTGTTAAAGGCATTGATCGTTTCTTCAGTTCTTATTGGTTTACAGATAATTTTCATGTCTTCTTTACTTTTCTTTATGTCACAGTCAAACAGAGTGATGGTGAGTGTAGATATTGTCTAGAATTGCGGCACTGTGTGATGTTATTCTGTTTGGTTTAGTTATTGATGGATAAAGGGACATACTGTACATTATGTCCAAGAAGTCATCTGTAGTTTTTAGTTTAGTTTCTTTTACAGGAGAAAATTGTTTCTCCATCCATTCACTGAAAAGTTCAATACTTGAACCAGGTGATCAATATACACAGCTTAGAATTACATTTTTCTTCTTTTCATTGTGGATCTCTACAGTCACACATTCCATTGTTTCATCTATTTCTAATGTCATCTCTGCTAAGACCATACATTTTACTGATTTATGAATATACAGTGCAACCCCACCCCCCATTCTCTTTTTTCTGTTCATATATCTTGATTCATAATCATCTAGACAAAAGTCAATACCTTTATTAATGTTAAACCAGGTTTCTGAAATGACAATGAAACTGAATGGATGAATGTTGTTGAAATATTCTTTGATGGAATTAAAATTTTAATACATACTTCTGCTGTTAAAATATATGATTGACAACTTACCTACTGATTTAATATCATTTTCATACTGCTCTTGGGTGAAATAATTGCAATCCGTTGCTATGGTAGAAAGAAAGTTATTATCAGGATCTATCTCTGGATGTGGATCCATTGTAGTTTCAATGTAGTCCAGTGTTTTTTTGGCTTTGGCATTAGTTCTCTTCTTTTTATCTAAACAGGTCCTCGTTGATATAGATTTTCGTACCTCAGAGGCATTTGGCTGTCTGTAGTATCTCGGATTTATCCTTGAACCTCTGAAGTCGGACTACAATGGGCCTTGGTCTGTCTCCTTTAAGTTTTCCAGCACGGTGAGCTCTCTCCATCTCAACATCCTTCTGGAACTGGAACTTCTCACTTCAAAGCTTTTTCACATTTAGCTCTGTGTCCGTCCAGCTTTCTCCAGGTGACTCTGTAACGCCATCTATCATCAGGTTGTTTCTCCTGGACTGAGACTCCAGATACTCTATTTTATCAGACACGACCAGCATACTGTCACATACCTTGAACCAGTCTGTCTGGGTGGTGTTACTCTGTTGTTTTGGATTGCCCAACTGTGTCTTTGTATCATCCACATCCTTCTGTGTAAACTGCAGACTGATTTTTAGCTTACCGACCGACAGGCCGTAAGCTATTGTCATGTGGCGTCTGTCATCTGTTACAAACATTTCAATCGTCTTCTTCTCCGGAACTACTGTAGTGCCCCTTTGCTCTTCATTGCTTTGACAGGGGTAGCTAACCTGGGTTCTTGTTAAGTATGTAATCTCTTACAATATTAACGATTATTTAAGCTATGGTTCTATTTTCTTTTTTATACTATTTTTAGCGCAATGTAACTTAATATACTTTTTAAAAACATTTACCCTTGAAATGAACCCTTTTCTAAACACTGTGAGCACTTGAAATCTTCCATCTACAATGCAAAAACACACACACAGTTTATAAGGGCTGTGCAGGCCTGTGCGCTGCAGCCTAAACCAAATGGCCTCTTCACCTCATCGGGCAATAACAAAAAACAAAAAGGTACCTGTATCACCAGCTCCCGAGAAATGTTAATCCATACGTCCAGGGAAAAGGAAATCCAGACTCCGGTAATCGGCAGTCCTCCTGTCCGTCAGCTCAAGTGTTGCTGTGGGCTCAGTCTGGGTCCTCCGTACATTCTGCAGTTAGCGGTTAGCTAACCTGCTAGCTTAGTCCGTCCATAGCTAGCCACATGCAGCTAAATTACTGAGGTCGCAGTCTGTTTTTTTTTTAACGTTGGACTTCTAGTCGAAGTGCTGTTACAACACAGAGTCTCTCACCATTAAAGTCACGTTTGTGATCTGTCCGACCACTTTCCTGAACTAAACTGGTGTTCTTTTCTTCCTGAATACACTGTCTGTTATTCCATATTCTCATACACGCACACGGCCGTCGTCTTCACCAGGTTTTCTCTCTTCTACTTCCTGTTTCCTGTTTCCTGTTCCCCTTGACCCCGAACTATTCTCCAAGCTCATAATACACATATAAAATATAGATTTTCATTACTTTTTAATAAAACACAAAATATTTGCGCAACTTTCCCATATTATTAATATTATTTTTAAGTATTTTAACAAACACTTTGCATTTAACATCCTGTAAACAATACAATGCGTGAACTCAACAAAGTTACATACCTTTTCACAAATACATGATCTTTTTAATACTCCCACACTGAAATGGTTTTAATTTTTAACCCTTTGTATTCCACTTATGAACTTAGGTATTTATGCTATTTATTTTTTTTAACTTTTTAACACACACCCATCCCCTTATTTCCATCGGGCTACACTACAATTCCAATTGACTTCAAACTTGGTATACAGCTTCTTTATGATGATGTCAACAAAAGTTAGTGAAATTATTTGGACCTGGATCTGATTCTGGATTTGGTGCCACTTTGAAAAATGTCCCCATTATCAGAGATAGGAAGTGGATGGATGCAGTAACTCAGTAAATCTAAATGATATCCAGTGTAAATTTCTCCAGTCCAGCCCTGATGGGGAGATGACCCAAACATTATGTCCCCATGCTGATCAGGATCTTCTTCTGGATCTGGAACTGACACAAAATTTAACATGGGCTCTTATGGGGAAAACATTTCAATCATCTTTTTCTCTGAAACTCCAGTTCTGGTTGACTTCAAACTTGGTATACAGCTTCTGTATGATGGTGTCAACACAAGGGATTGAAATTATTTCGATCTGGATCTGATTCTGGATTTGGTGCCACTTTGAAAAGTTTTCCCATTATAACAGATAGGAAGTGGATTGATCCAATAAATCAGTATCAATGATATCAAGTTGGAATTTGAATTTTTTTTACAGATCTGATTGGAATATGACCAAAACATGGGCTATTTCTGCAATAGAATAAACACACAGAACTGGATGAGAATAAATGGATCTGGATACATTTCCCAAAGCTTTGAGTAAAAAAAAAACAACAAAAAAAAACAGTCCAATTCTGTAAAAATGAAAATGTTTACATGTACAAGCTGTACTTGAACAGAACATGAACAAATATGAACGACCTCAACATTCTACAGAACGGTCAGTGCAATGTTACCAATATCCTGCCAGTTTATCATTTACACATGTATGTTCTAACTCACAGATCACAGTGGATCCACAAACACACAAAACATGTAATAACAGACAGAATATTATTCAGATTCCACATCCTTCTCTAAAGACATTTCAGTTTGTTCATATTTGCTCTGGTTCACAGTTTTTGTAAAAGGGTTAGTCTAAATGTAAACATTTTGTGTAATTTGGCTTTTTTTTTTTTTACACTAAATCAAAAGAGGAAAATGAGTGTTTTTCATTATTTATAGGTTCTTATAATAGTATTTTACTGGTCTGACCCACTTTAGATTGAACTGACTTAAAATGACTTTAACATCATTGATTGTTCATATCTTCAGAATAATTTTTGCATTTCACACATTGATCCCAGAGGCCGGACTGGACCCTTCAGCGGGCCAGGTTTGGCCCCCGGGCCGCATGTTTGACACCTGTGCACTAATCTATCAATACATGTAGAGGAACTGAAGTAGTTGGATCAATGACAGTGGATGGAGACATTTGGTTTATGTTCAGTTCATGATATATTTTGCTGGAAAAGTCACTTTTTCCTTATTTTTTTTCCTGATTTCATCTAATAAGGTTTGAATTTACTCTGAGCTTTTATGAACATCTACATGAATTAAATGTAGGAAAATACTTGCTTTACACTGAAAAATGCAGAGGATAATGTTTTAATAAATGGTGATGAATCACTGAGGAAAGGTTAAATATAAATGAAATTGATGACAGAATTACTTTCTTTGTGTTCCTTTTAAATTTAAGGCTGAGATAATTAATATATAATTAATATTCCCTAGTGGGAAAGTGATTGTTTTGAAGTGATTGTGGGTCCTGGTCTGTGGACCTGGTTCTGGTATGTGGTTCTGGCCTTTGGTTCTGATCTGTAGTCCTGTTGTGGGGTTCCAGTCTGTGCTCTGTGACCTGGTCCTGATCCTCTGCGGTTTCTCCTCCAGATCGAGGCTCTGAAACTCTTCTCAGGCTGAACTGGTTTCCTGGTTCCTGGAACACAGAAACAGCAGCAGAAAACTCAGCGTCCACATAAGTAAAAGAAACTAAGCCGGCCAAAACCAAAGACACATTCATACAGTTACACAAAAGATGACTGACTGCAGGGTTAGTGGTAGCTCACAGGAACAAACTGTTTATCCCACCCCCTTTAATACAACACTAATTAGATCAATACAAGAAGTCTACACACAAATATATATATATATATATGTATGTATGTATGTATGTATGTATGTATGTATGTGTGTGTGTGTGTATATATATATATATATATATATATATATATATATATATATATATATATATATATATATATATATATATATATATATACACACACACACACACACACACACACACACACTTACACACACATAATTTTTTTTTGCTTAATACAAGCAAAAAAAAATCTGCCAATGACCAAGTGAAAATGATCTTGTTCAGATTTCTTGAAGTCAGATTTTCCAGATCTATTGTCTATAATCAGTTCTTCTATCTGACTGAAAAGTTCCTCTTCAGGCGATTCTGTCTGATTTTCAGTGGGATCAGATATTTGAACTAGAAATGAGACAAATACATGTGGACAGATGTAGATTTTTGCAGTGCACTACATAGAAACCCATATAAATACAGTTGGCTATAATCCATAATTATATGCATTGTTCCTTCTAATTTACACTATATATGACTATTTCAATGATCTTTTTATATATCCCATAACTCTATTAGTTTATATAAAATATGATCTATACTACAACACTTCCATGTTCTGCTGTAATATTCACCGGTGTCATTAGATTTAACGTTAGTCTTTGTTTCACCCACGTTTCAACGCGCTGGTTTTCTGGCCCTCGTCAGGTGGTTGGTTTCGGCGTGGAGGAGAACGACCCTTCAGACCAGAGCGTCCTCTGCCCCACAGACGGCGCAGACAACCCCCCGTCGTCCGCGTATGGCAAAGTCAGCGAGCTGAGCTTCCTGCCGGCCTGGACGCCGCAGCTGCAGGACGCCGCGCTCATCACCAACATCAGAGCCTTCACAGCATCGCTGCCGCTCCACCCCTACCACAAGATCCTGCACTAGGTCGGCGTCAGCGGAGCCCCGCCTCCGTCTGGGATGATGCTGTAACTGCGGCGACCGCTGGCAACAACATCCACACTGTGTGATCAGAGAAGAGGCAATGTTTTGTTTTGGGGTTTTTTGTGATGCTGCGTTCACAACCTGCGGGAAAAAACTGGAAAAGACATGAAGATGAGGATTCGATTCGGTTTTCTGCCCCTTTAACAAAATACTTGCGCATTTACAGTCGTATTTACAAAAAAAGAGAAAAAAAAAAATCTTCTCTAATTTCTCATTTTCTTTAACCTAACAGCCAAGCACTTAAAGAAGAAAAAGTCAGCAAAAAAGATTAAAATAAGTATAATAAACAAAAGTAACATTAAATCAGATTGTAAAAGCATGAAAAGAGACAGGATTGAAGCAGCGCTCTGACCTTAGGCCTAAAGCTGCAGGTTCCAGTTCAGCTCCACAGGTAACATCTGGAGAGGATGCTGCATAAAAACACATCTGCTAAAATCCTAGTTTTATACAGAAACTGATCGTAAAGTTACAGATTACAACTGAAGCTTTGGATCATCATCATCAAATCCTTCTGAAAACCACCGTCACGACAGTTTGATCAGACTTTAACACGTAAAACCATATGTTCTGCGTCTGTTGAATCTTATTTTTGTGTATTAACAGTAAACTGATTCCTGCATAAAAAAAGTACAAACATACAGTTTTACTACACAAATACATACCAGATGAGGTTTCGCCAGTCAGGGATTTTTTTCCCCAGGCGCAGTGAATGCAGCGTGCTGACTCAGGGCTCCAGTGTGTTCAAATAGAAAACCTGCGGAAAGGCAGAAAAATCATCTGTTCCTTCAGTTCCTTCTGTGACACATCCATGTTCATACTGTAATATTTTGTGAAATATGAATGTATAGACTAACAGCGTCTGTTGGCCAGTGACGTGCCAGTGACTTTTAATGACAATAAATATAAACCTTTTAACTTTAGTGAGCGTATTCTTATCTCTAGCAGACAGTTTTCTACATGGTCCAGGTCAGCGTTGGTTCTCCTGCTCCATTTATCATCTGTTTTATCTTTTAACAAATCCCATCTAACAGATGGTTCTCACTTTGTTAGCATTAATAATGAATCCTCTCAGTGCGCTATAGTTAGTTATGGAGTACCTCAAGGCTCGGTTCTTGGACCAATACTGTTTATCATATACATGCTTCCTTTAGGTAACTTAATAAGAAAACATTCCATCAACTTTCATTGCTATGCTGATGATACCCAATTACATTTATCCATTAAACCTGATGAAGCCAATCAGCTAGCCAAACTACAGGAGTGCATTAAAGAGATTAAAGATTGGATGAACAACAACTTTCTGCTGTTAAACTCAAACTAAACTGAAGTCATTGTGTTTGGACCAAAAACTGTTAGGGATGTGGTGTCCAGCCAAGTAGTCACTGTGGATGGTGTTACCATGGAGACCAAAACCACTGTGAGGAATCTAGGCCTTATTTTCTGTCAGGATCTATCGTTTAACTCTCACATAAAACAGATTTCTAGAACTGCTTTCTTTCATCTGCGTAATATTACTAAAATTAGACAGATTTGAACACAGAACGATGTAGAAAAATTAGTCCATGCTTTTATTCCATCCAGACTAAATTATTGTAACTCACTTCTCTCAGGTTGTCCCAAAAAGTCCTTAAAGACCCTTCAGCTAATCCAAAATGCTGCTGCCCGTGTACTCACTAGAACCAGTATCACAGACCATATTTGTGCTGTGTTGGCTTCTCTGCACTGGCTCCTGTTAAAGCTAGGATAGAGTTTTTTTTTTTAAGAATATATTTATTCAATTTTCATTTTTTCAAAACAACACAAAACAAACCCAAACAGCTCAGCACCACAGTCAAAACTGAAACAGGGATTCATAGTCAGCATGGAGACAGATACTCCTCACATTCATATCTATACAATACAACAAAAAGTTCATTCAAGAGCAGATGAAAACTCGAGATAGAATTGAGGACACATTTCCCTCAGTATAGTCCAGGAAGGGTTTCCAAATGTGATTGAATATGTCGATCCTAGAGTGTGTCAGGCATGTCAAAAAGTTAAGTGGAATGTGCTTCAGTATCAGCTTCCTCCTTCCAGAAACAGAAAGGGTTTATCAGAAGTCCAGTGTAGTATAATGTTCTTTTGGGCACAAAAAGTTAAAATATTATATAGTTTCCTGTTATGTTTGTTACTGATCCACCTATTTGGTAAGCCAAGGAGAAGAGATAGAGGATCAAAATCAATGTGAGTTTTGAGAATTTTTCTAATTTCCAGTAGGACAGACTCCCAGTCTCCTTGAATGTTAGGGCAGGACCACAGACAGTGTGTGAGGCTACCTTCATATATTCTACATCTGAAACACTGGAGAAGAGCCCGGTTTACATTTAGATACGGTTTGGCGCCAAGTGAGCTCTATGTAGCAGTTTAAGCTGTAAAGCCCAAGAATGATTGCAGATAGTAATTTTTTTGGCCGCATTCCAAATTTCCCTCCACACGTCTTCTGTGATATCAATATCCAGTTGTCTTCCCCAGGACTGAGTCAAACTAGGAGAATCAAGCTTACAATGACCTTTCAGAGTTTTATAGCACAGACTAAGTGACACCTTCCTAGTTCCAAAGAACAACTTTTCAATGTCCGAAACCTCATTGTCTTTCATTAACGATGTTTCTTTTTTAACAAAGTCTCTTATCTGAAAAAAGCGAAAAAGATTGTTTTTCCCTATTCCAAAGACTTCAACAACTTGGTCAAATGACATGAAAATTCCTTCCTTAAAAAGACAACCGAAAGTGGAAATGCCTTTAGTTACCCAGTCCTCAAAACCTGAATCTAGCACACCTGGAAGAAAGTCCGGATTATTGACAATAGGGGTGAAGGGGGAGGTTTTCCCACTTCTCCCTTCAATGTGACGAGCCATTCGCCAAGCCCCGACTGTATTAGCGATTATTGGGTTATTACTAAATTTATTTACCATTTTCATGTTTTTCAAAAAAAGCAAGCTTTTAAGAGGGCGTTCACATACTGAGGCTTCTATGTCCAGCCACACTGCAGATGAGTGTTCACAGATCTACTCAGGTATATAATAAAAGTGAACTCACCTGATATTTTTTCAGATCTGGCAGATCCAGGCCTCCCATATGATTTGGAAGTTGTAATGTTGACATTTTTATAAGAACCCTTTTTTTGCTCCAAATAAAGGAACTGAACCAGCCTTTTATTTTTTGGATCAGCTTGTGTGGAAACAGAATAGGAATCATTCTCATTGGGTAAAGCAGGCGAGGAAGAATGTTCATTTTAAGGAGTGAGATCCTGCCTATGGGAAGGCTGGTCCAACGTTCAAGGTCTTGTTTGATTTTGTCAAGTAATGGGACAAAGTTAGCCTTAAACATCTGATCAAAACAGGGAGTGACAAAAATACCCAGGTATACAAATCCTGCAGGTGACCACTTAAAGGGAGAACTGGGAAGGTGGTGTTTCCCCAAAGGCATAGCCTCAGATTTTGAGAGGTTGATTTTATCGCCAGAAAACAAACTAAACTCACTGATAATTGTAATGACCCTATGAACTGACACAGCAGGCTTGGAAAGAAACAACAAAACAACATTGGCATAAAGAGAAATTTTATGGACCCCTTGCTCAGTGTTGACTCCAAATACATTAGAATCACCTCAAATTAGCTCAGCTAGCGGTTCAATTACAAGAGTGAACAGAAGAGGGGAGAGAGGATAGCCCTGTCTGTTTCCTCTCCCAACCTCAAAGTTTTTTAGACCTAAGCCCATTTGGAATAACTGCAGCCAGAGGACCATTATAAAGGATTTTAATCCAGTTGATAAAATTAGAACCCAACCCAAATTGTTGTACAGTGTAAATCCAGTAGGACCACTCAACACGGTCAAACGCTTTTTCTGCATCGAGGGAAACCACCAGACCATTCACAGCGTGCTGCTGACAGAAGTGAATTAGGTTTAGAAGACATCTGAGGTTATTACACGAATTGTGACCCTTAATACAGCCTGTTTGATCAGTATTTATTACACAGGGCAAGATACTTTCCAAACATGTTGCAAGAATTTTAGACAGAATTTTTTAATCAACATTAAGCAATGAGATGGGTCTGTAAGAGCCACAATCTTCTGGAGGTTTTGTTTTTTTGAGAATCAAGGATATATTGGCTTCCCTACGAGAAGGGGGGAGGACACCAGTGCCCAACGAGTCATTGAGCATGTCTAAGTAGGGCTTTGACAATACACCCCTAAATTCCTTATAGAATTCAGATGCGAATCCTGGTGCCTTCCCATTCTGAAGGGATCTGAAAGCTGTCTCCACTTCCAGCTCGGGTATTTCTGCATTTAAACCTCTTTTTATCGTCTGGTAAATTGGGTAGATTAATTTGTGAGAAAAAAAGGTTCCATTGAGGACTGAGAGGTGTCACATTGTTCAGACTGATATAGATTCCTGTAAAATTCTCGAAAAGCTGCATTAATTACCTCAGGATCTGTAGAGCAGGAGCCACTCCCAGTGGAAATTGAAGCAATTGTTTGGATAGCTATTCAAGTTTTTCTAAAATATGAAAGACATTTGCCTGGTTTATCCCCATGTTCGATCAATTTTTGTTTGGCAAATTTAATTTTGTCTGTAGCATTCTGTGTCAGTAAAGTATTAAGTGAGCAGCGCATGGCATTAAGCTCCCTTAATCTGGATTGTGAAGGTTTTTTGAAATATTCTTTTTCTACGAAAAAGAGCCTTCTTTCTAATATGTTCTGTTGTTCTGCAATTCTACGCTTTTTGCTGGATGTGTAAGATATTATCAAACCCCTACTAAACGCTTTAGCAGTGTCCCAAAGAGGAGATGGGCTACCAGCTGTGGGCGAGTTGACCGTAAGAAAATGTTTGAATTCTTTTCTGAAATATT
Source organism: Sphaeramia orbicularis (assembly GCF_902148855.1). Lineage (NCBI taxonomy): Eukaryota > Metazoa > Chordata > Actinopteri > Kurtiformes > Apogonidae > Sphaeramia > Sphaeramia orbicularis. Next base: position 31,649,714 of record NC_043973.1, read on the forward strand.
CTACAAAATTAGTGTCCTTCAGAATTAGAGAATTAAGTCTCCAGTGTTTTGGCTGAGCTCCTGCATGTTTAGGGATAAAGTTTAAATAGACTGCTGCATGATCAGATATGACAATATGTCCTATTCTACATCAGACCACTTGTTTCAGAATGACTTTAGGAAGAAACCCATAATCAACATGTTTATGACATTTAGGTGGGTTACAGTAAAAAGTGTACTCTTTTCCTGCAGGGTGGAGTTTTCTCCACACATCCACAAAACCTACTTCCTCAATGAGGTCAAACACCTGATTAGCTATTTTTTGGGAGTAGAGAGAGAGCCAACAGGCATCAATGGATTCATGAGACAATTAAAATCTCCTCCTACTGTAATGGCAAAATTACTTATATCCATATACATTCATATATATTTTCATATATTTCATATATCATATCGGCTTCTAACTCTGTTTCAGATATATTCATGTCACTGTGTATTCTAGAGCAGTTTTGACCTCTTTTGTGTTGTGTCCACAGTAGAAGGCCAAACCAACATTTCTCACAGGGGTCTTATCTCTAAGTTCCTGACACTAACCAAAACACTTTCGACATATCATAATTTTCTCATGGGAGACAGAAGACTACATTGTGATTTGTATTTTTGGGTTCAGACCCTCTCAGTCTTTTGTCTGAATGATATCTCTTTCTATGGACCTCCAAGTAAAGTGATTTCTTTGACACTGAACGCTTGAACTGACCCTTCTTTTTTGAAGACGAATTAGAAGAGGATTATTTTTCCATAACAGTTGGTGTCAGAAGTGGGATAGCTGAAGATCCGCCATGTGACCATGTGTCCCTTCTCATCAAGCCACACCCACCTCCATCTATTTTTCACGCATCTCTCAATAGTTACCACTTCAGCACCTTCCTCTACAAACATGTCCATGATGTCGTATATGCTGGCCAAAATAATCTGTACGTCATCAAACCTGCGTCCACAACCCCCTCCTGCCAATATCATGTTCTCTTTTGATTGGAAGAAATTACGTCAACTGAAACAAATTATATTCCGTTCCAGATACTCTCTGAGGGTATTTAAAATACAGTGGCTTTGCAAATACCAAGGGTGTTACTCATTCATTCAATTTTATCTTCGTACTGTACCACACAGATAGAAATAAGATGCTAAACGGGTCAAAATAAAGCACTTATGCAGTCGGGCGCGTAATCGTGTAAGGCCGCGGTGTGCACAGCCGCACGCACAGGAAGGGCACATACACACAAACACAAACACTAGTCATATACCGGCAAGAGGAGATAAGCTATGAACCCAAACATGAAGGTCCATGTAGATCAGTTCTGTCTTCTTCCCTTTTCGCTGTGGTTCTTTCATAATGAAAGCTACTTGTTAGCACTAAACTAAAGTTAGCGTCTGGAGGCTGAACTTCAGTAAAGCTGAACTTGTCCATGTGTTTCTGAGGCACAGAATGGGCAGCGTTTCCTTCCAAAGATAAATAGTCATCAATCTCTCCTCCCGACATAAAAATAAAGAAGTCATCTTCTTATCATCACTGTTAAACCTATCAGCCTCCTGTGCGTGGCGTGCCTGTGTTAAACACCTGCAGATTCAGGACAGCAGACCCAGGACAGGATCGCGGTGCCGACTGGACTCCACGAAACACGTGGGGAAGTTACTTCAATATGACTTTTTCCCCCACTTAGTTTTTCCATTTGACGGAAATCCGTCGTGGTGACGGAGAACTTTAATATCTGATATAAACCATGTCACACTCATGCAATATTTCATCAAACATTACTAAGCAGGAAATTGGATTTAATTTACCTTTCTGACTGTGTTGGGTGGACTGACCACTGGACTTGTCTGATTCTGGTCGCTCACAGCTGACTGGTTCTGATTGCTGTCAGTTGGCACCTATAACGGATAAAACAAATAGGAGAGGGACAATAAAGAGACAGGTACTGGGAATGTTCCACCAGAAAGGATATCTCTGGTATCTCTAGATAACTTTACAAGATGCAATCAATGCAAGATACTGATTAAAATCTATCACTTATGAAGCTATACCTCATTAATATTTTTGACTGTGGATGGGGAATTTGAAGCTCCACAAACTGTTGAATGCATTTCCTCATCAAGACCCTGCAAAAAGAAGAAAAAAAAGAGGGATATCTTAAATATGTGAAGATAGGATGTTGCTTATGTAACATTACAAGAAAGGTATTATGGCTGTGCCTCTGAAAGTCTTTTGTAAGACACAAATCCACTCTGAAACAGTTCTTAAGTCACTTAGCTGACCACATGACTACAGTCTGTAGATTCCAAAAACTACTATCTTCTAAGGGAACACTGACTCATGAAATCAGCACTGGATTACTTCATTGTTTATCTACCGCAGACATGTAAGTCAACAACCCACCGTACACACTTAACCAACATAAAAAAAATCAAGTATAGTAATTCAAGTATTTCTTAAAAACCAATATGATGCTTCTTTCAACTCCATATGGTGGCAGGACCATATAAACCATAAGGACTTTGTAAGTCACATTTGGTTAGGCCACAGTTCGACACACATATACACTCAGATATACTGACTGAAGCTTTGAAAAGAATGTTATTAGAGAATCCCTCTATACCATCGTCCACACAAACCATGTCCACATAAACCATAACACTGTCCACACAAACCATACCATACTCATGTCAGTACACACACTGTGTACTGACATGTCACTGTAACACATGTGTTTACATTGCTTACACCACTACTACTGTGTTTTTTAAAATCTTAGCCTTTCATACTGTATATCTCTAATTTGCATATATTTTTCAATGCACACTTATAATTTAAAGTTGTTGTTTTTTTTAAAAAGATATGTCTGTATCTTATTGTTTTGTTATCAGATGTATGTGCACTGTCCCTGGCAGACACCATCTGCAATTTCATTGCACAACTGGTGTAATCATAATAAAGCCTATTCTATTCACACACAGCATCAATGAAACATGTTTGGAGTCGTGAAATTTTGCCCCAGTTAAGCCATAAATGGGATTTAATTTACCTTTCTGACCATGTTAGGTGGACTGACCACTGGACTTGTCTGATTCTGGTCGCTCACAGCTGACTGGCTCTGGTTGCTGTCGGTCAGCACCTGTAATGGATAAAACAAATAGGAGAGGGACAATAAAGAGACAGGTACTGGAAATGTACCACCAGAAAGGACATTTGAGGCTTTAATAAAAGATACCATCCTCTTGTTGACAAGGACACAGAGGAAAACTTTGTTTTGAATCTCTAGATAGCTTTACAAGATACAATAAATGTAAGATACTGATTAAAATCTATCACTTATGAAGTTATACCTCATTAATATTTTTGACTGTGGATGGGGAATTTGAAGCTCCACAAACTGTTGAATGCATTTCCTCATCAAGACCCTGCAAAAAGAAGAAAAAAAGAGGGATATCTTAAATATGTGAAGATAGGATGTTGCTTATGTAACATTACAAGAAAGGTATTATGGCTGTGCTACTGAAAGTCTTTTGTCAGACACAAATCCACTCTGAAACAGTTCTTAAGTTACTTATCCGATCACATGACTACAGTCTATAGATTCCAAAAACTACTATCTTCTAAGTCAGCAGTTCCCAACCTATTTAGGCTTTAGGCCACTTTCTACCTCCTACCTTATATACCATCGTCCACACAAACCATGTCCATATAAACCAGACTACTGTCCATACAAACCATGTCATACTCATGTCAGTACACACACACACATAGCACCACATTTGCAGTTGTGATATTTTGCCCAAAGTTAAGCCATAAATTGGATTTATTTTACCTTTCTGACTGTGTTGGGCAGACTGACCACTGGACTTGTCTGATTCTGGTTGCTGACAGCTGACTGGCTCTGGCTGCTGTCATATGCAACAGGAGGAATATGGCTCTTGCTACTCTTCAGATAAAATGTTGTTCAACAGTAGGTAAACCGGTTCACATTTGAAGAACCCATTAAGTTTCCTGGCTGTATAGTGCATGTGTCTCTCCCTAAGTGGAGAAACACCTTTCCACTATAGAAATGCACTGTTTGGAGTCTGCATGACATTAACAGGAGAAGGATGACTGTTGCTGTATGCGCAGCTGTTCTTGACTACATAAGGCTGAACTGCATTCTGCCACCCTAATGCTTTAGTTGTTACATGTTTTGATAGTGCACAATGTCCCCCACAACATGAAACAGTTTCACTTATAGAACCAATTCCAGTGAACTTCCAAAAGAACCACACTGACAAGGCTATGGCAAGGGAAATATTTTAACTGGAGTCCACTAGCAGCCATGGTTTTCATGTAAAAAAATTTAAATGGTGTTCAATCTGACTGATTCTCTGCATCACCATCCTCAGTCTGTAAATCACATCTTCCTTCTTTCACTCTACTTCATTCATTATAGATTATTACTGCAATAATATTACACTAAAAAAAATAAAAGCAGGTCAGCAGCATTTTGATTTTGTGATATGACAGTGATAGGAGCCACATTATGATTTTGGGTCCAAGAACCTTGTGAGATTAACACAAACCGGGGTTATCACTATAGTGATTTTGACATCAGATTCATTTCTGATTGTTTGATTCTTATTTAAAAACATAACTACAAGAGACTAATTACTGAGAGAGTTCAGCTAGACGCATGCTTCAAAAAACTGTGAACCAACAACAGGAGAAAGACATTCAGATCCTCCTGTTCAATCTGTCAGTCCCAAACTGATGAGTAATCAGAACTAGTGTAAAGGCCAACATTTAAAGCAGGCTCAGCTGTGTGCTGACTGCTCAGAACACCTGCCCCTGGCCTCCTCAGTTAACTACATGCACCAGGTACAGGTCAGGTTTGTTTCCCCCTCATGTGTTACACAAAGCAGGCCATGAACATTTTAAAGTGGTATCCTATCATCACATAATCGTTACAGTATAAAATATCCTGCTGTGGTTCATATTTTCCCCCAAAAGCCAAACCTGAGCTGTCCTGCTGCGGTCTGTCCTCCTCTCCCCCTGCCCCGCATGCACACCGGAACGTTAACGAGGCTTAATTAACAACCACCGTAGCTTGCTGCACATACAGAAAACTAACAACGGTGTCATATTATATACAGTGCTGTTACTTTTCAATCATAAGGCCAAACCTGAGCTGTCAGACTGCTGTCTACTCTCCGTGTACACTTACAGTTAAAGACTGCACAACTTAATGTTAATTAGGCTTAATTAATGAGCAAGCTATAGCTTGCTGCAGGACACAAAACCAACAATGGTGCCATAACATATACTGGTTTATAACTACTGAATCCAAAAACCAAACCTGAGCTGTCGGCTGTCCTTGACCTCTTATTAGCAAAGCTTTTAGCCATAGCAGCGTTAGCTAATGAGCGTTAGCTCTCTCATCTAACTTTACCATGTGCAAAGAACACACACATCGATGGCTTGACACACAATCAGCAAAAAGAGGCTGAATTAGATTAAAAACCCTTACCTGTATGTGTTTACTCCGTTAGTTAGTCCACCAAGCAGCGACTTCCTCCTCCAGTATTTCATTTTTAAAAGTCCTGCGGGTCTGGAGACGGTGTGGGCGGACCTTGGAGTCGACGTATTGTAGGTAGCGCCCACTGACAAAAACCAGCCAATCAGAAGAAAGCCCGCCAAATCGCCCGCCAAATTTGACGTGTGTATCGAAAATGTGTAAGGAAGTGCAGTTCCACCACTGGCCAATGGCGACGCTATCCTATACACTGGGATACACTCAAAGTCAGGTCAAGTGGTACATAAGGACTTTCAAAGAAAAGCGAAAAAGTGTTATTTAGACACTGAATAACACAGTAACACTCTTCGTTTTATGAGGACTCTGGCATGGTCCGGCTAAACCACACAGGTCCTCGGAGCCCAGGTGCGTAGTCAGGTGAAATGTCCCTCTAAACCACAAATACCAATGCGCACACACACACACACACACACACACACACACACACAGAGACACAACTACATATGATTGAATAAATAAATGTTGAAGTAAATTTCATCTGGCTTTGAGTGATTTTATTGACGGATGGATGGACAGATAGATAGATAGATAGATAGATAGATAGATAGATAGATAGATAGATAGATAGATAGATAGATAGATAGATAGATAGATAGATAGATTGATAGATAGATAGATAGATAGATAGATAGATAGATAGATAGATAGATAGATAGATAGATAGATAGATAGATAGATAGATAGATAGATTTAGATTTAGATTTTTCAAGCACAGCGGAGTGAATGACAGGTTGAGAAAGTACACACTGGTTATGTGGGTCTATATCTAAGTATTAAAGGAACAGTACCACATAAAATACATTCATTCCCTTCCTGATCAAGAATTAGACAAAATGTGTTATATTTGTTCATTATATAGTGTAAATGACTGACACACATTATTTATGATGCATTCAGGTACAGCTATCCAGAGTCTGTCTATGAATGTGCTGAATTAATATTGGAGTTAATAATTATGTTCAGTCTGTTTTATTTAATTCTTTTAAACTTTACAGTCATATACTGTGTAGACAGACAGACAGACAGACAGATAGATAGATAGATAGATAGATAGATAGATAGATAGATAGATAGATAGATAGATAGATAGATAGATAGATAGATAGATAGATAGATAGATAGATAGATAGATAGATAGATAACACACATACATGACCACAAGATGGAGTCAGTCAGCTGTTATTTCTTACACTGTTCTTGCTGTTAAATGCAAAAACAAAACTAAGTCATTCTGGGTAAATGGGAAAAACCACACAGGAAGGAAACATATCAGAAAATTAGAGAGGCAGTCGATGCCAAATTGCACTTGTTTATTGAGGTCATCTGTATGTGTGTGTGTGTGTGTGTGTGTGTGTGTGCGTGTGTGTGTGTGTGTGCGTGTGTGTGTGTGTGTGTGTGTGTGTGTGTGTGTGTGTGGGGGGGGTTTATCTGTCATCTGTAAACAAAGTTGAACTGCTTAAACTGGTGTTTGTTTGTGTCTAAGTCCTTCCATCACACAGTCCTGGGTATATAATCTATGTTTCACAGTGGTGTCAGACTCTCGGGCTCATCATCAGCCATGGACAGATGCGTGCTGCTGGTCCTCATGTGTCTGCAGGTCGTTCTGCTCATCACAGCCTCCACTTTACCAACAGATCACCAATTCAATGTCCCGGTAAGAACATCCAGATGCTTCCAGATGTTAATGCTGTCTATTTTGAAGGTCTTTCAGTCAAGATGTCTTAATTCTGAACAAGTTTACTAGCAGGCATGCTTGTTTTACTAATGCGTGTCACTGGGTAAAACAATGTGAAAAGAAAATATTAATGATTTATCTGCATTTCTTGTAGGCAGAAGAAGAAGGTGAGGACCCCAGTAATAAACCGGTAGAGACACGAAAGGGATTTGATTGTATCCGGAGAACAGCGCAATGTGGAGATGTCCACCAAGTAGGAAATTCCTCACTTCATTTCTGTCAATTCCCACAAAATCTACAACTGACAAATAAGTTTCATATTAACTTAAGATGTCCTGTGAAGATTCCTTTCTTTTAGATTCTGTGAATATATCCTTTAATGAGCATAACATTATTTTCGTCCATATAAAGTCAATTTTCTATGTATTTCAAATCCAGTGTGGTTTACATCCATTCTACTTTCTATCAGTTTTTTGATTCCTCTTCACTTTCCATATTTTTGTGACTGTAGCCTTTGTGAAAAATAAAACAGAGCCCACTACCAGAGGTCTCACAGAACTAAACAGGACCATCATTAACCCTCTGGTTTCCCATCCACCAAGGCCCTTACTGAGCACCAAGTGTGCGTTTTTCGCACACTTGTGGAATAATGTAAAAAAAAAAAAAAAATCATACAGTTTGTTTTTAATTCTTTTACACTTTTTTTCTATTTCATCAACTTGAGCCATAAATAAAAATACCAAATACTCAATAATTGTCATATTTGTTAACCCTTTAAATGCTGTGTTTGTAATGTAAACAAACCATTTTTTAATGCAAAAAACACACAAAAATGTTTTTTTTTCAATATACTACATAAAAAGTGGATCACATATTATTTGATTTTTGCAGCCTGGCATCTCAGTGATTAACTCCAACATTGATTAATTTGCATTATTGTTTTTGGCACTAGGTCAAATGTTCAAAAATACTAGCATCTGTCACCAAGTGTGCGTAAAATGCACACCTATAGATCAAACTATCAAATATTATATATTGATTTATTTTTCTGCCCTAATTTGATTTTATTTTTGTAAATCAAGGTCAGCCCTAATCATACATATCAAATAATCATTCATTTTAGATTTTTTTTTAACCCTTTAAATGATCTCTTTTTATCATGATGTCACTACATTTTTGATGCAAAAAAACACAAAATATGTTTGTTTGTTTTTTTTTCAGAATACTACATAAAAATTAAATTATATATCATCTGATTTATGCAGCCTGGCATATGTCAATGATTAACTCCAACATTAACAACGTTAATAAATTCATTTAGACCCTCACCTCTCAAATGTAGCCCAGATATCAGTAAAAGCAGGATTTATGCCTTAATGGCTTTCGGATCAAAAACAGTGGTTATAATGTTAGAAATAGTGCGTTTTAGGCACACTTGGCAGACAGATGCTAGTCTTGTAATTTTCTTTTGTTTACAATGTGCAAATTTTAGTTGTTGGCCAGAATTTTAAAGATCATGCAAAATGAACAACTTTTGAATTCTAACCTTATTTAAATTGTGAAAAATAATACGAAGTTTTTAAATACGAAGTGCAAAGTGTGCCTAAAAAGCACACCTGGATACCGGAGGGTTAAATGTTGGAGGTTTTAACACAGTGTTGTTTTTTCTTCATATATTTAAATCAATTATTTAAACAACTCAGTCTCACTGTCACTCTTTGTCTTATTGTGTATCACAGACGCCACCTCAGAATTTAAAGACAAAGCCACAGAATTTGAAGACAAAGCCACAGAATTTGAAGACAAAGCCACAAAGGCCGAAACCCAGGTAAAGTTTATCTGTTATTTACATTTATCACAATGTAGACTAGACACACTAATAAATGTTTGACGCTATACAAATGAAATCAACTTAAGACTGATAATTTTTTTTTTTCCTTTTTTTTCTGTATCAGATTAAGACCAGGAAGCCGGTCTACTATCCTTGTCCTTGGATGATGTGGACATATCAGCTGTGAACACACACTGAAGAATCAAGAGGCCTGAAAGTACCTCTGATCATTTTTCCATCCATATTGATGGATTTAATGACATCCACAGAAACATATATAGAAAAATTAAAATAATACATTAACTGTTTTAATTGCAAACACAAAGTCTGTTCAGTTCTATGTATACTAGCTTAACCACCAAGTAAATATGACACATTGTATCTAATATATACCATATATTTCACGTATAATTGACTGTACTTTTTTGCACTTTTGCACCCATCATCTGAATACTATGGTATCGTCTTTCACTGTGTGCACATGCAGGTTTCACAGCATTAAATAAAAGGTGAACAGATCAAAAACATGAAATACTATATGGTAGCCTATTGTCTTTAATATTTTGGAAAGTTAATTTGCAAGAGAAAATAAAACAAAATGAATGGGGGGGGGGGGGGGGGGGGGTATTTTTTCTGATCAGTTTGGAGCATTGGTTTTTCTTCGAAGTAAAAGGGAAGTACTGTCCTTCTTACGGTCACAAGAAGTGGAATTCTATGGTTTCACATATCAGGGCAAAGGCCCTCACCAGGTTCTAAAAAGGTTTAAATCTGATGCACAACACATTCCATTTTGTTATTAATACAAATGAGGCCAAAATGGAGAAGTAATCCAGTCCAGTAACTTGTAGAACCACCTTCAGCGCCACTAACCTGCAGTAAGGATCCTTCTGTGATTTTATCAGTCTTTTACAGTATTATGGAGGAGTTTTGGTCCACTTGTCTTTAAACATTGCCTCAGTTCTATGAGGTTTGTCATCATTCGTGTGTGCACTGCCCTCTGAAGGTCCAACCACAGTATTTCAGTCGGGTTGAGATCTGGACTTTGACCGCACTTGAACTGAAACATTTTCACACTTTTCTTTTTCAGCTGTTCTGTTGTGTGTTTGCTGGTGTGTTTCAGATCATTGTCTTATTGCATGACTCAGTTTCAGATAAGTTTTACCTGTCATCAACAACCCTCCACCTTTGAATTCAACACATGGTATGAGGTGTCTCTGCAGATATGCTTTTTTTTTTTTTTTTTTTTCGTCAAGATGTGGTGCTGTGTATTATGATGCAACATCTCCACTTTGTCTCCATCTGTCTGCAAACCGAAGTCATGATCTTTAATACTATAGTTTTTATAAGTCATGTTCTTTATAGAGCAGGGGTGTCAAACTCATTTTAGTTCATGGGCCACATTCAGCCTAATATGATATAAAGTGGGCCGGACCAGTAAAATAATAGAAATAATAGGATCAGAACTGTTGAGTGAAAAAAGTAAATTCCATCACATCTATGAATTGAACTTGAACATAACATGAACAACCTGAAAATTCTTAAGTAAAATAAGTGCAATGTTAACAATATTACGCCTTAGTTTATCATTTATACATGTGAATCACAACTTAGAGATCACAGTGGATCTACAAATATAAAAAGCATTAAATAACAAGACAAATATTAAAATTCCACATACTTCTCTTAAGACATTTCAGATACTCACATTTTTTGTTAAAGGCTAAGCTGTAAATGTTAACATTTTTGTGTAATTTAATTTTTTTTTACACTAAAACAAAGAGACAAATTTACAGTTCTCATTATTTATAGGTTATTATGATAGTATTTTACTGGTCTGATCCACTTTAGAGTGAAATGACCTAAAATGATTTTAACATCCTTGATTGTTAATATCTTCAGTGTAATTTTTGCATTTTACAAATTCATCCCAGGGGCCGGATTGAACCCTTTGGTGGGCCGAATTTGGCCCCCAGGCCGCATATTTGACACCTGTGTTATAGAGAGATAAGGCTTTGTATTGGCCAGTGGTTCAAACAAGTCTAATGTCATGATGAAATTAACATTTAACATGCTAACTGAGGCCTGTAGAGTCTGGGATCCAGGTGTTGGGTCTGACCTTAGATGGAATTTGCTGGGACATCCACTGCTCTGAAGACTGGAAACTGTCTTAACATTCCTCTTGTGTTTGGGTCAGCACCGACCCATTTTAGGTTTTAAATGCTTAAATGAACCACAGAAAACGTGTGTATTGCATCAAGGCTTTTGATTTTGTCAGGAACCACTATTTCAACAAAATAATACAAAAATTTCTTCACTAAATTATAAAATGCTCTGGTTGAAATTATGATCTTTGTGTTGTTAGGTGTGGTTTTGACCCAGTTATAAAAATAAGATTATAAAGCAATAGTTTGAGCCAAAACTGAAATCATAAGTGCACTGTCTGCCAACATACTGACAACCAGCTCCTCTCCCAGTCATTTGAGCTTTTGGGGATTCTCATTTTGCCTTGTTATCCAGTTTACCTGCACAAAAACAAAACAAGCAAAGACAGGCATGTCCAGACATGTGAGGTCAGTTCAGTATAGTGGGTGACTGCAGAGTGCACATCCAGGGGTATACTGACAAAACAAAGGCCCAGAGGCTCACACCAAAAATATTAAAACCAATATTTTCGTGGATAAGGAAGCCTAACAAGGTAACCAAGAGATGAGAAACAAACTGGATAATAGATAATTGTATTTACAGTTGATTTAAGACATGGGTCAAAACCAGCCCGTTAATATAAGAGATGGTAACAGAAACAGTCTGTGATGACAAAGGTTAAATGTTTCCCCTGATGCATAAAATCTCTCACAGTATGAATGATGGACTTCAAACTGAAAGCCCCAGACTAGCAAAGAGGCCAAACCTCTGCTTTTCTAGAGGACGTCACACTTACTGATGGTCAGTAAATCAATACCTGGCTGTTACTTCCCCTCTTCATTCCGAAATAATCAGAGTATTTAGGTTTTAACACACTACTTCTCAGTTTTTTTTAAAGAATAAATGATGACATAATGGAACCTGTTGTTGAATTTTGTTGCATTTGAGATTAGATTTAAATAGTTTTCAAACTTTTTTTTTTTTTTATCTTGTCCTGATCTGTAAAACAACAATAATAATAATAATGATAGAAGAAGAAGAAGAAGAAGAAGAAGAAGGAGTCATCACCACTGCTGTCATCATCATCATCATCATCATCATCATCATCATCATCATCATCATCATCATCATCATCAAATAAAAAGGTGAACAGATCAAAAACATGACATTGCTTCAGTTCTATGAGGTTTGTCATCATTCATGTGTGCACTGCTCTCTGAAGGTTCCACCACAATATTTCAGTCAGGTTGAGGTCTGGACTTCGACCGCACTTGAACTGAAACATTTTCAAACAAGCAAAGACAGGCATGTCCAGACATATGAGGCCAGTTCAGTATAGTGGGTGACTGCAGAGTGCACATCCAGGGGTATACTGACAAAACAAAGGCCCAGAGGCTCACACCAAAAATATTAAAACCAATATTTTCATGGATAAGGAAGCCTAACAAGGTAGCCAAGAGATGAGAAACAAACTGGATGACAGATAATAGTTTTTAGTATATTTTACAGCTGACATGGGTCAAAACCGACCCATTAATATAAGAGATGGTAACAGAAACAGTCTGTGATGACAAAGGTTAAATGTTTCCCTCTGATGCATAAAATCTCTCACAGTATGAATGATGGACTTCAAACTGAATGCCCCAGACTAGCAAAGAGGCCAAACCTCTGCTTTTCTAGAGGATGTCACACTTACTGATGGTCAGTAAATCAATACATGGCTGTTACTTCCCCTCTTCATTCCGAAATAATCAGAGTATTTAGGTTTTAACACACTACTTCTCAGGGTTTTTTTTAAGAATAAATGATGACATAATGGAACCTGTTGTTGAATTTTTTTGCATTTGAGATTAGATTGAAATACTTTTCTAACTTTTTTTTTTATCATGTCCTGATCTGTAAAACAACAACAACAACAACAACAATAATAATAATAATAATAGAAGAAGAAGGAGTCACCACCACTACTATCATCATCATCATCATCATCATCATCATCATCATCATCATCATCAGTCTGTCACCCTTTGATGAAGGATTCAGCAGCTACAGAAATCAATGAATGAAACTGAATTGAAATGTCCTGCTCATAGGCACTTTGGCAGCATTAATGAGGAGGTTCTCTTGTGCTTCCTGTGTATATTTGGTGTTATGGCTCTTAGTGTGTGGCGTACCTCTGGTGTTGTTAATGCCTCTGTTTTACTTCAGAGTAAACAAGTTCTTCCATAAAACAAATAAACCCCTTAACCCTTTCATGCATGAATTGTGAGAACCTTAGTCAAGATTTTTTTCTACAGTGTTTTTATTCCTCTGTAGGCATGAAAAAAACAATGCGATCGAGTTTTTTTTTTTTTTTTTTTTCTGTGGAGTTACAAAAATATCCATGCATTTAATTTTTGAAGTAAAGAAACGTGTTTAAAACCCAATATCAGAGAGGGATATGAAAACAATGAAATAAAAACATGTTTAATGCTGCTAATCGATAGATAGATAGATAGATAGATAGATAGATAGATAGATAGATAGATAGATAGATAGATAGATAGATAGATAGATAGATAGATAGATAGATAGATAGATAGATAGATAGATAGATAGATAGATAGATAGATAGATAGATAGATAGATAGATAGATAGATAGATAGATAGATAGATAGATAGATTTACTTTATTAATCCCCAAGGGGAAATTCAAAATACAAAAAAATCTGATGTCTTCTCACATTTTAACATATTCTAATGCTGGTAATTCCTCACTTCATCGACATAATGTGCACAAAAAAAAACCTTCTTGTCTAACAAATAACAACTGATTTACACTCAAATATGTTAGTGCAGATCAGGTTTATCAAGAACAGCACAGTTACAGTAATGGTAGAATGTCAGTGTATGGGATGGTGCATAAGTGTCCACAGTGTTGGCTGATATGGAACTAAAACAACAAAACCCATGAATATACAAGAGAACAGCTGGAGAAGAACTGCCCACTGAAGTGACCACTATGCATGAAAGGGTTAAATCCAATCATCTGCTGTTGTAAAGGGGCTTTTCCCCACTCATTGCGCTCTCTCTCTCTCTCTCTCTCTCTCTCTCTCTCTCTCTCTCTCTGTGACTCATCCTTTCCTCTCTTACTCTGTTTTGTGTGGTGCTTCAGTTTCAGCTGGATTTCACTCTGCTCTGATTTCCTGCTCTCTGGACACTGGCTGACGGTAAGACTAGTTCCTGTCTTGTCTGTATTTTAAAGCTGAGTCAAGTCCTGTGACTGTCGAAGAACCAGGCTTTACTTAACTCTTTCATGCATGAATTATTACAGAACCAAAGGATTCTTACTCCCAAACACATGTGTCCAACTGGATTATTTGGAGTGAGATACATATATTAGGAGAGACGTTGGAACAACTTAAACACAACTTTAATGATAACTGTATCATTGAGTCCAAAAGCCTCAATCCATAAAACATACGATTTATGTACAAAAAAATCTAAAATGTAACTGTAGTGGGTATTACACATAAATGGTAATACCAGTTACCTGATTATGTAGAAAAAATATTCATTAATCAAACAATCTATGTAGTAATGTTGATTTTGTAGAGTAATTATTGCAAGTATTATAGTTTCAAGAATATTTGCATTTTGTACATGAAGTGGTTATGTAAAAATACTTATTATACACTGAAAATACTCCAAAACAAGCAACAGAAACCTCCACTTTGCTTCAGTAAAAGTGTGAAATATCAGTAAAATGTAGTGAATTATAAAAAATAAATGTAATAAATTGCATCCAGTGAGTGGTTACTCATCTATTTGGGGTTTTGGATTCATTTCACTGTTGTATTAATGTGTGTGTTGTGTTTAATTTCTGTACATGTTTAAGGTTGAGCTCATGGTATACTTTATGTACCACTGGTAGTTTAAGCTACAGTAAAGCAACTTAAACACAACTTTAATGATAATTTTATATTTTAGCATAGTGTCCAAAAACCTCAATTCATAAAACATACGATTTATGTACAAAAAAAATCTAAAATGTAACTGTAGTGGGTGTTACACATAAATGGTAATACCAATTACCTGATTATGTAGAAAAAATATTCATTAATCAAACAATCTATGTAGCAATGTTGATTTTGTATTCTGGAGCAATTACTTTAGAGAAATCATTGCAAATATTATAGTTTCAAGAATATTTGCATTTTGTACATGAAGTGGTTATGTAAAAATACTAATTATACACTGAAAATACTCCAATACATGCAAAAAAACTTCACTTTGCTTCAGTAAAAGTGTGAATTATCGGCAAAATGTAGTGAAGTATAAAAGTAAACGCAGTAAAATGCATCCAGTGAGTGGTTATTCTTCTATTTGGGGATTTGGATTCATTTCACTGTTGTATTAATGTGTGTGTTGTACTTAATTTCTGTACATGTTTAAGGTTGAGCTCATGGTATACTTTATGTACCGTTGGTAGTTTAAGCTACAGTAAAGCAACTTAAACACAACTTTAATGATAATTTTATATTTTAGCATAGTGTCCAAAAGCCTCAATTCATAAAACGTACAATTTATGTACAAAAAAAAATCTAAAATGTAACTGTAGTGGGTGTTACACATAAATGGTAATACCAATTACCTGATTATGTAGAAAAAATATTCATTAATCAAACAATCTATGTAGCAATGTTGATTTTGTATTCTGGAGCAACTACTTTAGAGAAATTATTGCAAATATTATAGTTTCAAGAATATTTGCATTTTGTACATGAAGTGGTTATGTGAAAATACTAATTATACACAGAAAATACTCCAATACATGCAAAAAAACTTCACTTTGCCTCAGCAAAAGTGTGAATTATCGGCAAAATGTTGCGAAGTATAAAAGTAAATGCAGTAAAAGGCATCCAGTGAGTGGTTATTCTTCTATTTGGGGGTTAGGATTCATTTCACTGTTAAATTAATGTGTGTGTTGTACTTAATTTCTGTACATGTTTAAGGTTGAGCTCATGGTGTACTTTATGTACCACTGGTAGTTTAACCCTTTCATGCACAGTGGACAGTTATTCTACAGCTGCTCTCTTGTATATTCATGGATTTTGTTGTTTTAGTTCCATATCAGCCCACATAGTGGGCGCTCATACATCATCCCATACACTGACATTGATACCATTACTGTAACTTTGCTATTCTTGATAAAATTGATCTGCAGGAACGTGTTTGAGCGTAAAGTAATTGCTTATTATTTTTATTAGACTGTAATTAACACCAAAAAGGTTTGTTTTTCATATTATGGCCATGAAGTGAGTAATGACTTGTATTAGAGTATGTTAAAATGTGACAAAACATCAGATTAGCAGCATTAAAAATGTTTTTATTTCATAGTTCTCACACTGCATATTAGTAAATACATGTTTCTTTGCTTCAAAAATTTAACGCATGGTGTCCAGTTTAGTAGACTCTTCTGCAACTACATGAAAAATAGATTCATAAAAAAAAATTTCAAGCACATTGTTTTTTTTTAATTCAATCCAACTTTATTTGTAAAGCACAGTGGATTAAAGTACTGAACAGAAAAATAAATAAAAAGCAAAATAACAGAGTAAAAAACAAGAATAGATTAAAAGACATAGAACAACTGTAAAAATTAAAAAAAAAAAAAATAGATATAATAAAATAAAATAGATAGATAAAAATACAGAAGAATAAAACCTAAATAAAAGAACAAAACACAAGAATAGATTAAAAACATGAAAAAAATCTGTACAATAAATGTCAAATTTATGACGAACAAAAACACTCAGTAAAAAAATCATATCATATTCAGTGACGCTCTCCTGCAACAGTTTTCAGCTTTATCACTGTGGATTTTTCCAGAGACATTATTCCAGGTAAACATTCCACTGTGAATTTGCATCTGTTTCAGTGTCATAAAAGCTGCTGTGAGTATGTGTTTGTGTTCCTTTTCTTCAGTGGTTTTGTTTTACTGTGTGTTATAGGGTCAAAATAGGGTGGAAAAACAGAAAAAGACAAAAAGAGGAATTTAAGTTTTAAAGATTTGTACTAAATAAGGCACTCAGAATGAACATCAGTAAGAGATTTAGGATGTTGAACATGAACTGTGAACTGGAACACACTGAACAATGACAAGTATTTGAGTTTTGGCCAAGAAGTTTTTGTTTTGTTTTTGTTTTGTTTTTTTCTAAATCAGTCCAGCTGCTTTTCATCACATGGTTGAATTCCAAAAAGCAGTTGCACGGTCAAAACTCTGTAAAAACACAGTAAAAAACATAAATGAAATCACAGCAACTCTGTAAACAACAGTAAAAACAAAAAACAACAAGGAAAACTGTGCCCAAACCTACTAAGACTGTCTCACTCACTGCTGTGCCCCCCCATGTGAACTGAGCATGCTCAGATGTCTGTGGAAAGGACAAGGTCTATTCTATCAGCACATTTTGAAATTTTTCTTATTTTATGAATATTTAAAATAAATCATACATTCAGAACGCTCACCACAGACACATTAGGCCAGAATAAAGACTGTTTTAGTAGAAGGTGGAGAATTTTAAGTCATTAAATTAAATTAAAGTCATTAAATTAAATCTTGATTTTTTTTTTCCAATAATTGTTTTCTGTCTACATGAATTGAAGACAAAATATGATTCAAAAACATAAAACTATTTGCCACATATGATTGACTTTCATAATTAATATATTACAAGAATTAAGCAAGTTGCATGTTTGAAGTTCTGTTGAGTAATAAAAGTCTCTGGAGGAATAATGTATAATGACAATAAGATTTAGACATTTTTCACAATTTTCTAAGGGCAAAGTCATGATTTAACCCATAAAGACCCAAACAGCCACTGGTGACCACAAGCATCTACTGATCTAAAATGTTTAATATCTTCTGACCCACAAAACTTATCAATACGTGTAAATAATTCAGGTAATATACAGTTTGTCATCTTTTCATGGTCATCAGATATGACCCATGGAGTTGGATCAATGACAGTGGATGGAGACACTGGGTTTATGTTCAAGTATTGATATGTTTGCTACAAAAAAAGTCAGTTTTCTCTGTTTCTATAATAACCCTCATCTTTAATTTGAGCTTTTATGAATGTCTACATCATCAGTGAATTAAATATAGGAAAGTATCTTCAGAGTATTTTCGCTGTAAAAATAGCAAAAACAAAGGGTAATATTGCAATAAATGGTGATAAATCATTTAAGGAAGGTTAAATTGAGAGAAAACTGTATTTGGGAACCGCCACAAAAGTAGCACTGGGTGTTCATGGGTTAACTTTGTTGTAAAACTACTGAAGAATTGTGGCTTTTTACTGGAATCCAAAGAAAACCTCTTCAAAGTACTGGTAGTGCCTTAACATTGGGTTTACATCTGGAAGTCCTCTCTGACAGGCTGTGATTTGATTTAATTTGTGCAGGAATTTATGTAAGAATCATTTAAAACACTGTTTTAAAACACTGAAGGGCATGAGAACGTAAGTAAAAAGAAATGCATCAATTTGCATTTTATTGCTGACACTGTGACGCTTTGATTTCACAGTTCAGGGTGATGCACTTTTATGCACTGCCAGATTTTTCTGCAAAGCAGTGGCCACATTGAGTAAAATGTGTTTTTTTTTTTAAGTTTTTTTTTTTTTTGTCAATAAGTGAATGTGGATCAGTGACAGTGGATGAAAACACTTGTTTTTACATTCAGTTAGCAATATCTTTGCTGAAAAAGTAACTTTTTCTTCATTTGTCTCTGTTTGATATAATTAACTTTGAATTAACTCTGAGTTTTCATGAACATCTATATCAGGGCTGTCAAACTCATTTTGGTTCAGTTCCATATTTAGCCCGATTTGATCTCAAGCGGGCCAGACCAGTAAAATAATGACTTAATAACCTATAAATAATGACAAATCCAAGTTTTTCTTTTCGTTTTAGTACAAAAACAAAACAAAACAAAACAAAAAAACTCAATTAAATTATGAAAATATTTACATTTTACAAAAAAGATGTGAATAATCTGAAAAAACAGAAATTTCATTTGAAAAATTTGTGCAATTTTAACAATATTATGCCTTGACTTATTATTTATACATGTACATTACACACAGTGTTCCATAAACATTTGGTAACAGGCAGAATATTGTTAAAATTTTGGAGTTTGGAACTAAAATGTGAACAATTTCTACAATAATAAGACATGTAATATTGTAGAAATTGCTCAAATTTTAGTTCCAAACTCCAAAATTTTAACAATATTCTGCCTCGACTTATTATTTATACATGTACATTACACACAGTGTTACATAAACACTTAGTAAGAGGCAGAATATTGTTCAAATTGCACATTTTGGGTTGTTCATCTTTGTTTTTATTTATGTATTTATTTGCATTTTATTGTGAAAGAATAGTTTTGTAAATGTAAATATTTTCACAGTGTAATGTTATTTTTTTCACTTCAATTTTTTCCACATAATTTTTCACAAAGAAAATTTGTAGTTGTCATTATTTAAGGGTTATTGTGTTGTTATTTTGACTGTAGATCACATTGGTCTGTATGTGGAACCTGAACCAAAAGGATTTGGACAACCTGGACTGTTCAGGTTCATTTTGGCACTTTGATCCTGCAGGGCCGGAATGGAACCTTTGGCGGGCCAGATTTGGCCCCCGGGCCGCATGTTTGACACTTGTGATCTACATGATTTGTGAATTAAATACAGGAAAATAAATGATTTACACCAAAAAAATGCAAAATACAGAGGATAATATTATTTTAAAAAATCGCTGATAAATCAGTTATGAAAGGTAGGACTAGAGACACATTCATTTGGGAACTGCCACAAAAGTAGCACTGGGGCTTTATGGGTGAAGGTGGAAGAGGAAATATGAGCAGAGATGACACCATTTGGACTGTGGTAGTTTAAAGGGGAGGAGGTACCGGCAGAACAGAGGATATAATGATGACACATGAACCCAACCTGACCAAAAAGTGCCACACTCATATTATTAGTATTTCATTGGATGTTCTTTAGCTTTAATTATGCTTTTGCCGTGGTGTTATTTCAATACATTTGTGTAAATTCATCACATTTACACATTTTTTTTGCGAAGATCTTGCATTAATGATGGAGACTCGGACCACTGCATAAAGTCCACTCCATCCCATCCTCTGTGGTGACAAATCCATGTGTGTAAATGATGTTTAATGCTCCTGAACCACTCTGTCCCAGTTTGATCCTGGTGAATACTGGTGTTGTCATCTTGGAAACTATCTGTGTCATCACCAAGGTTATTATCATTAACGAAAACTAACGAAATGACAAAAACTAGAATTGTAAAAAACATTTTTGTTAATTGAAATAAATAAAAACTATAATTAAAAGAAAAAAACAATAACTAACTGAAACTGTATTGTGTGATTAAAAAACTAAAACATAAAAATTATGGATAAAATTCCCCTCGTTTTCGTCTTTGTCAATGTCGGATTGATATGAAATCAATTTATTACCCTCAAACAATTTTAGCTGCTGGCACCACACTTGTGTTCACTTGTGGTTTCCAGTCATCTTCTCATTCCCACTCTACCTGGAAACATGCAGACTAAAGTTGGGAGAAAGCAGCAGAGTCCTGTCTGGGATTTATTTAAATATGATGGCGAAGAAGATAAAAGATATGAAAAAACTAAAACTAAACTAAAACTAAGCATTTAGAAAATAACAAAAACTAATAAAAACTAGCAAACCTGCTCTAAAAATGAATTAAAACGAACTGAATTAGAGGGAAAAAAAGTCAAAACTAAATAAAACTAAATTATAATGAAAAATCCAAAACTCTTATAACCTTGGTCATCACTAATAAAAAGTCCATTAATGTTCAGACGTGGTCATGCAGTATATTCAGATTCAGCTGAACTGGTTTTATGGACCTGGACCTGACCCAGTGAACCAACCCTGGATCATAACACTGCCCCCACAGGCACTAGACATGATGGGTAACCACTTCATCCACCTCTCTGCTCACACTGATGCACTAGTCATACTGGAACAGGATCAGTCTGGACTCATCAGACCACATGACCTTTGTCCATTGAAACACAGTCCAGTCCCTTTTAAATCACAGCCTATCTTCTAATTAGTGTCACTGATGAGTGGTTTTCTAGAAGTTAACTAGCACTTCAGTTTCACATCACACTGTGAGTGCAGAAATGCTTTTACTATCTCTATTAAACACCCATGAGTTGTACTGTTCATTTTTTATGGCACGATTTTGTTTTAATGATCTTTGACTATAATCATCACATATTTTCACCTCTGTCAGCAGGTATTGTGATTACTTTGCTTTGTGTGTTTGTTTGCTTCTTTGTTAGCAAGATAACTCAAAAAGTTACGGATGAAATTTTCAGGAAATGTTGATACTGGCACAAGGAGGAAATGATGAAATTTTGGTGGTGATCGGGGGGGGGGGGGGCAGATCTGTCTTGGCGGAGGTCTGCGCTCTCCGACTGCTTTTCTTGTTCCTTTTTGAATATGATATTTTACTGTATGCTTTTTATTTTCAATATGTGATGGACATTTTCCAGCCTGATTTTAGTTTTAGCTTTTCCTGAGTTGTTTTTTTCCTTGATCCAGACCCTTCTGAAACAGAATAACATCTGTTTGGCTGTGGCTCAGTTGGTAGCGTGACCGAAGTGTCGGCGGTTCAAATCCTGGCTCTGACTGCTCTTGGGCTGAACCCTAAATTGCTCCCAGTAGGGCCTGGCAGCGCCTTGCATCCACCCATCTGCACATTAGTGTATGGCTGAATGTGAGGCTTTGGGCACCATGAAGGTGTGGAAAAAGCGCTACATAAGTGCAGTCCATTTACCATTACTTTTCCACGACCACAGGATATGTTTTCTGACATGGTTGTTTTACAAATGAGAAGCTACTCACTGCATCAGTTTAGGGTTCAAGAAGATGTTGCAGTTGAAACATACATTGAAACATCAACCCATAAAAACCCAGTGCTACTTTTGTGTCAGTTATCAAATGAATTTTTCTCTTTATCCTTTCTGAAGTGATTTATCATCATTTATTGTTATATTATTCTCTGTATTTTGCATTTTTCCAGTGAAAATCAGGTATTTTCCTATATTTCATTTACTGACCATGTAGATCAGGGGTGTCAAACTCATTTTAGTTCAGGGGCCACATCCAGCCTAATATGATATAAAGTGGGCCGGACCAGGAAAATAATATAAATAGTAGGATATTACTTTTGAGTGAAAAAAGTAAAATTCCGTAATGAAAATGGTTACATCTATGAATTGACATGACATGGCATAACATGAACAAATATGAACAACCTGAAAATTCTTTATGTTTATGTTTACGCATTTGGCAGACGCTTTTTTCCAAAGCGACTTACAGGGGAAAACCAATTAAATCACTCAATCAATCAAATTTTATTTATATAGCGCCAGATCACAAAAAAGTTATCTCTTGACATTTTATATATAGAGTTGGTCAAAACCAGACTCTAAGTCAATTTACAGAAACCCAACAGAATCTTTAGTAAAATAAGTGCAATGTTAACAATATTACACCTTAATTTATCATTTATACATGTGATTCACAACTTAGAGACCACTGTGGATCTACAAATACACAAAACATCAAATAACTGGTAGGATATTATTAAAATTTCACATACTTCTCTTAAGAAGATTTCAGGTTATTCACTTTTTTTTTTTTTTTTTTTTTTTTTTATAAAAGGCTAGTCTAAATGTCAACATTTTTGTGCAATTTTACTATTTTTTATACTAAAACAATGAGAAAAATGTACAGTTTTCATTATTTATTAGGTTATTCTGATAGTATTTTCCTGGTCTGATCCACTTTAGATTGAATTGACCAAAAATGATTGTTAATATCTTCAGTGTCATTTTTGCTTTTCACAAATTAATCTCAGGGGCCGGATTGAACCCTTTGGTGGGCCGGATTTAGCCCCCGGGCCGCATGTTTGACACCTGTGATGTAGATGTTGACAGAAGCTCAGATCAAAGTTGAGGGTTATTATATCACAAATAGAGAAAACTGAAGAAAAAGTGACTTTTTTTAGCAAACATATCAATACTTAAACATGAAACCAAGTGTCTCCATCCACTGTCATTGATCCAACTCCATGGGTTTTACTGGTGAATCAATGCTGTAGAAGATGACGGTGTTTCCATGTTCACTACGGAGCCTCTGAACGTCCAAATGGATCATATCTGATGACCATGAAAAGATGACAAACTGTATTTTACCTTAATTATTTACACGTACTGGTAAGTTTTGTGGGTCAGAAGATATTAAACAGTTTAGATCAGTAGATGCTTTTGATCGTTGGAGGTTGTTTGGGTCTTTAGGTTAATCATACAAATTAAATAAATATATTAAGAATAAGGTAAATTCTGATAGAAGACTCTTACCTATTTACTTAGTTAATTCCAGGTGGGGACTTTTTGGGCCAGGATGTGTATATAACTGCCGCATCTATAAGTGTTTTTAATAGTTAGCAGCATTTCTTGAGAGAGATTTTTATTTCACTTAAAAAATGACTGACATGTAGACAAATTGTGATTGCAAAACTCTTTTATCTTTAGGAAACACAAGGAAATATGAACAGGGAGATATCTGTGGGAATGTGATGATTATGAAATGACAGATTCGTCCTCCTTCCACTGTGCTTATCACACTGCACTGAGCAAAAAGCATTTATCCTAGTGACAGCACAAGATGGGGAACAGTTGAGGTCAGGACATGATGACCAGATGTTGACACTGATGTTATCACGACACGATAATCACAACCGTATTTACTTCCAGGCAGCAGGGTGAGACGTTAAGTATTTGCAGACTGAAAATTTCTTCTTTGTACAGGTTTTGATTTGCTAAAGGATTTTTGTGTTTGTTTTTGTGCCAGATTCAGTTATAATACAGCTGTTCTGTGTATTATTGCACTAAATCATTATGACTTTTATTTAGATATAGTTGATATAGTGACCGGTGATCTCAGATTTATGCTTCTTTTTGATTCAAGATTTCACCAGTATGTGAATGGAGTTGCACAAGCAGGACTGTGAATGTTTGAAATCAGAGGTGTCAGACATATGACCCATGGGCCAAAAGCAGCACACCAAAGGGTTCAATCTGACCCCTGGGAAGAAGTTGTGAAAATGTGTTAATATTTCTCAAGTTTTCATTCATTTTTGTGCATGTTTTGTTTTGTTTTTGCTTCATTTGATTGTTATTTTTCTGGTTTATTTCTGTTCATTTTGTTCATGTTTATCAGATTTTTGTACAAATTTTGTTCTCTTTTTTTAAAATTTTGTTTATATTTGTTTTTTTTTTCCTCTTAATTTTGATCTTGTTACTCACATTTTTTTTTAAATTATGAAATGTTTTGTGTATTTGTAGATCCACTGTGATCTGTAAGTTGTAACGTACATGTGTAAATAATAAACTGAGGCAGAATATTGTTAAATTGCACTTATTTTTCTTTCAGGTTGTTTCTGTTATTCACAATTTTTAGAGGATGTTTTAAAGATGCAAACATTTTCATCATGTAATTTTACCTCTTTCAACCTAAAACATGGAGAAACGTTTGGAGTTGACATAATTTATTGGTTATTATTCTATTTTTTTAAATTCTTATTTATTTTACTAGTCTGTCCCAGTTGAGATCACCTTAGGCCACAGGTGTCAAACATGCGGCCCGGGGGCTAAAACCGGCCCACCAAAGGGTCCAATCTGGTCCCTAGGATAAATTTGTGAAATGCAAAAATTACACTGAAGATATTAATAATCAAGTGTGTTAAAATCATTTTAGGTCAATTCAATCTAAAATGGATCAGACTAGTAAAATATTTTCATAATAATCTATAAATAATGAAAACTGCCAATTTTCCTCTTTGTTTTTTGTATAAAAAAAGTAAAATTAGAAAAAAGTTCCATTTAGAAACTATCCTTTTACAAAAAATATGAATAACCTGAACAAATATGAACAATCTGAAATGTCTTAAGAGACGTATGTGGAATTTTATGCAATATTCTGCCTGTTACTAAATCTTTAAGTTGTGATGCACATGTATAAATGATCAACTTAGGTGTAATATTGTAAACATTGCACTTTTTTTCTGAAGAATTTTCAGGTTGTTCATTTTTGTTCATGTTATGTTCAAGTACGGTTTGTAGGTGTAAATATTTTTATCATGGAATTTTACTTTTTTCACTCAAAATCATAGAGAAAACTTTGGAGTTGACATTATTTTTTATCAGTTCTTCTCCTATTATTTATATTATTTTACTGGTCCGGCCCACTTTAGATCATATTAGGCTGTATGTGACCCCTGAACTAAAATGAGTTTGAAACTCCTGTTTTAAATCAACAGAGAACTAATACCAAATTATCTCCCTCACAGCAGGTTTATCTGATCAGAATGGAGGAAGACCACTATTACTACCATGAAAACCATACATTCAACTTCAGCTATGACGACTACCCTGCCCTGTGTGAGAAGGCAGACATCCGTTCATTTGCTGCCGTCTTCCTGCCCGTCGTGTACACCTTATGTCTGGTAGTGGGACTGGCTGGGAACGCCTTAGTGGTGGCCGTGTACACCTATCACAAACGCCTCAAGACCATGGCAGATGTTTTCCTGACCCACCTGGCCGTGGCTGACCTGCTTCTACTCTTCACGCTTCCTTTCTGGGCCGTTGACTCCGCCAGGGGCTGGGAACTGGGAGGGGTCATGTGCAAGGTGGTGTCGACGTGCTACACCGTCAACTTCACCTGCTGTATGCTGCTGCTGGCCTGCATCAGCCTAGACCGGTACTTGGCGCTGGCCAGAGCACAAAGTAGAGACGGAGGAGGACGTCTGCAGAGGGTCTTCACCAGGAGGCACTGCTGGAAAGTGTGTGTGGTAGTCTGGGGGGTCGCTTTCCTCCTGGGTCTGCCTGATTTATTGTTCTCCAAAGTGACTTGGGGGTCTAATAGGAGTGTGTGTCTGGCCTTTTACCCTTCGTCAATGGCTCGAGCTGGTAAGGCCACTTTGGAGATGGCCGAAGTGCTGTTGGGATTCCTGATCCCACTCCTGATCATGGTGGTCTGTTACTGGAGAGTGGGCCTTGCACTCAAAGACCTCCCCATTGAGAGCAGATGCAAAAGATGGAAAGCTGTTCGTGTCCTCCTAATAGTAGTCGGGGTATTTGTGGTCACTCAGCTGCCCTATAACGCATTAAAAGTCTACAGGGTGATGGACTCAGTGTACGCCTTAGTGACCCACTGTGGGACCAGTAAAGTCCTAGACCAGGCCGCTCAGGTGACGGAAAGCTTGGCCCTAACTCACTGCTGCATTAACCCGATCCTCTACGCCTTTGTGGGCAGCTCCTTCAGGCAGCACATGATGAAAGTGGCCAAGAAGTTCGGGGAGAAGAGGAGGAGGAATAAAACACGTGTAGAGGAAGAAGGGATAGAGATGTCATTTAACTCCCACAGTGCATCACAAGAGACAAACACATTCTCAATATGACACCAAACCAGTAACAGGAAGTAAAGGAAACATACCGTCAGCTTCCTGATAAAACCTGCTATGTGACTTTTGGCAAATTTTACAGGAGAAACAAAAAACTTTATATAACAGGAAACTGAAATATAACAAAAAATATCTGTTCCTTTAATGTTGGTACTTATGATGGAATGTCAACAACTTTCACAGGAGACTGAAATTTGAAGCTATAATACGGGAGATAGCAGGTTTTTATTTCCAACCAAAAATGTCACTTAGCAGGTTTTATCAGGAAGCTGACAATACTTAAATACTGTCTGGGTCGCCTTTCATTAAGTTTCTATTGTCACATTTCTGCAGAAGGTCAGAGTGGACTTCCTGTTCTTTCTTCTGGTTCATAGCAGGTGGTAGTGTGGACAAAATGTATTACCCCCTTCAGTAAAAACTTAAAAACAGACAAAACCAGGAGCAAAAAACGCCGCCCCGTGCATGTATAGTAGCTTACTTTGGCATCGATCCAGCTGATGTCATCATGTGTATGCGTGTGATGATGTCAGCATAACAATTGCCTCTATATATGTGGCAAGTTTGAAGTAAATTGAAACATACTTTAAGATATGCAGCTGATAAAAACTAGCTCTGAGCACACTGTCAATCTGTTTGTCAAATTTAAAACTACTGTCTATGACACAGGTGTCAAACATGCGGCCCGGGGGCCAAATC
Organism: Sphaeramia orbicularis; assembly: GCF_902148855.1. Taxonomy (NCBI): domain Eukaryota; kingdom Metazoa; phylum Chordata; class Actinopteri; order Kurtiformes; family Apogonidae; genus Sphaeramia; species Sphaeramia orbicularis. Next base: position 31,677,222 of record NC_043973.1, read on the forward strand.
TGGCCCACCAAAGGGTTCAATCCGGCCCCTGGGATGAATTTGTAAAACGCAGAAATTACACTGAAGAAATGAATAATCAAGGATGTTAAAATCATTTTAGGTCATTTCAATCTAAAGTGGATCAGACCACTAAAATGCTATCATAATAACCTATAAATAATGAAAACTGAATTTGTCTCTTATTTTTAGTGTAAAAAAAGTTAAATTACACAAAAATGTTTACATTTACAGACTAGCCTTTTACAAAAAATATGAATATCATAAATGTCTGAAGAGAAGTATGTGGAATTTTAAAAATATTCTGCCTTTTATTTAATGTTTTGTGTATTTGTTGATCCACTGTGATCTCTAAGTTGTGATTCGCATGTATAAATGACAAACTAAAGCGTAATATCGTTAACATTGTACTTATTTTACTAAAGAATTTTCAGCTTGTTCATATTTGTTCATGGTATGTTCAAGTACAATTCGTGGATGTAAACATTTTCATTACAGAATTTACTTTTTACACTCAAAAGTTCTTATCCTATTATTTATATTATTTTACTGGTCCGGCCCACTTTATATCATATTAGGCTGAATGTGTCCCTTGAACTAAAATGAGTTTGACACCCCTGGTCTATGACAACCCCAAGGTTTTCTACAGCTGACTTGAGTTTTGAAGATAAAGGACCAAAGAAAGTGCAGCATCACCAAATAAAATATAATCAATGTTGTCCTCATTTAAATGGAGGAATTTTTCTCCTAACCACAGCTTAACATCAGAAATGCAGTCAGTCAGGGATTTAAGAGTGAATAATATTCAGCCAAAAAAAAGAAAAACTAAATGCTCGTCTAATCATAGGAGGTATAAGTTTACATCTCTCATACGGATGCAGTTAAACCATGTTCTTTCTGATTCCTCTCCAGCTCCATCTTGATTTCCTGTAAATTGAAAGATAACCCTCTGCTCTGAGATTCTTCTGTACTGAATCTATGTCCAATGGGAATTTACGCCCTTTGATGTGAGACAGTCGTGACTTTGTGTCCGGAATTCATCAACATCTGAGTTCCACATTTTGTGACCACACACACATACACACCTCCGCTGCACTGTAAGCACTTGCCCAAACCTACACAGACATATCTTTATAGACCTTTTTAAAGGGGGCGAACAGAAAAAACATGGTTGTAAATCTTTTTTTCATGGTAACAGATGTTGTGATTTAACCAAGCTGTACAGACAGACACACATTTACACATTTAGTAGAAATATTTGTAAAAAGTTCGGCATGTGGACACATACTTAAAATGACTTGTCTTTGCAAAACAACATCCTCTTCAAGTACCATTATCTCTACTCCTAAACACAAACGAAACCTTGTACTTTTAGGATTTTTGTTGCATCAACTGTTATTGTGAGGCAGAGGTTGTGGTTTGTCATGCCATTAATTTCTCAGATGAAATGTAAACCATATCATACACTAATAAAACAAACCCTCCATTGGGAAATGCTATTCCTATTTCGATGTGTTTTCTTCCTGTACCACAGGTGGCATAAATCAGATGGTTTATTAAGTGATGCTGCAGTTCAAGCTCTGGCATGTGGGACTCTTCATGTGGAAACCATCTGACTGAGGTTTACCATCTGTTCACTGAACAAAACATCTCACACAGCCAAATAAACAACAACGTTTCAGTATGAAGCCCAGACTGACAGGATGAAATATCTCGTCAAGTCCAAACAAGCAACTTCCAAACATGAACCCTGTTTTCTACTCAACATTTTTGTCCAGTTTGTAAAACAGTTTGTAATTCTTTAATACATATATTCATTTAAGAAATACCAGGAAAAATAAGTCCAGGTCAAATATATTTATTGAAAAAACAAACAAAACCAAAAACATTGTGCAAATAAACAAAAAAACTGTATAAATATTAACAAAAAACATGTGTCATATACCAAGAAAACTATAAATATACAAAATGACAACAAGAAGTTCAACATTCCATATTTGAACCCGAAATACACCTAATACAATTATTAAATTACAATGAAGGCAGTCAATCAGCTTCACTTTCAACCAACCAAAACTAAGATTTGCTTCCTCTTGAATTCAGTAAAACATTTATTTTTTCAAATATATAAATGTAATTAGAAGAACAGAAAAACAAAAACTCAGATGCCTAAAATGGCAGTGTTAAAATAATTTAGGAAAAAAAATGTACTTTTCAAATGACTATACATGTAAATATATTTTGCCTTTTTTATTAAATGTGGACTTCATACGTTTACCCTCATTATGCTTTCTATGCAAATGAAGTTACAGTATTACCAAAATGTTTTCACATATACCCTGAACTAGATCAAACATGTATCAATATTTTTAAAACATACCAATACTGAACTGTTACAAGTTATTGTGAATACCAACTAAACGACAACACTGTTACATTCCCAGCTGTTGATGAACTATAGAACGTAAAGCAGTTGTCTTCAAGTTTCAGGCTTTCCACTGGATGTGGAAAAAAAAACCAAAGATATATCATGCAAAGTGCAGTAGGAGGCTGAATGATTTGTCCTGGCTTAATGCCACTAAGGCACTTCATTTCTCAGGAATGCTGGAGACACCAAACCAGCAGATACAGTGGTATCATCTACACTCAAACACTCCTTATAAAAACTCAGGGGGAACACAATGACTCAAGGCCAAAATCATGCAGTCGTTCATTCAGACACTAGGTTTGAATGTAAACTCAGGACAAGACGCCCGCATTGAAGATGAGTGTCTGCTACACAGAGGTAAAGTCACATTGGTGTATTGTCGGGTTTTGGTATGTTTAAGTATCAGCTGTGCTGTTTTTACACAAATGGAAGAAAATACCTCAGAAGCTTCTTTAGAGTGTAGCAAAAGTGCTTCCCAGCAGCAGAGTCATCAGTAATTAAGGATCTGGACGTCGAACAGGTCACACACTCCCTCGCTGTCGTCCAGGTTGAAGCTGTAGTCTATACCTGCATGCAGAGTCAAACATCACTTTACTGTCTATCCACAATGAAACCATATTAATGTTGAACCTCTTCAGTCCGCATTAGGAGAGGATACCACTTATCCACATCCACTGAATAAAACTGTCTGACTGTGTCCTTTAGACAGGGTGTCCCCAAAGTCTCTTTATAATTGAAGAAATGTATTACAAAAGCAACTGATGAGATATGTTAATCAGATTGGTTCTATGTACTTAGTGGTTATCTAAGTTTTTAGTCATATTGCATTTGTGCATTTCAGGTACCCTGTTGATGAAATAGGTTCTATTAAAAATAAAACTAAAAATGGCTACTCCTCAAGAAAAGGCATGATGTGTATCATGGTTTATTGGAACAAAATTTCTTTCCATGGGGTTATATTAACAAAATTTTGTATCAAACAAAGATATGGGACATTAACGACCTGAAGCAAAAGATCACCGATGCCACCAGCCAACAGGGCAAGAAATCCAGTCCCATATTGATGGGGTTGATAACAATGATTATCATCCTAACAGCGCTGCAAGCATGCCAACATACTACTGAGCACAGTAAACATTACCTACAACACACCTGGGGCTGAGGTCATAAAAGTTTCCCCATACAGAGTTGACAAAATTCCAAGCCATAGCTTAGTATTACTGTACGACTCAGAGTAGTCTCTGATTATGATACTATAAACCATATTCATAAAGCATCTCAAGTCATCAGAGAGCTCCTACGGTAAAAAACTGCCACGAGTGGAGGATTTTTAAAAGTCATAATCATTTTTAACGTTAAGGCAGAGAGACAAAGAGTGGAAATGTTCTCCAAATATTTACATAATTAATTATGCAGACTGACCTACAAGTCACTGTAAATAATGAACTCATACATTTTTCTGCCCTTAATATGAAATAGATTAAATACTAGAATTACCAAGATTGTGACTAAACACAAGTAAATAAATTGTACATCTATCTAGGGTTCAACATGCTACTTCGGATGCGCTCCAAGGTTTTCAAAAGGTTTTAGACTCCTTTAAAGTAAAACACATAATATATTCAACAGATTCATTAAATTAAATTGTACTCATGATTTCACCATAATTTTTAGACACTTACCATCAGTTGACATGAGCTCATCGATTAGATCAACAGTTTCTACAAAAGAAGAAAAATTACTGTTAAAAATCAACTCAACCACCAGCAGAAATAATAATGTATAGATAAATCTGTACATTATTCTGCCAGTCCTTAAATTCACACTTAAAACTAAGCTCATGCTGTCGGGGGCTGACAGCAAGCGCATATCCCTGAAATACCCCCCAATCCACTGCTATATATAAATCTATCCACGATAATTGTTAGGCAGTCAATATGAACACAATTTGAGCTGCATCGACCTGACAGTGGCAGAATAATGGCCAGAGAACCAATTTTTCCCACAAAAGTCCACTTAGTGAATGAAAATGACACCAAATGAACTCTGGATGGTAGACAGAAAATGGACATTTGTAAGACGATCAATATGAACCAAATTTTATCTCAATCGGCCTATTATTGCTTGATTTATGTCCAAAAAACTGATTTTCAACTAAAGCGCCTCCATTTGGATGACTTGTAATACTCATAGAGAAGCTGAAATCGATAGGGTTCTTCCACTAGGGGTCCCCTGTGTTGGTTATGAAGGGAGAAGAAATCCAACAAAATCTGTCCTAGTTATCGCCTTCACACCAAGGATATCCAGCAGAGGCGGCGTTAGGGGAAAACCACTATATCCCCGAAACTTGACTTCAGGGATATAATTAATCCTCCACACCAAATGAATTCAGACCCAAACAGAAAAGAATGTGAAACAAGTAAACTGCTCCCAAACCTCTCTGCTGGATGTAATTTTGGAGTGAACTCTGTTTAGTATTATCGTGTTTACTTCCTCCCGGCTTACCGGCTCTGTCGTCCTTCATGTGGTCTCCTACAGAGTTGAGCTTAAGCAGGCTGCTCACGTCCAGCACAGACTGGAACTCTGGGCCAGCCAGGTCCATCTGCTGCTGCTCCAGTGCTGCTGCTGGATCTATGTGACACCCTGCAGGGGGCGTAGAAGGTATGACCAAAATAATTAGCTGTACAGCCTCTTTGTGGTACTAAAGCTGCAGCCTTTCAGAGGTCACTTATCTGAGCTGGTCTTTAAAAGGAGGATTAGTCACCATCATAGAAGTAGTAACGCATCAGGAGAGATAATATTTACACCGCAGGGAAAAAGTATCTCAAAATCTGATCTTTTTGCTCATATGTAACTCAGATCATTTTTTTTCATGACATTATGAATGGCACAAATCACATGGAAGCTGTTCTGATCTCATAAATGATGACCTAAGTTACTTCCATTTGCCATCTTGAATTAGTTCAGATACAGATCAGATCCAGCTCTAATCTTTATCTGTGACCTCAGTCTAAACAGTTGGAACTTTTACATCACTGCAGGCTGAGATTCATCACCACTGAAGTCACTCATATCAGAAAGTAGCTCACATGAACTAAACCTTAAATATGTACAACAGTAAACTTTAACAAACATGTGAATGCAATACTAAAAATAATCCAAAAACATCATAATGGTAAAACAGTGACAATCTTACTCAACAATGAATATTAACAATACTTTGATAGAGTAACAGGTTAGAATGCACAACTTTTACATGTAGGTGGAGGATTTTCAAAGTGTATTTTAGTCCTTTTACTGAATGAAATGATCTGAAAACCTCTTACAATACTGCTTTGTGCATGTGTCTCAGTTCAGGACTAATACCAGTTCACACTCAACACTGACAAATAAAAAGTCCGAGTCCGAGTCTGAGTGTTAAATCACCACAGAGAGAGCACTAAAGCTGGCAGGTTGAACATACCCATCAAAAATCAATGTCAATAAAAATGCAATAACATGAATCTCAAGATGGATTTAACTCCACTGTCTACTTAAAATGTGCTGTAAATGCTGTTGCTGAGGTTGTTTTTGTGAAAGTTTCACTTTGACAAAAGGCTGACATGTCTGTGCCTCCTAGTATCACAGTACCGTCTATCAAATGCTTACAACACTGACTCATCCTGTATCCAAGAACTGGATGAGGAAGTGGGTTTTCTCCCACAAATACTGTAAGTATACTATGTTTAGCCTTTCATCATGCGATATGGGAACAGACACAGTTGTGCAGTGTGGCTGGTAAAACTTATGCAAACCTAGGTTGTCCTCTGTTGTGTATATAACAGAATACTTCTGTGCTGCCTGCTGTAAAAAGAGCCCTAAAAAGGTGGAATTTAATCCATGCTGGTATGCAGACATTACTGTTTATTTGTTTTGGGCTTTCTACAATGATTTCTTATGTTGAAAAATTACAACCGTAGAGACAAATATATCACACTGTAATTTACTTCCAAACCTCTACTAAAATTATTAGAGGCATAAAGTCTGTGGTCCTCTGTGACCACCTATGTTGTTTTTGTCCTAAATCAAGCAACTGTCAAAGGTTATAAAAAAATCTTAGATCACAACAAACTTTACAACACTTGAAATCTGATATTTAGAAAAGGTTCACCACTATATGTGACTATGAATCACTTTTGTTTTTGCTTTATTTTATGATTGTCACATGGATTACATTTCCATCAACGGACTTCTGTGAAACGGCCACTTCAAAACAGTCCAAGCGGACATCTGATCTGATAGTCAGTTGGCCTTCTTAGGCAACAGTCAACCAAACTCACATGATACACTTCATGACAGAGGCGTTGGTTTTCTGTTTGTCTTAAGGACTTGATTTCCTGACAACTCAGCAATTCATTGCTCTTACAAGGCAGGATTCTAAAAAAAATGTCCAGGCAAGTTAACTAGTGACTAGTTACTTTATGGTGCAAAATTAAGACATCTATGTGGATTTTTAGATGCCAATTCTATAAACATTCAATTAGAAAAGGAAGAAGTAGATAACCAATCAGTCAGCAGATATCACTCCTATCAATCAAAAAAATCTCTTAAGAGAAACTAGTTAGTAAAAAAAAATCTTCCTGTGATGTCAATTGAAAAGCAGGTATCAGCCTCTATTGGAGCCAAGTGCTGCCACTATCAATAGTTTGTGACGCATTCGAACACTGCTGTTAGGGCTAATCAGCACCTAGACGATACTGATAATCTCCTTTGACACACACAGACTAACCAGAGCAGTAGTTAAAGTAGGCATCTCACCTCACTGCAGTGTAGAACTGAACCATACAAAAGATATTTCATCCCCATTGCCATCAGATTGTACAGTTAACAAAGGCTGATAGGCTGAACACTACTACTTTATTACTACAGCTTACTAGGTTTATAACTACTTGCTACCATGAGTATTTTTGTAAAATTAATTATTTATCTTATTTTCAGCTACAAGTCAACTGAATTTCAATGAGGGCAATAATAAAGTTCCTCTCACCAGTTAAAGGTTTAAAATGTCCAAATCTAAACCTGACCCTGCGTGTCAGTACTTTGTGTTCAGATCCTTTGTGATACTAAGTGTCTATCCAAAAGAGGGTACAGATTTATCTTTAGATTTTTTGGTAAAGTTTTTCTTAAATATATTAAATATCTATATGTAAAATGTACGGAAGCGTATTGCATTCACAAAAAAAAATAATTTCGGCTCTGTTTTTCTGAATTAATGAGATAATTATCTCATAATTACGAGAAAAAATAAGTTAAAAAAAAAAATCGGCGCTGTTTTTCTGAGTTTATGAGATACTGTTTCCTGAAAAAAAAAAAAAAAGCTCTGTTTTTATGAGTTTATGAGATACTGTTTCCTGAAAAAAAAAAAAAGCTCTGTTTTTATGAGTTTACGAGATACTGTTTTCCGAAAAAAAAAAAAAAAAGCTCTGTTTTTATGAGTTTACGAGATACTGTTTTCCGGAAAAAAAAAAAAAAAAGCTCTGTTTTTATGAGTTTACGAGATACTGTTTTCCGAAAAAAAAAAAAAAAGCTCTGTTTTTATGAGTTTATGAGATACTGTTTCCTGAAAAAAAAAAAAAAAGCTCTGTTTTTATGAGTTTACGAGATACTGTTTTCCGAAAAAAAAAAAAAAAGCTCTGTTTTTATGAGTTTACGAGATACTGTTTTCCGGAAAAAAAAAAAAAAAAAGCTCTGTTTTTATGAGTTTACGAGATACTGTTTTCTGAAAAAAAATAAAATGTGGCTGTGTTTCTCTGTCAGTGGGACAGTGGTCCCTGGTCCAGGCAGGAGCTCCTTCTATCTGTGCTGCTGAAAGCCTCTCGGGGGAGCGTGAAGTTGTTTCCGTTCTCGTAACCGGTTCCGATTACGGATCATGGAACTAGTTTCTTTCACAGAAATCAGAACCAAGCCCCGCTTCGTGCACGGATCAAGCCCTTCAAGCACACCGGCGCTCGGAGCCTGTAACCCGGCTTCCTGACAGGGCACGACCGCGGTGATGGGAGCTGGCATTAATGAAGTCAAATAAAATGACATTCACCAGCATTAAAGAAAATATACACAGCAGAAGAGTGCAAATGTGTATTCATTTATTTGTCGGACCTGATGGAAAGCATTAGTCAGAACTAGATCCATGGAGGAGCGGCTTGGTGTACCGGTTCGTCCCCCCTCCAATAACTTTCCATCAGGTCCAGGTGGACAGCTATCCGCTCCCCGGTGTGTAAGCCGGACTGGAGCGGGTGGACGGAGCAGCTCAACTCGACAGAACCCCGGCGCTCGGAGCCTGTAGCCCGGCTTCCTGACAGGACAGGACGCGGTGATGGGAGTTGGCATTAATGAAGTCAAATAAAATGACATTCACCATGATTAAAGAAAATATGCGTCTTGGTGTCCCGGTTCACCCCCCACCCCCGGACAGCTTTCCATCAGGTCCAGGTGGAAAGCTATGGGGGTGGGGGGTGAACCGGGGCACCAAGAGCTCCTCCACGGATCTAGTTCTGACTAATGCGTTCCATTAGGTCCGACAAATAAATGAATACACATTTGCACTCTTCTGCTGTGTATATTTTCTTTAATGCTGGTGAATGTCATTTTATTTGACTTCATTAATGCCAGGACCTGGAGTACGCTGCTGACACCATCCTGCTCAGCACATCCTACAGTCAGCTGACAGATGCTCTGGGCAGTTACAGTGAAGAGGCACAGAAGCTTGGCCTCCAAGTGAACTGGACAAAAACCAACCTCATGCATGTCAGTGATGGGCCAGATCCACCTCCCTTGCAGCTTAGTAATGACATTGTAGAACCTGTCAAGAGCTTTGTGTATCTGGGGTGATGACAGACAACAGGGACCTAAAACCAGAGATTACCCGCAGAAGGGCCCTGGCAGCATCAGCTCTGATGTCTCTCTGGAAACCACTGTGGCGGAACCAGACCATCTCACGCAGGACGAAGCTCCGGATCTACAACTCTGCCGTCCTCTCCATCCTGCTCTATGGCTCGGAAACACGGCCCTTAAACCAGACTCTGGCTGCCAGAATAGATGGCTTTGATAGCAGGGCTCTCAGAACCATCGAAAACATCAGGTGGCCCCAGCGGGTTTCCAATCAGGTGCTTGGAGCCCGCACACGCCAGCCCAAAGCATCCAGCCTGGCCGCGCAACGTCGCCCCCGCTGGTTCGGTCATGTCCTCCGCCTCCCTCCTGACCATCCAACAAGAGCCATCCTTCAGTTTGACCCAAAGGCCGCAGACTGGAAACGACCACAAGGCAAGTCCCGCACCCGATGGCTCGACGTCATTGCAGGCGACCTCCGACAACATGGAGTTACCATGGAGGACGCAGAGCAGCTGGCACAGGACCACCAGCCATGGAAAACACTGGTTCACCTGGTCGGCCCAATGCACCGGGACAGGACACCCGCCCCATGGCAGGAGTCCTAGTAGTAGTGGTAGTCATTAATGCCAACTCCCATCACCGCGTCCTGTCCTGTCAGGAAGCCGGGCTACAGGCTCCGAGCGCCGGGGTTCTGTCGAGTTGAGCTGCTCCGTCCACCCGCTCCAGTCCGGCTTACACACCGGGGAGCGGATAGCTGTCCACCTGGACCTGATGGAAAGTTATTGGAGGGGGGACGAACCGGTACACCAAGCCGCTCCTCCATGGATCTAGTTCTGACTAATGCTTTCCATCAGGTCTGACAAATAAATGAATCCACATTTGCACTCTTCTGCTGTGTATATTTTCTTTAATGCTGGTGAATGTCATTTTATTTGACTTCATTAATGCCAACTCCCATCACCGCGGTCGTGCCCTGTCAGGAAGCCGGGTTACAGGCTCCGAGCGCCGGTGTGCTTGAAGGGCTTGATCCGTGCACGAAGCGGGGCTTGGTTCTGATTTCTGTGAACGAAACTAGTTCCATGATCCGTAATCGGAACTGGTTACGAGAACGGAAACAACTTCACGCTCCCCCGAGAGGCTTTCAGCAGCACAGATAGAAGGAGCTCCTGCCTGGACCAGGGACCACTGTCCCACTGACAGAGAAACACAGCCACATTTTATTTTTTTTTCAGAAAACAGTATCTCGTAAACTCATAAAAACAGAGCTTTTTTTTTTTTTTTCCGGAAAACAGTATCTCGTAAACTCATAAAAACAGAGCTTTTTTTTTTTTTTTTCGGAAAACAGTATCTCGTAAACTCATAAAAACAGAGCTTTTTTTTTTTTTTTTCGGAAAACAGTATCTCGTAAACTCATAAAAACAGAGCTTTTTTTTTTTTTCCGGAAAACAGTATCTCGTAAACTCATAAAAACAGAGCTTTTTTTTTTTTTTTTTCGGAAAACAGTATCTCGTAAACTCATAAAAACAGAGCTTTTTTTTTTTTTTTTCGGAAAACAGTATCTCGTAAACTCATAAAAACAGAGCTTTTTTTTTTTTTTCAGGAAACAGTATCTCATAAACTCATAAAAACAGAGCTTTTTTTTTTTTTTTTCAGGAAACAGTATCTCATAAACTCAGAAAAACAGCGCCGATTTTTTTTTTTAACTTATTTTTTCTCGTAATTATGAGATAATTATCTCATTAATTCAGAAAAACAGAGCCGAAATTATTTTTTTTTGTGAATGCAATACGCTTCCGTAAAAATGAGCTTAGTTCACAGGTTCATTAAACCTTCTTTATATTTGATAAATGTTGTTTACTGAAATCTAAGACAAGTATTTTATATAACAGATATCTGACGTCTTTTCCAGATGATAAATAAACTATGCATCCATTCATCTCCAAATCTCCAAGTCCCTGTCCTTACCCATCTGCACATCGGGTGGGGTGGAGGAGGGCGTCAGTACTTCATCATGTTCTGGCAGCACCATCTGGTGGTCTGGGCATAGAGAGTCCTGGCTGCTGCATGAGAAGGTAGAGTTGGAGGTGGAGTACGCAGTGGTTGAAAGAGGGAACCTCTGCAGGCTTGCGGGGGTGCTGGGTGGAGTTGGCATTGGACAGATGTCGTCGGTGGGTGGCACAGGGAAGACTACGGGGGCTGTAAAATCTGAATCTCTGTTAATGAGCATGACCTGGATGGGAGCTGAGTGGCTGCGGAGATTCACCTGGTACTTCTTCTGACCATTGTGGCCCTAAAAAACATCAGAATGGGAAACAGTTCATGTCAATAGATGATAGATAGATGTCAAATTGTTTCTATGATAACAGCTATAGGAACTTCACATCTGAATGTTTCTAAATCTAAAGACCAACACTATTAGAATGTGTTAGTTATGGAATGCTCAGCACATGTCAAACAGTTCTGCGCCTGGCATTTTATAGGTAGGAAAGCTCTTACTCTAATCATTACGTTTTTTTTTCCAAATCTTTGTAATTTTTCAAGATAGTTTAGGTCTATGTTTGAGTTGTAAAAAAAACAATCATACTCTATCTATCTATCTATCTATCTATCTATCTATCTATCTATCTATCTATCTATCTATCTATCTATCTATCTATCTAATAATGCACGTTCTGTGTCCGTCCAGGTATCCAGTGTCCCGTGTCCCCGTGCCCGATCGATGTTGCAGCACAGGAGGGCTACAATGCCGCTGTTGCACCACAGGAGGGCGTTTTAGCCACGGGTACAATGCCGCTAGTTTAATCAAAAGCCAAACTTAAATCAAAAGCAAAATCCCAATATCACCACATCATGCAGCATTATATTGTTTTCTTTACATATCCTGTAATGTATATATTCACTTATATTGTCACTGTTGGGGCGGAAACCTCGTAAGTCCTTTTTTAGTCTTTTTTTTTTTATCAAAAAACAATCCTATTGGTTAGTCTTCACATTGGCTGGAAAATTTTAGAAATATTTAACCAATGAAAAGTGTTGAAAATGGCTTGTGACTACATCTCTTAACTCCATTCATTTATTTAGAATATCCATCATTTTTCCAGTTTCCTGAAAAATAACCATTTTGTACATAAGAGGTTTCCACCTGACACCGACAATATACAGTATGATGCTATATGGTAAAACACTGAGACAGACCTAAAGTGGGCTAAGTGGAAAATACTATTTACAACAAAAAGGACAAAATGCAGTCTTAGAAGAACTACTGATAAAGTGGAAGGAAGCAGATCTTCTAATATGGCCTCCTCAGACATCGAGGTTTGGCCCCAGCAGGACATGTTCAAGAAAAAGAATTGTCAACTAAATTTGTTGAGGATGTTTTGTGTGTTTGTACATTTTATTTGAATAGTAAAATTCATTGATAAACAGGAAAGGCTGGGGATAAACTGGGGCTGTTGGTGGTTTGTGCACTCTACAAGGTGAGCCAACAGAGAAAAAAGTTTTAATACTGTGAGCAACTCAAGAGGGAACCTTACTTGGAAACAGATCTTTTCTGATAATGAAAGCTACAACAAATTTATGAAGAACATATTAAAAAAGATGTTAACATTTTTATAGGTTTGCACAATCATTTCACCTTAAATATTCTTTCTAAACTTAATAATAGTCATGGAATTTACAGTGATATAAGAAGTGAATATTGAACTGACGGCTAGAAAAAAAAAAAAGGCTTTTTTACTACAGCCAATATAAAAAGTATAAGATTAGAAATGGAACAGCAGTGCTGGTGGAAATGGAAGGAGGTCCTTGATTATGGGAAATTTCAGGGATTCTCAGACCATGTACCTGGAATTAATAACCAGCAACATGTCCATCTCCTTAAAACCTTGATACTTTCACAAAAGACAGCCATTATAATGAGTTAGAAAATAACAGAACTCCCCAAGGCCAGGATAATAACTAGGTATGATCTGAAAAGCTCAGCTAACCAATGACACACAATCCATAAACTATAAATAAAATGAATTCTTGCTTGTGTGGTGGTTCCTTATTTTCATTGCAAAGGGCATTTCTATATGCTCAGATCAGCAAATAAAACATGGAAGTGACTCACCATTTCTGGTAAAGGTACCTCCAGCTGAGTCCCAGCAGGAGCTACAACAGCAAGGAGTGTGTCTCCGCTGAAGGCATTGCAGATGTCTTCATGTGTCACAAATTTATAAGTGGAGAGGTGTTAAAGAAACAGGGATAGAATTACTTGATAGTGGAAAATGGAGACAATTTACTGGAAAAACAACTGCGGATTAGGCTGGCTCACAAAAGACTGACAACAGCGATTATATTTAAAATCCTTCCCTTTCTGCCTTTCTCTGTTCAATAAGCAAACAATGTGAAAAGGATCAAGTAGGCTTTTTATCCTCTAAAATGAATAACTGGTACTTCAAGAGGACTAGAATTACAAACTGTCATTTCTGCAGACAAAGACTCAAGAATGCAAGATGGAGGGAATGACACTGAACTAGAACAAAAACATGAAGTTTCAGCAAGATCAGTTGTTGTTTTTTTTTTTTTTTATTTAAACAGTAAGATACTCTAGAAAACAGAAATGGGGATGTTGTCTGCAGAGTTCCAGAAGAGGAGGAGAAGAGAAAAGACAGAAACATAGTCCTACATAAACACTGACCTGAACTAATTTATACTAAAGAAGCTCATATCTAGGAAAAGAGAACAGAAAACACATTTTCCTCTTCATGCCTGATTACATAAAAGGATATGTGTTGGTGATGGGATCATGGTTAAAGTATTTAATAATCTCCTCCAGCCATGCTTTCTGGTTATCCAGCTCTTTCTCTTGGGCCTCTAATTCAGAGATCTGGGACTTCAAAACTTTCACCTGCTCCAACACCTCCTGTGTTTGGCTGCCTGTGTTCTCCCCCCTGTGCACAAGTCAGATGAAAGATGAAGGAAGAAATGGTTTTTCTCAATGTTTATTCTTCACCACCAATTAAGATAGAGTTGACAGCCACCATAAATAATTCTGTCATCATATAATTTTGTGTAATTTGTGGTCAGTGACTATTTTGCCCCAGAATATGCTTCAGTTCCAACTCAAAGCCATAAAAATGACTTTGACATGTTTCGCTGAAAGCATTAACAAGGTTCAAAATAGTTGGTGATGAAAACTGTCAAGTAACAACACAATTATGATTTTATTTCAAAATATAAAAATAGTAAAAACACTTGTTTTCAAACCTCCACTGGATTATATTCTTGTTTTTCTTCTCGATCAGCCCCACACCTTCCAGAACATTGGTGATATCATATATCCTCCTTTTCTGCTTCACGGCTAAACTGTCTGCAGCCTGTTAAATTGGACAGGTTTTTGTAAAGGGTCAGATGTGGCTTAACAACGAACTCATGCCGACAAGGTACATCATAGACATTTCTAAGAGGCATTAGGAGAAATCCCCAAAGTTGTGTGATTAACACTGCATGAGGTGGAAAAAACAGAGACTTCAGTGATGCCAGCAACTGAAGGATTTGGCAAATTAAAGTGCACAAATGGCAAATCAAACCCCTTGGCAGGAGAGGACAATTACACAATAGCAGAGGAGGAAGGAGGAGGGAGAGGGACTGAGAAGCCTGCTGTGAGTAAACATTACCCAGCTTTGGCGCGTAACAAGAGAGGGAAAATTTATCACCACTTAGATGAAAAGACACTTGAAGGAAGGCATATCAGAGACGTCTAGTGAAGATACAGCTGTACATCAACATATTAAGGGCAGGTGGCAAAAAGCTGCAGAGAAGACTTTTTTTTCTCCTCCACACACAACTGCAAAATAAAATTCAAATTATTGTGTCACATGCAGTGTTCACAAGGATCACAAACAGTTTTTCTTGCAAATTTTGGGATTTTAGTTCAGTGCAAGTAGTAGCAGAGTAGTAAGTAGTAAGTTCCAAAGTAGTGGATGTTTAGCTTGGATGATGACATCTTTTTGGTACATGTTGCCATATTAACCCTTTCATGCACAGTGGTCACTACAGTGGACAGCTATTCTACAGCTGTTCTCTTGTATATTAATTGGTTTTATTGTTTCAGTTCCATATCAGCCAGCACAGTGGACGCCTATGCATCATCTCACACACTGCAATTCATACCATTACTGTAACTTTGCTGTTCTTGATAAACCTGATCTGCACTAACATGTTTGAGTGTAAATCAATTGCTTGTTATTGTTATTAGACAGTAGTTTGTTTTGTTTTTTTTTGCATATTATCCATGAAGTGAGTAATAACTAATATTCAAGTATGTTAAAATGTGACAAACACCTGATTAACAGCATTTTTTAAAAAAAAATTTCAGTTTTCACTCGGTATATCGGTAAATACATGTTTCTTTGCTTCAAAAATGAAATGCATTGTGTCCAGCTGAGTGGATATTTTTTACAACTCCATGAAAAACAGGTATATAAAAAAAAATTTCAATTGCATTGTTTTTTTTTCCATCCCTAAAGAGGAATAAAAACACTCAGGAAAAATAACTTGATTAGGGTCAAAACACGATATTCAAAATCTCTCCGAAGGGACATTTTAGAGACAATTTGACCCACATTTTTACTTTTAAATTCATTTTTGCTTTAGTTGGACCATAAGGGATTATCCAAAACAAGGAGCTACTTTATATTGAAATAAATGTTGGAATGGCAATCAATTAAAGTTCGCTCTCTGACTGGACATTACTGTGTTTTGACCCATTAAGATTCTCATAATTCATGCATGAAAGGTTAAAAGCATGTGAATATAATTTCTCCTAAATGCCAAATTTGTGTAAAACCAGTGCTTCATCAAGCAGTATTTTGGTTCAGTCTATCTACCATTACATTGCTAATGATTTTCAGTTTTAACATTCCCATTTAATAATTAGCCAAATTACACTATTGTTCCTCTGCTTATACAGAATAAACCCATCAACATTTTAAGATGGGCTGCTAACATTTACATAAAGCTCCTGACATTTACATATTAGTGTCGATGAATTATAATAATGGGTTTCGCAGCTTCAAATTCTGTGTAGTTTGTTGACAAAAAGTGGTTCTAAGACACAGGTGTCAAACATGCAGCCTGGGGGCCAAATCCAGCCCGCCAAAGGGTCCAATCTGGCCCTTGGGATGAATTTGTGAAATGCAAAAATTACACTGAAGATATTAACAATCCTTTTAGTTCAGGTTCCACATTCAGAACAATTCAATCTCAAGTGGGCAGGACCAGTAAAATACTATCATTATAGTGGCAATCTAGCTATGAAAAATGCCACTTGGGGATTTTGAAGACATTTCCAACTCGTGATGGTGTGTAAAAACAAGGTCCGTCATGGATGTGTGATTATTACTTTATTTACTCATAAATCTTAAAAAACACCTAAAAAAGGGGCTGAATGATTTAAAAATGAGCTCACATACAAAAAGACAAAAAAAAATACTAATAACACCCATTCAGACAGTCACACGCAGGCACGGCTGAAAAAACTGTGTGGCTTCCCATGGCTCCAAAAAACCTCTCTGATCACTTGTGTCTCCCTTATGTAACCTCTGCCTGGCTGATTGCTACCTGTGCCCACAGGTGTGCAGGTGACCCTAGCAACCAAGTGCCTTACCACAAATACTCGCCCACTTTCACACATACAAACACACACTCAGCACAAGTCTAAATTGGCTACAACAATTATAATAACATATAAATAATGACAACTCCAAATTTTTCTTTGGAAATGTAAATATTTTTTATGTATTTTCACTAAAACAAAGTATAATTTCGGAAAAAATGTGAATAACCTGAACAAATATGAACAACCTGAAATATCTTAAGAGAAGTTAGTACAATTTTAACAATATTCTGCCTGTTATTAAATGTTTTATGTATTTGTAGATCCACTGTGATCTGTACGTTATTATGTACCTGTGGAAATGATAAACTGAGGCAGAATATTGTTAAAATTACACATTTTTTCAGTTTGTTCATGTTATTCACATCTTTTGAAAGGACAGTTTGTAGATGTAAACCTGTTCATAATGTAAATTTACTTTTTTTGCTCTAAAACAGAGAAAAGTTTGGAGTTGACATTATTTATATATTATTATGTTATTATTTTACTGGTTCAGCCCACTTCAGATCAAATTTAGCTGAATATGGCCCCTGAACTAAAATGAGTTTGACACCCCTACTATAAATAATGAAAAGAAGCTAATTTTTCTTTTTGTTTTAGTGCCAAAAAAGTAAAATTTCACAAAAATGTTTACATTTACAGACTAGCCTTTTACAAAAAATATGAACAACCTAAACCACAGGTGTCAAACATGCGCCCCAGGGGCCAAATCTGGCCCGTCAAAGGGTCCAGTGCGGCTCTTGGGATGAATTTGTGAAATGCAAAAATTACACTTAAGATATTAACAATCCTTTTAGTTCAGGTTCCACATTCAGAACAATTCAATCTCAAGTGGGCAGGACCAGTAAAATACTATCATAATAACATAGAAATAATGACAACTCCACATTTGTCTTTGGAAATGTAAATATTTTCATGTATTTGCACTAAAACAAAGTATAATTTCGCAAAAAAATGTGAATAACCTGAACAAATATGAACAACCTGAAATGTCTTAAGAAAAGTAAGTACAATTTTAACAATATTCTGTCTGTTACTCAATGCTTTGTGTGTTTGTAGATCCACTGTAATCTGTAAGTTATAATGTACATGTGTAAATGATAAACTGAGGCAGAATATTGTTAAAATTACACTTATTTTTTCAGTTTGTTCATGTTATTCACATCTTTTGAAAGGATAGTTTGTAGATGTAAACCTTTTCATAATGTAAATTTACTTTTTTCGCTCTAAAACAGGGAAAATTTTGGAGTCGACATTATTCATATATTATTATGTTATATTACTGGTCCAGCCCACTTCAGATCTAATTTAGCTGAATATGGCCCCTGAACTAAAATGAGTTTGACACCCATGGACTAGCCTTTCACAAAAAATATGAACAACCTAAACCACAGGTGTCAAACATGCGTCCCAGGGGCCAAATCCGGCCCGTCAAAGGGTCCAGTCCGGCTCTTGGGATGAACTTGTGAAATGCAAAAATTACACTGAAGATAATAACAATCCTTTTAGTTCAGTTTCCACATTCAGAACAATTCAATCTCAAGTGGGCAGGACCAGTAACATAGAAATAATGACAACTCCAAATTTTTCTTTGGAAATGTAAATATTTTCATGTATTTGCACTACAACAAAGTATAATTTCGCAAAAAAAAAAAAAAAAAAAAAGTGAATAACCTGAACAAATATGAACCTGAAATTTCTTAAGAGAAGTTGGTACAATTTACCCAATATTCTGCCTGTTATGAATAAATGTTTGGTGTATTTGTAGATCCACTGTGATCTGTAAGTTATAATGTACATGTATAAATGATAAACTGAGGCAGAATATTGTTAAAATTACATTTATCTTTTCAGTTTGTTCATGTTATTCACATCTTTTGAAAGGATAGCTTGTAGATGTAAACCTTTTCATAATGTACATTTACTTTTTTTGCTCTAAAACAGAGAAAAGTTTGGAGTTGACATTATTTATATATTATTCTGTTATTATTTTACTAGTCCGGCCTACTTTAGATCTAATTTAGCTGAATGTGGCCCCTGAACTAAAATGAGTGTGACAGCCGTGTTCTCAGACATGCTTCTTGCTCATAAACAGGAGGCCTGGCTAATGGCGGCTAGCTAATCCACCTGGGAACCCAATCAATGCACCTGACTGGTCCTGCTGGTGACTGACAGCCCTTTGTTCACATCTGCTGCCAACACACAGAGGGACCGCAAAGCACAAAAACGAATGACCCCCCCAAACAACTCGCAAACAACAACTTGGAGCCTGTCCTGTTGTGTTTCACTGACCACTTTTAAGTCTAGGACGCCATCCTTTGCCTCCTGCAGCAGACTGACAAACTTCATGGTGAGGAGCCCCAAACTTTTCTCGTGACGACTCGGTGCTGAACGTACGGTCTCAGTAGTCTCAAACTCCATCTTTTTTCAATGAAAGAAAGTCTTCACTACTAGGTTAAATAACTCGAATTTAACTACAGCTTACATACATTTCTTAATATTCAGCTATATTACGTTTACCTCGACGGGACGACGGCAGTACCTGAAGAGATTTTCAATGAACGGACGTTACGTTAGGTTACTGTTGCCAAGGCAACCCTTGTCCTCCTGCTCGTGCACTCCCTCCTCCATGTCAAGGAAACCCCTCCTCATTTGGAATGTAGCCCCGCCCCTTTGCCTTAACCAGACAGTTTAGTTTAGTTTTTAGTTTATTTCAGACACAGACATAATGGACACTTGGAACAAAATTAAAAATAATAATAAAAATAAACAATACACAAATTAAAAATCAAACAATAGAAAAATAATAATAATAAGAAGAAGAAACAATACACAAACAATCAAATAAGAGAAAAATCAAATAATAGAAAAAAAAAAGAACAACAGTGCCTAAAATTAAAGGTAGTGCATACTTTTGTAAAAACACCTATAACAGGGATGTCAAACATGCGGCCCAGGGCCCAAATCTGGCCCGCCAAAGGGTCCAATCCGGCCCTCTGGATGAATGCATGAAATACAAAAATTACACTAAGATATTAACAATGCTTTAAG
This sequence comes from Sphaeramia orbicularis, assembly GCF_902148855.1. Classification (NCBI taxonomy): domain Eukaryota; kingdom Metazoa; phylum Chordata; class Actinopteri; order Kurtiformes; family Apogonidae; genus Sphaeramia; species Sphaeramia orbicularis. Next base: position 31,697,225 of record NC_043973.1, read on the forward strand.
TTCAGGTTCCACATTCAGACCAATTCAATCTCAAGTGTGTCAGACCAGTAAAATACTTTCATAATAATCTATAAATACTCACAACTTCAAATTTTTTTCTCTTGTAAATATTTTCATGCTTTTACACTAAAACAAAGTATAATTTCACAAAAAATGTGAACAACCTGAAATGTTTTAAGAAGAGTACAATGTTAACAATATTCCACCTGTTATTAAATATTTTGTGTGTTTGTAGATCCACTGTGATCTGGAAGTTATAATGTAAACTATAAACTGAAGCATAATATTGTTAAAATTACCCTTATTGTTTCAGTTTGTTCATGTTATTCACATTGTTTGAAAGGAGAGTTTGTAGATGTAAACATTTTCATTGTTTAATTTTACTTTTTTTTACTCTAAAACAGAGAAAATTTTGGAGTTGACATTATTTATATATTATTATGCTATTTTACTGGTCCGGCCCACTTCAGATCAAATTTAGCTGAATGTGGCCCCTGAACTAAAATGAGTTTGACACCCCTGTCTTAAGAGAAGTATGTAGTATTTTAACAATATTCTGCCTATTATCGAATGTTTTGTGTATTTGTAGATCCACTGTGATCTGTAAGTTGTGATGCATATGTATAAATGATAAACTGTGGCGTAATATTGTTAAAATTACACTTATTTATCTTAAGAATTTTCAGGTTGTTCATATTTGTTTATGTTACATTCAAGTACGGTTCGTAGATGTAAACACTTTAATTCCAGAATTTTACTTTTTTCACTCAAAAACATAGAGAAAACTTTGGAGTTGATGTTATTTCTAAGTTCTTATCCTATTATTTACATTATTTTACTGGTCCGGCTCACTTTATGTTTTATTAGGCTGAATGTGGCCCCTGAACTAAAATGAGTTTGACACCCCTGACCTTTATTACCACAAGTATTTTCAAATCACCAGCTTCATATTTCCTTAACAAAACCAGATTCACACTACTGAGCTTGTGTACAGAACAGTTATAGTTTGTAAGCCCATTATTCCTGAATTTCTGTACAGCCACAAAGAAGTAAACATGGTTATTTTCAGACATGAAGAGAAAAACATTGGAGTCACACCATTTTGTCAGCTTACCATAAAAGTCAATGATCACATGTTCAGAAATAATTTATTAATTAATCATAATAACAACAATTTAACATACAAAATCGATCAAAGTTGATGGATACATGTTGAAAACACAGCTGTCCTTCAGTGTTTTAAATGAGTTACCGTAGCTGCTAAACAGTCTGAATTTAACGTTAAAAGTCTTTCAGTACACTGGTGAGACGTTTCATTTTCTCTTCCATAATTCTTTTGTTAGCATTAGTCTCCTCCAGCAGCTGACGCATCTCCTCCTCCACTTCAAATACCTGAGGTAGACACACACACAGACAATCAAACTTTAACTTAATGCTTCATTGGTTGAAATGCAAAGAAACAAAAACAAATGTCCCCATGTTTATATGAACCTTCTGGTTGGCATGTTCTATCTGCTTCTGCTTTTCATTTGCCAGTTGTAGTAACTCAGCTTGATGAGAAACTTGGATAGATTCCAGTTGTCGACGAAATGCATCATCCACGCAGTGCAGCTTCTCTACCGCAGCTCTGCAAGATGACAACCACAAAATAATACTAGACAAAGGCATCTGGTGGGTGTTATTCAAAATATCAAACACAAGTTTATACTAGGTATTTTGAAGTGAGAGGGCTGGTGTATGCATAATACTGTTTGGTAATCCAAGAATAAATATTTCTTTTGTAGCCAAATGGTGTGTAATGATGCCAAGATGCTGACCATGAGCGGACCAACAGAAGTGTTTCTGTTTGGTACCACAACATACTTGTGTGCTTCTGTTGCTTTATCTCTTTCTTCCAGCAGCAAACGTTCCTTGGAATCAAAGTTTTCCTTCATGCGTTTCACCTGGCTCTCAAGGCGAGTGAGCAGATCTGCCTTCCCTTGCCACTTCTTACTGGAATCACTAAGAAGAGAAAACACCAAGGGACATGAGAAACTGCTTTGATTTAGCAGAGGTGGAAGTTGAATGGACAGTGATTCAGACCATGAGTTGGCTACAAATAGGTTCAGGCCTTTTTAACATGCACTGTGCATACTGAGGGTTTGGATCAGATCATAATCCACTTTGACTTTTAGTTTTGTTCTTGCCTCATTTTATCTTTTACCACTCCAGAGCAGAAGTGTTTATGTATTTGTGATTATGATGGAAGCCTTGCCTGTAAACTTTTTTGACCTCCTCAAGCTCCACCTCCTTATCTTCCAGCTGCTGTTTCAGCTCCTCTTTACGCAAGCTGAGATGCTCTAGTCGTTCCTTGAGCTCAGCCAGCAGGGCTGTTTCTTTGTCGAGCTGCTGCTGGAACATCTTCTGGGCCTGGACAGCCTCCTCCTGCAGCCTGCGGATACGCTCGTCACGCTCCTGCAGGGCCTGAACAACAGGAAACGGAGATGTGGAACAAAGAAGAAACAAGTCATGTGTGCTTTCATTAAATTTGTCAGAAATTTACTGCCATTTCCTGTAATCGTCTCAGTGTGTCTTCAAAATATAATGAGATGCCCAAATGTGGAAAAACAAGTTGCCTCTGGCATATCTTTCATTTGTTTGTGCTGTTCCTTCAACACATTGTAAATTTTCAAGTATTCTACTACCTCTTTGAGTTTGCGGATGGTCTCTGTTTGGTCATCGATGATTTTGGCTTTGATCTTGAGAGCATCATTGTCCCTTTCGTTCTGTTTTTTCTGCATTTCCAGGTCGGTCCCCAGTACCTCTATCCTGGCCTCCAGGCGTCCACGGTCCTGTGCTAAAGATGCTCCTAGGATTATCACACATGTGAATGAAATAATGCATTAGACTGCCTCTCATTATAGCACTAAATGTGACACCACAACTGATTATTTTTACTAGATTATTCTATATTAATTTATTTGATCATCCATGTTGTTTTTTGGGTACAACATAACTGACTTGCTTAACTCTGACTTGTTCAAAAATAACCACTAGGTGGCAGAACAAAACAAACAAAACACATCAAAGTATAGGAGTATTGAGCCACAGAGTCTTTGCCTCTTTCAAAGTTAACTCTCCAAATTGCTATCAGAGACTCCCTTGGCCAATGGCAAATAACGACCACCCATGTGTACACTGCATTATCAAGTTAAAAAGACTAAAGGGAAAACATGTACTGCAATTCTCAATAAAGAAGCAAAACTAGCTGTGAGCGTCAAGTATTACAGGGCTCATACTAAGTGGCAAAAGTGGACATAAAGTGGTCCCATGGCTTACTCTCACCTTGCTGAGCCAGCTCCTGGCCCCAGATTCGCCTCTCTGCCCGGAGACCATCTATCACTGACTCCTGAGCTGTGAGCTGAGACAATAGCCTCGCCTTGTCTTTTTTAAGCAACTCAAGCTGCAGACCAAGACGGCGGTCCTGCTCCACCTCTGCTTCCAAAGAATGCAGACGGCCCTGGCAGACAGACAGACAGACAGTATTAATAATCAACTGCCATCTGTCATGCCTGACAGATGGGAAGGCAGCTGGACCATGATGAGGCGAAAACTGCACAATTTCAAAAGACATCGACTGATGCCCAGACATGACCACCTCAATCCTATTAATAATGTGATTTAAAAAAAAAAAAAAAAAAATCAAGCTCTTAGCTTTTAAACTCCATGCAGTGCAGATCTCAAAGGTGTTATTGTACTGCTGTACCTTTAGATCAGCGACAGCGTCTCTCTTGGCTTTGATGAGCTCTGATATGCGGTTCTTCTGTTCTTTGACCATAGCTGTGAGCTCTTGCACTAAGGACGCTGATTTCTTCTCTCTCTGCTGAGAATGGGTGAGGGTTGCCTTTAGCTCCATGAGCTCTGCAGTCATCAGATCACATGCTTGCTTTACCTACAGAAATAGAGTGAAGACGTAGAATTAAATGTGGCTGCAAAACCTAAGAGTTACACAGAGGGAAGGATTTTGGTCTGAGCATTACTTGACTTGTCAATTTTATCAATCAATGTCACATTTGAGGGCTGACAGAATAGGTTTCAGGGTAATGGATTCACAGGAAGCAATCTTTGAAAGGTTTCACCAGTGACAGTTTGGTTGGCAGGCTATATCTTAGTCAGACTCTTCTAAAGGTCAAAAGGTTGCATTTAAAGTTAAAAACTGTGCAGGCTGAAGAATCAGGTTACATTTGTGCAGAGACTAAATGGAATGTGTAACCATAACAGGAATGTACAGAGTCAAGCACAATCCTTTTGTATAACTTTCTTCCTGTGGCAATCATGAACAGAGTCAAATGATCTAATTCAATCTCAGCTTTGAGAATGAAAAAAAGTCTATAGAGATTGGGGTCAATTGTAGTTCAATCATTTCACTTTTAACTGAACAAAGTAATCATTTCTAAGCTGGATGGTATGAAAGACGGAATGAAAAAATGGGCAGGGCAACATTGGAATGATTATATTTCATCTCTGTATGGCTGCTGTCCATCTCTTATCAGACCTCAGAGAAGCGTGTAGCTTCGATGGTTAATGCCATGCGGAACTCGTCTTCCAAAGCAGCATACTGTCTCCTCCCCTCTGCCAGTTTCTCCTGCAGCTCTGTCTCTCTGTGGGCATGTCTCTGTTCCACTGAGGCAACTTCCTTTGCCACTGCCTCACGAAAATCTGCCCCACCAGGCTGTAGGCGTAATTCTAGCTGTTTCCTATGAAAAATGGTAGATTAGTTAAAAATGGGACATCCACAAATTCAAAGTCCACCAAAGCTTTGCATCCAGCCCATAAACTACTAATAAATTCAGAAAATAGGAAGAAGAAAAATGGTAATTCTGTATAAAGAATATCTGGCAACTCTAATAATAACTGAGATGTCACTTGGCATGATTTAAACAATCCAAATACATGTTTGCTCTGCTCATTTTTAAGACACTATAAATCCTAGTGTCAGCTCATGATTAGCAAAGAATCAAACCTTTAGCCGTACCTTCCCCTTCTGTGGCCGCTAAAAACAGATAAGTCTTCAAAGTTTATTTTGTCTATTCTGGACTTTTTATTAGTAGTTTATTATAATAATTCTGATCCACACTCAGCATAGTAGTTGATGGTTATACAACCTCAGGGTTGATGCCACTGGCCGTAAAATTGAAATAAGTTTGTTGTGAGCCTCTGTAGCAACATGGAGGCACAGCATGGGGGGCTTCACGAAGGGTGTGTAAAACATCTCCTTCGAAGCTAATGAAAGCACAATAGTTATTTTCAAATGATTAAAGACTAATTAAAAGATAGTTATGAGTATTATACTCCATTTTTGCAATGAGATCCTCATAAACCTTACACACTGACCATTATGAGTTGGTTAAATTTTCATATTCAACAATTATTTTTCCAGAAATTCAGATTTTAACCGGTGTGATTTTAGTTAACTGCCTCGTTCAGAGGAGTAAGAGCATTTTCTAGTCAAGCCAAAGTCAAAGGCTTGAGTCTGTTCACACAGATGTAGGATTATACAAATAAAATAAATACACTGAACAAAAATATAAATGCACCACTTTTGTTTTTGCTCCCATTTTTCATGAGCTGAACTCAAAGATCTAAAACTTTTTCTATGTACACAAAAGGCCTATTTCTCTCAAATATTGTTCATAAATTTGTCTAAATCTGTGTTAGTGAGCACTTCTCCTTTGTCCTTTGCTGAGATAATCCATCCAACTCACAGGTGTGGCATATCAAGATGCTGATTAGACAGCAGGATTATTGCACAGGTGTGACTTAGGCTGGCCACAATAAAAGGCCACTCTAAAATGTGCAGTTTTACTGTATTGGGTGGTCCAGGGGGGTCAGAAAACCAGTCAGTATTTGGTGTGACCACCATTTTCCTCGCACAGTCTTCTTCATGAATTCTCTGAAACAGCTTTGGAGATGGCTTATGGTAGAGAAATGAACATTCAATTCACAGGCAAAAGCTCTGGTGGAGATTCCTGAAGTCAGCATGCCAATTGCATATTCCCTCAAAACTTGTGACATCTCTGGTATTGTGCTGTGTGATAAAACTGCACATTTTGGAGTGGCCTTTTATTGTGGCCAGCCTAAGGCACACCTGTGCAAAAATCATGCTGTCTAATCAGCATCTTGATATGCCACACCTGTGAGGTGGATGGATTATCTCAGCAAAGAAGAAGTGTTCACTAACACAAATTTAGACAGATTTGTGAACAATATTTGAGAGAAATAAACCTTGTGTGTACACAGAAAAAGTTTTAGATCTTTGAGTTCAGCTCATGAAAAATGGGAGCAAAAACAAAAGTGGTGCGTTTATATTTTTGTTCAGTGTATATTTTGTAGAAGAGAGAAACAATAATTGGCTAGTTCAGCCCACACGGTCCCTGTTAAAATCAATCTGGCCCTTGAACAACTTTGTTGAGATGACTCCCTTACAGGATAGCCTGTATGTTGTTAAGATGCCATGACTTCCGATGGTGCACCAATAAAAGTTAATTACATTTAACGCTGAACAAATCGTGATATTGTAAAATAGTTTTTCAATATGATAAATGTGACCAACATCCTTCCACTACAACAATTAGGCGGTATTCCATTAATATAGATACAGCAAATTTTAGCCATGTTATTACAATTAAGTGACCCTCCCTAAATAGGGACATATGTAATGTTTCTTGTTCCCCAGTGGTTCATAAAAGTTTTGCATATACTGTACCTGTGTTCTTGTTCTCTGCTTGCCAACAGTTCATGCAGCTGCTGTAATTTGTCTTTGTGTTGACGTACTGAAGCTCTCTGGATGTCCAACTCCCTCTTCAGAGCTGCTGCCTTGTTCTCCAGCTCCTGATACCTCTTCATCTGAGGAAGTTTAGCACATGTTTTATCCAAACTTGTCATACAATGTATGAGCTCAATGACCCTCCTCAATGAAACTTTTGGTCTGGCTGCATTTATTCACTCAGCAGACTACAAAAACATTTCAAACCAATGCAGAAATTTCCATGCTAGACAACGATGTCTATAGAAAACAGAATGGTATTTTTTTGCATTTTTATCAGAGTATTTGTGTGGATTAATACTATTTGCACTGAAATGTTGATAAATGTTCACAGTTTTTAAACAAGCTCCTGTACCTCCTCAGCTTGTTGGCAAGCCCTGAGTGCCTCTCCATGGGAGATACTTTCCTCCAGTGTGTGCAGTGCAGCCTTGTGTTGTTCTTCACTGCTGCGGGCCTGTTCCACTTGCTGGGTTAGGGACAGACATCTCCCCTCCAGCTCCTCCACACGAGTCTGCAGCTCAGAGCAGCTCGATCGTTCCTTTAGCAACAGTTCTTTCAGTCTGAATGGGAAGAAACCCCAATGAGGGTATATAAGTGGCAAGAGAAACTCTCTAAATATTTATTTTCTGTACATTGAAACTGGAGCAGAAAGCCATTAATATAATGTCTTTCTTTGTCCTCTGGTTTATCTCACTGAGTGAAAAATGTGATAGCCTGTGAAATTGAAAGAATCTGACATAATAGCACAATAAAAACATAATCTCAAGGAAGTGAAAATGGAAATATGGTGAAAATGGAAAAAGGGAAATTTATTATACAAAAAATCAGTCTGGTGGAAAGGAAAAGATGAGAAAAACAAACTTGGAAATTAAGGACAAATAAGAGCATGGTAAAAAAAAGCAAAAAATAAAATAAAAATCAAACCGCTATTTCAATGCAGGGCCATGTCATGTGGTTCCCTCTAAATTTGCCATGATGATGTTCTCTGTAATCTACCTCCTGATGAGAGAGAGAGTCAACAGTAGCAGCCGTTCTCAGTATCATTATAAAGTGACAGTTAAGATGGATTCATGTAATAGTGCTGACATATGCTTGTCAGCGTGTTTCTAATTACAGACATAATGCAGATTTATCTAAGCAGGGTATGAAGCAAGCAAGAACAAAGCACAATGCAGTTACACCTGCCTTTATCTCTACAATGCAGCAGAAAGAATACTCTCTGCCAAATGGTCTTATGTGTATAGGGACCCAGATAGGACTACTTAATTACAGATAAATATAGCCTCTGTGATACTAATATAAGGCATATAATCAACATGGGTGTACAGATTAAAAGCCTTTCCTTTATTATATAACTGCATCACTATAGACAAATGCCAAGTTTCTTTAAGGTTTTGGGTAATAATACAGCAAAAATCGGTATTTTATGTCTGGAGAGGCTCTGGTTCAATGATAGTGAGGGATTTTAATGGTAGGGTAGATACTCTTTGTACAAGAATAAGACAGGCAGCAGGCTCAGGTCTCAAGAGGGGCAGTTCAAAGAATGAAGAGGATAGAAATGGATGAGATTCCATTATGCAGTTGACAACAAAAATCCACAGAGACTATCTCAATTATCCCTTTTTATTATGATGTCTGCTTAGAGAAACAGAAGAAATGAATGTACATGATTTTGTGTGTACAGAACATGCAAGCAAATGTGTTTATATCCTTACCTGTCTGTGGTGTGCAGGGCCAAACTCTGGAGGTCTTTTTCCTCGCTGACCTTCGCCTGTAGGCATGTTCGCTCCTCTGTAAGTCTCCTTACTGCCTGTTCCGCCTTCCAACGTCTCTCCCTTTCCTGGTCACGCTCTTCCACAATAGTCTGAACCACACACATGCACATTACACAATGTGTAAAAGCACACAAGATTATTGTATATATTGGACAAATACAAAGAAGACGACTGCTTCACTCTTGCAAAAGGACATAACCTTTTTTTTTTTTTAAATAAAATATTCATCCAATAAAAATAGAAGCTGTCTATCAGTCTGCAGATGACCTATTCATCCGTACCCTGTAGGTTTCCTCCTCCCCAGAAGACTTGGTTTTCGCAGCGCCAGAGGCTTCGCCAAATCTCAAAGGTCCTCTCCTCGGTGGCCCCACTGTGTCTACACCCCCTGTGCTGCCAGCCTTCCTCCTAGGCCCTACAGCCGACTTTGAAGTCTTCTGTTTATGATTCTCCTGATCGCTGCACATAAAACAAATCACAGGTATTGAACCAGCCTTAAAATTGATTATAAATAGCCCTCAAGCAAATGCCTGGTTCAATAAAGGTCAGAGTAGATGACTTGCTCACTTTTATAGGTAAACAAAGTTTGAGCCACTTTGAATTGAGTGCTGAAATAATATTTTAAGTTCACCTTGCTGTTGATGAGGACAATGGGGAGCTTACTTTACTTAAATTACTGAATCTTAAGTACATGCCATCAGTGGCTGATGAAGTAGGATGATGGGGTAGACCGTAGAAGCACGGTCGTTAATCATGGGAGTGAGATGACAGTTTCTAACAAAGACAAGGAAGAGAAAAAAAGTCATCACCCCTCTCAACTGTAAGATACCTGAAGATCAGGTTGTTAGATGTTAAACAAGAGGCAAAATTCCATTGCTGCATATTACACATAATCAATGAAAAAATCTGTGTGTGTAAATTTCTTCACTAATTTTGCATCTCTGTCCTGAAAGAGGGACTTTCCAGGATGTTTTGTATAGATCATATTTTTCTTCTTCAAGCACTGTATGTAGTACAGTAAATGTACAGTAAACGTAAAGGTAAGTAGTATATTCTGTATGTTGTCCTACACAGAATTAGAACAATGGTTATTATAGTGACTTAAGTTAATCTGCTATTTATTAACAGATAAGTGCTGGTACAACAGAAACAGACAACAATAGGTTCAGTGTTTAAGGCCCTATAACATCACACCTGGAATTTCACACATTATACTCTGACTAACTAACAAAAAGAAATTAAATGACTGAAATGATTAAATGATATATTGAAAATAATTCAATTTAAAGACCTGTCTGATATCTTCTAAACCCTAATATTTATCAAATTGAATTTACTGCATTTTCAGGGACTGGGACAGTGACTCAAACTGAAGGTCAAAAAGCATAGTGTCATAGATTGTACAGATTGTCCCTCAAGGCAAATTTGTGTGATTTGATTTGACCACATGGTAAACATCTGTGACAGCAAATGTTGGTCATGTGTATGAATGAGATTAAAATTATTTAACATTATCACAACTTAGTTGGTCCATTGCTTGTGTGGAATTTGGGGCCCTATAGGAGCAGCACAACTCTTGCTACAAATCATGGAGTAATAATCTTAATTAAACAGCAAAACAATCCACTGGAATATAATGTCTATACCCAGAGAGCTGAAAAATCTGTTAACTATATACATGCACAAACCTATCAGATCTCCTGTTCTTTGTCTCCTTTGGGCTCATCCTTGTTGCTATGCTATTACGATGCTTGGGAATCCTGGTGCGCCTCCTGTTTTCCTTCCCGCTGTCACACTCACTCTCTGATGTGCGGTCTGTGTCCCTTTTTGCTTTCTGCACCTTCACCACAGACTGGATAGTAGTACTGGGTTTGTCCTTGGCAGGAGCCTTGAATAATGTTGCAGAAATACAGACTGTTAACATGCAAGAAGATAAATAAATACTTAAAGGATTTTTCTGAATAATTTGTTTGTGAATAACCAAATACATGTAATCCATATTGAAGCGGTATATACTTAGATATCACATTAAATAATTCAAAAATGTATGTTTTTGAGGAATACTGTCTGTCTCTCACACTTTCTATTCCTTTCTATTTCTAGAAATTTATTTCACCCCTTCCTCTTTCAAATACTTCTTGTTAAATAACTTAATAGCTTTCAACAGAGTTGAGAAAGTACCTGCTGGATGAGCCTGGACACCTGGTGCTCCAGTTTCCTGAGGCGTTCTTCATTATGAGGGTCTGCTGGCTCAGCCACAGTGGAGGCTGCATGCTGGAAGTGCTTGTGATCCAGTTGTGGGGCTGGATCTGTGATTGCTTCTGAGGCAATCCTCTGACGAAACTGGGTCAGCGCCTGATCGATGTGTGGTGTGGTCAGACTATTCCCTTTAACCTGAAATGAAAAGTAAGTTCAGTTGTTTTTCTTTCTTTTCAACTGTCTAGTTTGTGGATTACATCTATAGCTGTTTTTTGTGCACCATTAATTTCTTTGATGTCATCTTTGTGTATGTGTGGATACCTGACATTTTATGTATGAGGGAGCCTTCTGAACACCATTTATCTAAGATACACCCACTGGTACAAACTTATTATCTCAGAATCAAAATCTCATTTATTTTTAAGCCGTGGCAATTGTGACACTTAATACATTTTCAGATAATAAACGTACATGAAATGATAGTTTATTGAAGTCATGACTGCCACAATGATACAGTGTTATTAAATTTGTTTAAACTGCTTTAATGAGTAAGCATTCGTACTACATTTTAGAATTAGAAGGTACCATGCTTATCTTGCTTGTAATGACAAAGAAAAATAGACAATAGAAAAACTGACTCTAAAAAATGAAATTGTGCAGGATGAAAATGCATGAACAAATATGCAATGAAGTATACTCATTATAACACCATCAAAAATTACCACGTCATGCTGACTAGTATCCGAAGAAAACAGGAGGTCCACGTAGTCCTCTAAACCAGGGAGTAGTTCTAGTTTGTCTATACTTAAATGCGATGGATTTCCAAGGCGGTCTAGGCCATCTAGAACGGAGATCTGAGGCAATGACTGTATAACAATCTCTCGATAACCTGCAGAGAGGCACAAATATTAAATCATAAAAATGTACCAAGGTGAAGAGGGATAGCTCTCCACAAAGACTGTAACACTAAGTACTTCATGTTACGTCAAGGGTCTAAATGGTCCACATAAAACATCATGCAATAGTCGATGATAATAAAAATAACTAATCCTCTGCTGGTGTTTACCTTACATATGCTATTAATTTTACTTATTTAATGATGATGAAGCAATGCTAAGTGTATTGGCAGAGTGGATTGTACTAAATTACATTAAATATACGATTTTGGATGAAGACAGGAAAATGAGTAATGGGAGGAGTGTTTTTCAGTGTGTTTCAGACTTTCAGTGTGCTGTTATTACAGTGGAGGAGCAGGTTATCAGTAAGCAATGCCTCATCAACTGATAACGGTCCTCTAGTTTAGTAAATGACAACTTAAAAACAACACAAAATAAAAAAATCAAAGTTCAACATGTTCCTCTTTTCATGTATAAACAGATATTTGTGCAGGTGTTACACTTTTTGTAGTATATGCTAAAGAAGAGGGAAGATATAGTAATGTAATAAACTGAATAATGAGTGAAACTGTCACAGGTCAGGTGCTACACAGGAGACGACTACATTCAAATTAGTACATTTTGTTCACAGTGTTTAGGCAGATAAACTATGCAATGATAATGAAATTATATCCAGCACTATTTATTGTATTACTGCATGTATGCATAATTTGTTTATATGCATATATGTATTATCTTGTGTTTAATGTCTGTTGTGATATTAGCTTTTGCCCTGGAGTCATTTAGTTTTTTGTTTTTTTTAACATTTACTAACATAAAACTGGTGATCGACTGGTGCAGATATCTTAGAGAGCAAGGCAGCCACATCATATAGCTATTGTTATTTTAGATTTGACAAAATACCACAGTATGACTATAATAACAGATGACTCATAAAAACATCATTTTGTCTGCACCATTTGCCTCAGTTGCTCTATTATGCTCTCTGTAATGTGAAGTGCTAACATTGTTTCACTTCAGCCACACTGACAATGTAGCCTGTATTGCACATGTATCTGTTTTTATTTTATTTTTATTTACAGTTCACTTGAAATAATTAGGAACTGATATTGGGAAAATAATCACAGATGCCAATTATCTCAAAATGCAAAAGGATCAGCATGATCAACTGGTCAACTGATTAATCTAATGCCTATCTATAGACTACACTGTGCATAAATATATGCCAGTGCTTTATATACCGTGTGAGGCAGCAGAAATGTATTAAGCGCCATAAAATTTGCCACACTTCTCACACTTATATGTCTCCATTTAACAACTGTAGGCAATGCTGAGAATCATTCAGCAGTTTTTTATTTGGCAATGGCTACTGCCACAGTACTGTGGCACAAAATATCAGTTTGTCTATTGCCACAGAGCCAATCAAATATTAGCATTTGTACTAGAGCCAGTCATGGATACTGTTACATGAACTCATTAGCCTCTTGTTGCCACAGTACTGTAATGATATATGGCGTATACTTCAGTGCATTCTTTTGTGCATTTTGCTACCACAGTACTGTGGCAATTGATGGAAGAAATGACAAATTAGTGATAGTATATGGTATAGAATAGGAATTATTGTTCTAAATGCTCTATATGTTGATTTATGGTGCTCTTTGCTCTGTGCACTTAGTGAGATTGAGGCTGAAGAAGGTGGGCGGAGCTACATGTGAGATGCAGCGGTGTGCCTTCTCAGTTCTGTGTCAGTCCTGTGTCAGTTGTGTATTGTGTGCTGTGGTCCACATTCTGCACTCTGAACGTTGTCCCAGCAGCTGATTTATATCAGTGTTGGATTTTACCTATCAGCAACCTTGGCACCATGTTGCACACCATAACATCAACATATGCTGTTCATGCCCTACCTGGTGACCTGCAGATAGGGTTGTCTCTGCCATCTTTGCTTAAAGTGACCTCTTTCAAACTTTGTAATCCCAGCAGGCACTGCAGTAGATGATCGATGCTGTCCAGGTGATTGCTATGGAGACTAAGGTGTTTCATCTTATATTCCGTTCCATGAAGATATAACAAGCCTAATAACAACATCAGGATTCAACACCAGTCACATGTCAATCACTTGTCACTGTATTAACGTCTATGTATGTACAAAGAACTGTTTTCAGTCAGTATTTAACTTACCTGTAAGGTTATTTATCTGATTGTACGACAGGTTTAATCTTGTTAAGTTTACAAGGCCATTCAGTCCTGAGAGAAAGGGAGGGAGCAGTAACAACTGAGTGATTCTACAGCTCATAAAGCAGTGACCGCAACACCCCAGTCAACACAAGGCCCAGTTAAGATGAATTACTTTAGGAACTCCCACTTCACTATAACATTTATCATATGAGTAAAATGGTAATTAACGACTCACCTTCAACCTTGGTGATTAAGTTGCAGGATAAATTCAAAGTCCTTAGAGAAGAGAGGGAACTAAGACCCTCAATCTGTGAAATGCAATTGGAGGAAAGGTCCAAGTGTCGTAGCTGCCAAGCTGAGGTCAGGCCCTCGATCCTTGGGATGTTGTTGCAGTGCAGATTCAGTGATGTTATAGTAGGTAACAGTGGGACTTTCAGCAGGCTGCAGGCAAGACCACATGCGCAATGAAGAAACCATTTGATCACTCAGCACAAACCCAAACCTTGCTCACAAACTTTCATTACAAATAACTCTGAAATATTTTTGACTAGGGTCAATTGAAGTTCACATCTTGTTTTTCCAACCAAAAGGCAGCAAGTATTTATTTTAAAAATATTTTTGCCTGACTTGTTTGTAAAATTAATAATAATCTACCAAAATGAACTAATGAGCGAACTTCAGCCTTGTACTACTACAGTTTAAACAGCTTTAATCAGTGATTTCTGTGTATTTTGTGATTCCTTATAAGTCATTCAGTTTTACTTCTCTAAATTATTTCTTTCATGGTCATTTTAAAGGTTTTTAATGGGCAGAGAAAAGTTTGCAACAGTAAAGATATACCAAAAACATCCAATTTGATTATTGCTCCAGCACAGTTTTGGGGTATGTTAATTTGGACTGTGATTATTGCTTAAACTATGCTGTACCCCAGGGGAAATTACTGCAATTATAACAACACTTTATTTATCTGACAGCTGTTGTTTCACTTCCAGAAATTAAACCTCTGGTGGAGTACACCACATTGCAAAGAATTATTACATAACAGTAACTAAGTGCGACATTAACATGATCAAGCAGTGACATGAGGACACACTTCATGTTCAGTAAGCTCTGTGCTGAAAACTAAATAACTTATCTCCATTTTTAACACATGTATGAATAGGTCTCAATAAGTACTTGTTACAATTTACAGGAATAAAATTTTGGGGTAAAAATACTTGAATAACTACTGCGTGACACAGGGACTCAAAATGAACATCACTTTTTTTCACTTTACACAAATGTACAAAACATGCTGTTCTCATACGAAATTGATACTAAATGAAACAATGGGCTTTAGCTATGATGTCAAACTACAATTGTGATCAATATTGGATAAAAATGTTTGAATGATAAGTTTTTATGAAGATAAATAGGTATGTTGTGACAGGGACAGATGGGAACGGTGACACGGGGACAGCAGTTTGTCGCTGTGTTCATCAGTCATAATAAAAGGCTTTGCTGGAACTAAAACACTACAAATATGCTCATAAACTTTTATTGAACAGATATATCACAACTTAAGTGATATATACAGCTAAGAGCAGAGCATATTTTACAATAATTTGATTGTACATAACCTTTCTAAATTCATTTACTGTTGAATAATTAGTTCCTACAGATTCACAGACTTAGAATATCACTTATACAAGCAAAAATAAATATTATTATTATTATTAAAGTTAATAGTGTATTTACATATATGTCAGAAGTATAACTTTACATAATCAGTTATATCTTTATGTCTACAAGGAATGCTGAGAGTATGTACACAGTTCCATGCAGTTCCATGAAATAGAGTTCTTAAGCTAAAAAAAAAAGAGCCTATTTGAGAAATGATAGACTGTGAAACTTTAATTTTCTGACACTGATGTTCACTTTCGCTTAAATATCAATGCATTATTAACAATAATCCGAATATGATACAAGATACGACACAGCAGGTACTTTTATGTTTCTTGATTGTGTTTATAATGGAAAAATTCGTGTGGGTATTACTGGTGTTGTTAATGACACTTCTCATAGGTAACAACAACTTTTTGTGCAAAGAGAGAAAAATGTTGCGTGTAGTTACCTTGATATTTTCTTGTCAATGAGGCTCAGTTCCTTTTCTCCCATAATGTCGACATACACGTAGCGTTAATAAAAGCTGTGTAATGGTTACTGTGAAGTTTGCAAGTTAGCAAACTAAGTACCGTATCTCTGCAGTCTTGTTGAGGATAAATGTTGGGTCAATCTGCCAAAAACCGACCACTATGTTCTTTAGCTAAATTAGCATAGTAGCAAATGGAACTGTTTCCAACGACGGAGCACAGACAAATCTTCCAGGTTGAGGCAAATCCCAAACTGGCAACAAATGTTAAGTATAGCTACTGCAAAGTTCAACGCGTGTGTTGGTACACTTTGTAAGAGTTGAAACAACATGTTATTGTAAGTTGGTAAACTCATTAATTGTTTAGCTTCTTAAACTCGCCGCTTCAGGCATAGCACTTCCTGTTTACGTGACGTAGACAACGGTAACATCCGGGAAGGTTTCATATGCTCCGCCCACTGGCTCTTCAACACAATGGAGTGGAAATAATATGGAGTGTACGCTACAATAATAATGATTTAACTTAAAAAAAAAAAAGATTTAACTTACTTTTATTTTTGCCAGACAAAAAACTAATAAAATAGGATGGTGTAGAGTTGAAGTTTACCTTTTAAACATTATATAACCTAAACATTTAGCCTGTTGTATTGCAATATATTACAATAATGTTGTTGTAATAATCTTTAAATTCTGAGCTCTGCATATAAACAACAGGAAAAAAAAGAAAAGTAGAGAGTTTGTCCTGAGAATTATTATCTAACTCTGCATTTCATAACCTACAGCTGTTTTTTGGGGGGGTTGGCAGTTATCAGTATAAAATACAAAGCATGGCCAATAGAAGTCCCCACCTGGATTTAACTAAGAATAGAAATGCCTTCCAGTGGATAATTACTGCAATGACTAACATTTTAGCTGCAAGGTTTGTAACTCTCACTGATGCAGAGAACAGCTTCTCATTTCTTAAACAACCATCAGTTTGATAGAGAGCTGTGAATCAGAGGAAAATGGTCATGTGGTCTGAGTCCAGACCAAGGTTATTATCGTTAATGAAAACTAACGAAATGATGAAAACTAGAATTGTAAAAACATTTTCGTTAATTGAAATAAATAAAAACTATAATTAAAATTAAAAAAACAATAACTGATTGAAACTGTATTGTGTGTTTACAAAACTAACTAAAATGTATAAAAATTACGGCTAAAATTCCCTTAGTTTTTGTTTTTGTCAATGTTGGATTGATATGAAATCGATTTATTTCCCTACAAGCAACTTTAGCTGCTGGCACCATATGATATTTAATGGTCCGTCACTTGTGGTTTACAGTCGTCTTCTCATCCCCACTCTACCTGTAAAAAACATGGAGACTAAAGTTGGGAGAAAGCAGCAGAGTCCTGTCTGGGATTTATTTGAATTCGACGGAGAAGAAGATAATAGATATAAACTAAACTAAACTAAAACTAAGCATTTAGAAAATAACAAAAACTAATAATAACTAGCAAACCCGCTCTAAAAACTAATTAAAACGAAATGAATTAGAGGGGAAAAAAGTCAAAACTAAATAAAACTAAACTATAATGAAAAATCCAAAACTATTATAACCTTGGTCCCAACTGATGTTGTTCCAGAGTGATGGATGCATCAGGGTGAGAAGAGAGATGGATGAAGTGATTACCCATCATGCCTAGTGTCTACAGTGCAAGCCTATGGGGGCAGTGTAATAATCTGGGGTTGCTTCAGTTGGACAGATATAGAATCAGCAATTCATTAACCGACAGTTCTGAGTGACCAGGTTTTCCTCTCAATATTTTTTTCCCCCCGCATGTGACAGATTCCAAAACGTCAATGCCAGGATTCATTAGAATTAAAATGAATGCAAGAAGAGTTAAGAGTTTAAAAATGTTAACCTCAACAAAGACAAGTGAAATTAAGTGGCCAGTCTAATTTATTTTTACATGGGCTGGCAAAAGTGCAGCAAGAGGTTTTTCCGTGAAGGCATGGAAGAACGGTACATGAGAATACCCATATCCTGCATATGTAAATGCATTCAACAAGTGATCCACAACACAAACTATTAATGCATAACATGAATGAAACTGGTGTTAAAATAAAACAAAACTGTGCAGCTCTTGAACAGTAAAAGTATTCAGAACAAAATTAAAATATTATTTTACAACTAACAGTTCTGTTCTGTAGTAAATTATAGTACCTTTGAGACATATGGAATAGAAAAACTTTCAAGTATAGTTTTAAGAAAACAAAAATTAGGGGGGGCAACTGGGAGGTCAAGGTTTTATGGTGAAAGGACATCCGCTGATCTGATCAGTAAATCCAGCAAGGTCCATTTATTCAGTACTATTTTGACAGTGTTATAGTCAGTAAAATTGTAGACATTATGATATTTCATGACATAATTTTATAAACGTACATACTAAAGAGACACATTTATCTATTGCATCTCAAATTTTGGGAACCATTCAACAAGTATTCCCCTTGAGTGATGCCATGCTCAGACTGCAGGCAAAAGAGTTCAGAGTCTGAATTTTTTTTTTTATTTGTGACTCAGACCTTTTTTTTTTTTAATGACAGCATGAAGAGCATAAGTGACAGATTTTTTTCTGCTGTGGGCCACTTCAGATATCTTATATCCTAAATCAGATACAGATGATAAGATAAGATAAGATGCCTTTATTCATCCCACAAGCGGAAATTCCATGATGATGGTGATGATGATGATGATGTGACCTCTGTCTGAGCAATAACATTAAAATGAAAGTGATTTTTTACATCTCTCCAGATTGAGATTTGTCATAACTTTGCACGAAGGAAGTCACTCAGATACAGCATTATTAAGTAACTCAAACGGGCTCAACCTTCTTAAACCCCTGATTCAGTAAAACGCTAAAGAAATACAGTAGTAATATGAGCCCAAAAACATCACCTACAATTGCATAACCACAAAGAGGGACCTTTTCACTTGATATTTTTCCTCAAATGAAAGGTTTGGAAGGCACAACTGTCATTCATCTTGGTTATTTTACCGTGTGCCATTGATATTTTTCCTGAAGGAATCAAACTAAAGCCTACTTTGAAGTCCGCTTTAATGCCTACAGCCAGTTTAACACTACTATTTCACACGAAAAAAATTATGTGAACACCCCAACAACAAAACCAGATCTGAGCACTAAAGCTGAATTAAGCACTGTGGCTTGCAGTGTGAACATAGCCTATAGGTTCTAGTATCCACTAATTCAAAATAAAATATCACAGGGATATTTCTGTTGTCCTATGACCACAAAGGGAAACATTATCTATGAATTTACATTAGACCTTCACTGTAAGTCCTCATTTTGACTGTGGGGAACACACTTAGAGGAAAAAGCTGAGAGCAGTGAATGCCGTAAAGATAGTTTCTTTTTTGACTGTTTTCACTGAGATGTAATTCATAAAACATCTTAGACATTCTAAGGTCTACCGAACAATACTTGGCTGGAAGTTGTGAGTTTTTGCTCAAGTGTGGCTAATCACAGATGTATTATAAAGATCCTGGCCCCTATTATACCCATAATTCCTCAGGCTGTTGATACAGGCTGTTGATTGATTCAGTTCATCTCACACTGAACATTGTCCATATTAAAGGAGCTGCATGAGTGATCGCAGTACTCACTGGCTGCTAGCCAGCGATGATAAAACCAATTATACCTGCAACCTAGCCAGTGGCCCTCCTTAACCTGTGAAAATGATGATCTGGTGCTAATGAAGTGAGTGAATTAGAAATGCCATCTGTTGATGCTTCACCACGTACACATCTTTCACCGGCTACTGTTAGAGTTTTCAAGGGCATTGTACATAAAAAAATGGATGAATATTCTTGCAAGCTATTATGGAACAGAACTAATGTAATTGGAACGCTATAATTAAACATGAATGGTGAATCTGTACATTTAGCATCAGTCTGTGTGTCATTATTTTCACCTCGCAACTCATTTGTTTTAAAAATAGCATGAGGCCAAAGGAAGTTTTGCGTTTAATGATGCAAGTTTGAAAAGTTCACTCGAGAGTTAAAAAGTGGAAAGCAAAAAATAGAGTTTAATTTTTTGTCTGAGTAGACCCTAAAAGAAACGGTGTGTTGTTCTTTCTGTTGTGAAATAAAGCTGTGTCACAGGGCAAGCATTTTTTTTTTTTTTGGGAGGAACAGGTTTATTTCAAAAACTCTTCATCCATAGCTGTACAACAGATGCAATGAATACAAATGATACATAATTGCCACATTTTAACATGCCATTTGTAAAAAATAGTCATCCTCTGATTACCATAAACAGAACATAAACATAATTTTAAATGTTCTTTTTTTGTGCCTAATAAATGACAAACATGAAGTGCTTACTATACTGCGTAGAGACAGTATCACTAAATTCCATACTGTACATTTCAAGAAAATTAACAAATAAAGCAAATCACGTAGTTATCAACTCTCAAAAAAATGTGTTCCTCTTACATTCATATTGAGTTCTTTGCCAGTATCCTGGACTGTCACAGTTTTTAATGCACAGAAACAGAACAAACATTCAACAAAGGAGCGCATTTTATGGTTCATCTGGTTGATCACATTACTGTATTTTTATACACAATACAGATCATTATATATTAAGCACACAATATAATGTCCTTATTTTTCTCAGAGGCAATCAGATTAGATGATTATTGATTGCTCTTTGCAGTTGATCTTTCAGTCGTCTGGAGAATATTCCTAACCAGCATTTTGATGAAGCACACATCAGGAGTGTCATGTTCTAATGAGGCAAACAAGCAACAAACAAGTCTGAAAAAACTCCTTCTGCCTTCTCCCTCATTGCAATTCCCTTAATTTCGAATGCACCTTCCTCTTGTTCAAGAAGGTTTTGCTGGTATCTGTTCTCCCAACTTCACGCACCCTTACCCGGTTCCAACTTGAAAAAGCAATGGGGAAAAAAAATAAGACAAACTGCAGTGAAATTCATTATTTTGCACACACTCTCTTACTCAGTGCTCCTATGTATACGATGTGACTACATTTCCAAATGCTGCATCTGCAAGATTCCCTGTGAAGTGGGTGGAAACACAGAGGAGGCGTGAGGAGGTTTGTGACTAAAATAAACTAATACTATGAGCTCCTGTTATTACCTGCGGCAAGTGAGATATCACATTTATCCTCCTGAGGACCAGCAGTTCATTATGCCATCATCTTAATGATCTATCATGCTCAGAGTGGCTAAAAAACGATAGGACACTTGAGGACAGTGGGGAGGAAAATATCAGCCAAGAGACAAATTAAATCTCAAAGCTATTTGTTCATACAAAGGAAATCAGGGGAGATTTAAATGTCGTTTGATGGAAAGTGTGGCTGAGACAGAGTCCTATCTCTGCGGCTGTTCAGACAGTCATCAGTGATAACTGCAGAGAAGCTGCCTTTCCTGACGCTCCCAGACGGAGCAAATGACAGGCCATTTAGATGAACAGTGTGGGGGATTAAACTGGAAGGTGATGAGCACTGTTTCGCTCTCTCTCACTCTGATTATTGGAAAAATAAGCCTTAGATCTTTTGAGGCGCTGTTACCACAGATGAAAAGTTGGCTGGTACTAAATGTTTTCTATTCACTACTGAAATTATATTCGCAATATTAAATGTCACAGAGGGTTTACTGTAGAGCAGCTGGTTTGTTCCCAGAGAAACTGAGCATCATCCAATGCAAAAACAGACTCTTAATGTTATTTGAGAAAAAAAAGACTAAATACTGACCTGACTCAGTTGTCAATGTCTGATATGTGGTTCTCTATCTGCAAAAAATAGAACAGAAAGAAGACTACAGGCATCAATAAGATAAACAGTCATCCTTATAAATCAGGTAACATTATTATGTTTTTCTGGTTAAATGTGGCAAAAATATCAAGACATGTGTAACAGAGTGTTAGCTGCTAAATTCATATTGTCTTTTGTTATGAGAAACAGGAAGAATGTAAGGGTACAGTGGAGCAATTTGAAAAAAAAAAATAAAAGGACTGAATGTGTCAAATTCAGTTTTGTTATAATTACAAGCACTTTTAAAGGTCTGCAATGTCCTATTTATATTTGAACAATTTTATGGGAGGGTCACTGAAAAAATACAGTAGGTAATTTGGTAAAAATGAAACAGAAAACACATAGTTGATTTAATTAATTACTCTAGTTACACCTACTAGTGTGTGTTGTATTCATTTAACATAGGAAGCTTTCCTCTGTGTTTAGGTACCCTGACATGAAGACAGTCTAGATTTCATCATTCAGTTAAAAAATGGAAATACTAGTACTACCCTAACACTATCACTCTCTTTAGTATCATATTACTGTATTTCTGGGAAATGTATAGCCTGTCAAATTCAGGTATTAAACAGATATATAAATAACTACCCTATTTAAAGTGAGAAACATTTCGTTGATCTTATTACACCTTCATCCGAGCCTAAACATGGCTTTTAATCTTGTCAGATAAGCTATAGCCATACTTGTATAGATAATAACTACACAGATGTACTCAGTGAAGACATGAGCACATAACCACCACATTCACAGGTGTATGAAGGGGATATGCATATATTGTAGACGTTCTGTCTCTCATACCCACAAACCAATCTGATTGCGTTACCCATGCATTTCCTTGAGAGACAGGTGCACCCTGTTCGCCAACTCATCCTTACTGAGTTTACAAATGGCTGCTCGGCCTGCTCACCATGTCCCTGGTGCCTTCATCTTCAAAGTCGTCTTCGCCGCCGTCCGTCATTTCCCCCGCCTCCACCTCGACCGTTCCCTCCACTTCCTCCCCACCAGAGTGGTCTGCTACATCACCATGGAGACACTCACACATCTCCTCTTGTTTCCTCTGCATCTCTGCAAGTGAGGATTAACATCAGAAAGCAGCAACCTTGGTATTTCATACGCTATAACAGATTTATTGGTTATTTTGTTTTTATAAGTCATTATTATATTTTTTGTATCACTTTGTCCTTGCGTGTCAACATCCTTACACTCTGTTTCCTCTGTGTGTGTGTGTGTGTGTGTGTGTGCGTGCGTGTGTATGACAGGATCACTCCTCCCTTCCTTCAAGTCTTACCGACATCAGAATGATGTTGCCGCTCAATCTTCTCGAGCCTTCCCAGCAGGGAGTCGATCTTGGTCTTGATCTGCAACAGCTCCTTTTTGATCGCTACGAGCTGGTCTGTCTTCACTGTGCATATAGGCATAAAGTTAAAAAGCATAATTAATGTGATGCTTGACAAAGAGACAGACAGAACAGTGAGAGCTACAGAACTCTATATCTACATCAAAATCTCAGAGTCACTGGCCTGACATGTGTCTGAAGTACAATGAGGAAAGAAAAAAGGAGTAAGAGTTCATGATACAATATTATGATATAGTCTCACGCTGAGAAATGAAAAAAAAAGTTTCATACAATGTAATTGCAGAAGGAATAAACTGCCTTTTCTAGTGCCATCTTTGCTTTCAATATATAGTATAAGTCACATTTCTACATTAAAAGGAAAAGTGACAAATAATATGTTATACACTTTGCTGACTTGTGTATTTACATTACATCAAATATTCCCAACACTGTACTCAGAGAAAGCTGTCATTTTATTTATTTCATCATCTGTCAAAGGTGTCATGTAGTTATTATAGTTATGTGATTTCATTAGAATGAAATGGGATAAGGTTTAAAAAAAAAAAAAAAAAAAATAAATATATATATATATATATATATATATATATATATATATATATATATATATATATATATATATATATATATATATATATGTGTGTATATATACAGGGTGGGGAAGCAAAATTTACAATGAACATTTAGTTGTTTTTTCTCAGTAGGCACTACGTCAGTTGTTTTGAAACCAAACATATATTGATGTCATAATCATACCTAACACTATTATCCATACCTTTTCAGAAACTTTTACCCATATGCGTAATCAGGAAAGCAAACGTCAAAGAGTGTGTGATTTGCTGAATGCACTCGTCACACCAAAGGAGATTTCAAAAATAGTTGGAGTGTCCATAAAGACTGTTTATAATGTAAAGAAGAGAATGACTATGAGCAAAACTATTAGGAGAAAGTCTGGAAGATACTATTAAAGAAGAATGGGAGAAGTTGTCACCCGAATATTTGAGGAACACTTGCGCAAGTTTCAGGAAGCGTGTGAAGGCAGTTATTGAGAAAGAAGGAGGACACATAGAATAAAAACATTTTCTATTATGTAAATTTTCTTGTGGCAAATAAATTCTCATGACTTTCAATAAACTAATTGGTCATACACTGTCTTTCAATCCCTGCCTCAAAATATTGTAAATTTTTCTTCCCCACCCTGTATACATACATATATATATATATATATATATATATATATATATATATATATATATATATATACACACACACACACACACACACACACACACACACATATGTATATATATATATATATATATATATATATATATATATATATATATATATATATATATATATATATATATATATATATACATATCACCCTACACTATATGAATAAAACTTAGATAATACATGATCTCAATGTAAACATGATTTGTACTTACATTTTCATCACTAGTGGTGGTGAAAACAACAACTCCTATGATCCTATGCTACTTTACAACAACATACAGCATACCATCTCATTACTGCCTGGCTTAACAGACTGATGGCAGCAGAAATTACATACTGTGTGTTTTAGAACATTATACCAAGACAACAAAATTCAAGCCAGTAAGTAAATGAAAACAAAATATTCTGGTCTGGACCTCTAAATTCACACGGTTCTGTTTTCGTCTTTATTGATTTTTCGCTCTAACTCAGGAAAATAAAAGGTCAAGCAAACACTCATCCTTTTTCCAGACACAACATCACACTGCTTTGGTGTTTACATGCAGTAACTTAAAGTCTCTACAGCCAGTGTTCACTGTATTTCAGATGAAGGCACACATGTACATGCAGTAATAATGTACCCTATTTTAAATACATTACATAAATAAATGTATTGGGACACGTTTAATTCAGAGGTTTCAGTGCTAACATGAGGCTCATGATCTGATTTTATATTATGAACATCATTGCAATAAACATTTCAATCTCCTTTTCAGTTTTTTTTTTTTTTTTTACATTGTCATCTACTCTTTCAAAATCTTTAAGAATTGCTGGTTATTATTATTATATATATATATATATATATATATTTTTTTTTTTTATCTTTATAATTATTCTAAATGTTCAACCTCCGGATTTCTGTGATATTCGTCACATTCTGACCATAAATAATCATTTTAAACTATAAGTAACTCTTTGCTTTACTCTGATGCAGTCACTCTATTGCAGGAGATTAATGTGAACAACTAATGTTGTGTGGATTTGCTGCTGGTATTATTTGGGCTGTCGTTGTTTATGATATTCTGTTCCTGTTTTCCTTTCTTATATTCCTCATTTAATAGGTCTTATTTATTTTATTTCATTGTAATTTTTTTGTTTTTTCTGTCTTTCTGCCCAGTTTACTCAGTGCTTGTTCTAGTTATTATTACCATTATAATTATCACCATGGTTGTTATTGTTTGCATTGTTGATATTTTCTTGTGAGGGTTTTCTCCACCTTCTTCCTTTTTCTTCCCCCTTCACTCTTTCCTTCTCTTCTCCCCCTCGTTCCTTCAAGTCAGGTCTGGCATTGAAACGTGTTTCAACAAAACTCATAATAAAGACAGTAGAATATCAAGGGGAGTCTCATATACTTTATGAAGTTTCCCTTGGCAAAGCAAATTTGTTCAGCACAAAAAAGGCAGCCAGACTACCTTTCTGCTGTTAGGATGCTGGACTAAGACAAGTTGGAATAAAAGGAAAAAAAAAAAACAAACATGAGTAACCATGTGGTTTCTTCAACTCTCACTCAGGAGGAAAACTCAGCCCTTAAACTTACAATAGAAAATTGACTTGACATGTATTGTGATAATTACTGGCAACAACTGACATGAAAATATTTGACATGAAATTATTTCAAATCCAAAATATATGCACTAATCATATCTACGAGCTATAAATGTGATGAGTCCAAGTATTTTTTCCCATGTACTGTATATTACTTGGAGTGCACTACAAGTCACTTTAAAGCAAGATAGTCCATGGTTATGTTAGTTTATTTATTATGTTTTGCTTATTTTTGTGTGGATCCCAGGGAAAATAGTTGTTACCGTGGTAATAAGAACTGGGGATCCTAAATAAATAAATAAATAAATAAATAAATAAATAAATAAAGGGCAATAAAATAAAACAAAATGCGCATATTCTGTGATATGCAGTGAAATACAAAATATGTAAAAACCTGGATATTGTGTTTAGAATCTTGGTCAGTCACATTTAGCAACTGGAGTTTATGTTAGTTTATTTATTATGTCTTGCTTATTTTTGTGTGGACCCCAGGAAAAATAGTTGTCACTCTGTTAATAAGAACTGGGGATCCTAAATAAACAAACAAACAAATAAATAAATAAAACAAAACAAACAAACAAACAAACAAACAAATAAATAAATAAAAGGGCAATAAAATAAAACAAAATGCATATATTCAGTGATATGCAGTGAAATACAAAATATATAAAAACCTGGATATTGTTTTAATAAAATAATTAAATAAAATAGTGGACCATTAACTTCCTTTGGCATTGTCTTGCTTGCTGGCATATTTTCATGGCATAGGTTGAATTTCCTTATTCAGTCTACATCAGGGGTGTCAAACTCATTTTAGTTCAGTTCCATATTCAGCTAAATTTGATCTGCAGTGGGCCGAACCAGAAAAATAATAACATAATAACATATAAATAATGACAACTCCAAATTTTTGTCTTTGTTTTAGTGTAAAAAACCCCCCATTAAATTATGAAAATACTTACTTTTATAAACTATCCAAAAAAAAAAAAAAAAAAAATAATAATAATAATAAATTTAAATTAAAAAATGTAAGAAAATTTAGTGCAATTTTAACAATATTATTCCTCAACTTCTCATTTGTCCATGTGCATTATGGATCAGATCTACAAAGACACTAAACCCTGAGGAACAGGAAGAAAAACTGTTCAAATTGTGCTGAATTTTCTTTAGACATTTCAGGTTGTTCATATTTGTTCAGGTTATTCACATTTTAGTGTTACAGGATAGTTTGGAAATGGAAATATTTTCATAATTTAATGTTATTTTTTGCACTAAAACAAAGAAAAAAATTTAAGTTGTTAATTCTAGATTTTCTTTGGCTTAATTCAGGATTTTTTTTACTTAATTGAAGATTTTTTTGCTTACTTCAAGATTTTTTTTTTTTACTTAATTGAAGATTTTTTTTTGGCTTACTTCAAGATTTTTTTTAACTTAATTAAAGATTTTTTTTGGCTTAATTAAAGATTTTTTTTTAACTTAATTGAAGATTTTTTTTGGCTTAATTCAAGATTTTTTTTTTTACATAACTGAAGTTTTTTTTGGCTTAATTCAAGATTTTTTGCTAAATTTGATAATTTTTTTTAGCTTAATTGAAGACTTTTTTTTACTTAATTGAAGATTTTTTTTTTTTGGCTTACTTCAAGATTTTTTTTACTTAATTAAAGATTTTTTCTGGCTTAATTAAAGATTTTTTTTAACTTAATTGAAGATTTTTTTTTTTTTGGCTTAATTCAAGATTTTTTTTTACTTAATTGAAGTTTTTTTTGGCTTAATTCAAGATTTTTTGCTAAATTTGAGATTTTTTTTGGCTAAATTGAAGATTTTTTTTACTTAATTGAAGATTTTTTTTTACTTAATTGAAGATTTTTTTTTTTGGCTTAATTTAAGATTTTTTCCTTAATTCAAGCTAAATTTTTTTTTTTGCTTTATTCAATTCAAGACTGTGGAATTTTTTCACTTGGCAAAAACATCCCAGGGGCCGAACTGGACCCTATGGGGGGCCGCGTTTGGCCCCTGGGCCGCATGTTTGACACCCCTGGTCTAGATTATTGCACACATTTTGGAAAACGTCTGACTGTATGATAATTTCTTGCTGTGGAAATGCTGACCAGAGTACTAAATCTTTGATATTTAGTTATTAAAATATTTATTCTTTACATACAACAGGAAAAAGCCAGCTAGAGGAGGAACAAAGAGAACATACGTTTAGGGCCTGTGATTGAGGACCCCACATTGAGTGCCCGGGAGGAGGACGAGGATGAGGAGGAAGAGGAAGAGCAGGCTCTGACTGGAAAGGAGGATTTGGCTCTGCGTGTGGAGGGGACCACTAGCCGCGAACGTTTGATGGGGATCACAGCCCTGGTCGGGGGTACAACACGACCGTGGTATTCAAAGAGTCTGGGGACACATGAAAAATAGACTTTAGGCAATTGCAGCAGTAATATGAGCGTTTGAAAGATAAACATTTTTTGTCTCCATCGTCTCTTCTCTTGACGGTCAAACTCAAAGAAGCTCTCACAAAGCATCGAACGGAAAAAAAGATGTCTGACTGATAGTAGTACATATTGAACAATGCCACAGCCATTCAATCAAATCTTTTCCCTGTTGACTACGACATACCAAATTGCCGAAACAGTAATAATGACTCAAAGCTGAAAGATTCAACTCTCAGGAATGTTGCGAAATAGAGGAAGTAAACAAACCAATGAAAATGTCAGAAGGAAGATACATTCTCTGCCTTGCCAGCGCAAATGACCAGCCGGGGGACTATCTGACATTCAGTACTCGCCTATGCGGATAAAAGCATCATTAGTAAGCCCAACGGAGAGGAATAAAAACCTCCCCAACATGACATTCATTATGCCTATGATAATGTAGTTACTTTGCCTCAGATGGAAATGGGGCAATTCTGTTCAAAACTCATCTTTATCTAAGTAGCTGACTTGGAAACAGGCAGAGGGGAGGGTGCACAGTGAAGGGCAAAACATCAGGAAAAGGGGATTTAAAAATGACAGGAAAAGTTTGGAAGGGAAAAGATTATGTTATGACCGATGGCACCAGGCCATTTTTGTTCATACCTGCTATAGAAATCATCTCTGTAGTAGTCGTAGTCAAACTCGTAGCCACTATGAAAATAAAAGGGTTTTTGTTAGAAAGGACAGTGCAAATTCTTGTATGTAAAGTCAGTAAAGGAACAAAATCCAGCCACAAGACATTAACAGCTATACACTGTAAAAAAAAAAAAAAAAAAAAAAAATCTGTAATTTAACAAAATTTTCACTGTTTATTTTCCAGATTTTTCCTGTATTTTTAAGATACAAGAAAATATCAATGAAATGAAAAAACACAGACTGTGATTTTACATGTCAAATGGAAAATAACATGAAAAAACTGTAACTGTGAATAACCATAAAATTTCCATTTTTTAAAAGAAATTTTTTGTTTTTTTCACAGAAAAATACAGTTAAAATACATTTTCAAATGTATCGTAATTGCACAAATATTTCTTTTCTATTTATGAGATTAAACTGTTAATTTAAAGTTTAATACTGTAAAAAAATAAAAAAAACATAAAACGAAATAAAATTACTGACAATTAACCATAAAAGAAGTATTTGTTCTGTAAGTTTAACAAGAGTTGTTTGTTAAATGTCAAATATCTTGTGTAATTATGGGAGGTTTCACAACAAAAATGTTGAATAAATGTATTTTTATGAATGTATAACATGTATAAGCACTGATAAACTGTCCAAATACAGTTTTTTTAAGTGGATTGTACAACTTAGTCTCACTGAAAATTATTTATATATTTATTTATAGGTGATTTGATTGTTTTAATTCATGAAAATATTCTTTATTAAATATTAAAAAGTCAAAAAAGTAAAAAAAAAAAAAAAAGCAAAATCTCATGTAAAGTTAGGGGAAAAAACTGTATTTCAATTATGGAAAATTAACGTATTTTTATAAGACGGTTATTTTCCATTATTTTACAGTATTTTTTCAGCATCCCTGCTGCCAGAATAATACAGTTTTTTTTATTGTTTTTTTTTTTTTTTTTTTTTACAGTGTAGAGGAGTTGGAATTAAAACACATACAACACCAAGAACCTATTATTATATAAGTAATAATTTCCATTTTGTATCCCTAATCTCTTAATAAGACATTTTACGCAACACTGTATGTTGTCTTAAGTCTTGGAGAAATTCTTATATGTTCAAAATGTGAAGAGTATGTGAAATAAACTCAAAAAACTTTGAATGATAACACAGATGTGAAAGTGGATGTTCCTCCACAGGTACTTGTCCTGCTAGTGAGGACCGTGACCACATATTTTATAGACAGCAGAAAGTTAGCGCGGCAGGAAAACTAGGTCAGCAAAGTAATATCCAACTGAGATGCTGAAATGAGAGGTGATTTTCACACTGACCTGTAGAGGGATGAGAGGGGCCTCTTGGAGCCCAACTTAGGCCTGTATGGTTTAGGCTCTCCGGCCATGTTGATATCTGCAGAGGGAAATGAAAAAAAGTTACCCCAAAAAAACCTCCTGCACATGTTATAACATCCATAACAAAAAAAAAAAAAAATAAGAAAGAAGACTAAGTACAGAACCAAATAAACAAATATTATTCAGTCAAACACACTCCCATTTGCATTTTGAAAAATTAACTCACTCACTCCACAAAAAACCATTTGCCCCAAATTATATCAGGAAGCATTAGCCCAAATTGTATCCCAGTTTTAGTTTCACCCTAAATCCAATAAATCTTTTCTCCCAAAGCTTTCACTCCTGATATTATCATGTAATTTGGGGAATTTAATTCATCATATCGCAGATATATGAGATTAATTTAGTTCTATTTCCAACAGTAATGAGGATACATGGGTATAATTATGACGGTCCTGGTGTCCACTGTACTGGACATTTATCAAAGAGCTACTATTTCTGAAACCACATAGTTAGTGTTTTCAGACCTAAGTGATAGATTCTATGAAACTGGGTACATTTTGGTACCTGCTTTTTAGACCCAATAATACAAAAGAAGTTTAGACATATTTCCCCCCTGGATGTACCTAATGATGACCTCAGATAAATGACAAAAACAGTGATACTTTTGCTCTGAGCCATCCCAAAATTAATGACTTTTTAATAAAATATTGGGGCCAAAAATAGGATCAAAATTGGGACAGAAAAGCTACCTGGGTGTCAGTGCATTTTATTTGGACCACATGGCTTGAAATGGTCTTATATACCCCTATAAATAAAGACACTGTGTTAAATGTGTTGATCCTAGTGGTTTTTCTAATCCAGTCATGCAGGTTTTTCATGAATCGGAAGTCTCATTCCAGGTTTTGTATGTAACCCATCGTGTCCACTTGCGTTACATACAGAACCTGCCCAGTTAAACACATATAAATTGCTAATGATTTTGCAACAGCAGTCATTTTTGTGAAACACTCTGCCTTGCATAATTAGTCCAATTCCCAAAATGTACCTGTGAGAGAATAAAGAGATATTTAAAAAAAAAAATAGTAGTACGTTATTTTTGTGTCTTTTTTGACCATGTCACATGCAGATTTTTGTATTAAATATAATGTAAGATAATATAATAACGTGTTTTACCTGAAAAATAGTTTCTCTTTTATCTCAGTAAATATTTAATTCCAAAATAGACCCAAAATGCTTCCAAACTTGCTTCATAACATTAGCTGACATCTGTTTTGAATTTTTAGCCCCATGTCCTGTTTTTAGGGACCAGTTTCACAGAAGCACCCATATGTACTTTTCCTGACATTTTAAATAAACAATAACCCACGGCTGTCTGTGTGGGTTCCCTCTGGATACTCCGGCTTCCTATCACCTTCCAAACACATGCACCGTAGTAGGTTAAGAGGTTAATGTAGATCGCCTGCAGGTATGAATGTGAAAGTGAGTGGATGTTTGTCTGTATATGACAGTCCTCCAATGAACTGGTCACATGTCCAGTGTGTGCACCCCCCCCCCCCATTTGCCTGATGGAAACTGGGATAGGCTCCAGCATTCCACAGCCCTCTGACTTAAGCAGGTCAGAAAATGAATGAATAAATAACCTATAGCACAGGTGTCAAACATGCAGCCCGGGGGCCAAATCCAGCCCACCAAAGGGTCCAGTCTGGCCCCTGGGATGAATTTGTAAAATGCAAAAATTACACTGAAGATATTAATCATTTTAGTTCAGGTTCCACATATAGACCAAATGGGTCAGATCAGTAAAATACTATCATAATAACCTATAAATACTCACAACTCCAAATTTTTCTCTTTGTAAATGTAAAAAATTTCATGTCATTTTACTGTATTTACACTAAAACAAACTAACATTTCACAAAAACACAAATAACCTCAACAAATATAAACATTTTGAAATGTCTGAAGTGTAATTTTAACAATATTTTTGCCTA
This sequence comes from Sphaeramia orbicularis, assembly GCF_902148855.1. NCBI lineage: Eukaryota > Metazoa > Chordata > Actinopteri > Kurtiformes > Apogonidae > Sphaeramia > Sphaeramia orbicularis. Next base: position 31,729,655 of record NC_043973.1, read on the forward strand.
ATTGTTTTATGTATTTGTGGATCTACTGTGATCTGTATGTTGTAATGTACATGTTTAAATGATAAACTGAGACATAATATTGTTAAAATTGCACTTAGTTTTCTGAAGAAATTTCAGTTTGTTCATGTTATTCACATTGTTTTAAAGGATAGTTGGTAGATGTAAATATTTTCATCACATAATTTTACTTTTTTTGCTCTAAAACATAGAAAAAAGTTTGGAGTTGACATTATTTATGTATTATTATGTTATTATTTCACTGGTCTGGCCCACTGCAGATCAAATTTGGCTTTAATGTGGCCCCTGAATGAAAATGAGTTTGACACCCCTGACCTATAGGTATTATTATAATAAAAGAAGCAAATAGAGAATATATACAATTGCAGTTAGTCTGACGTTGGTCATTTTGGATGCAAAGAAACAGGAAGTTCCCAGCATTCCAGTCAGTCACATCGGAAATTACTTGGAGGCCCACTGTGTCCTCCTTAAAGTTCATCAGGACTTAATAAAATGCTCAAAAGGGTTTAAGGAGATATATGTGAATGTTATATCCACGACTGATGACATAAGTCAAAGGGCTGGGTCTTCTAAGGGACCCCCAGGGCATCCAGTAGGCTTTACAGGCTAATGTAACTATGAGGTTAAAAAAAAAAAAAAAAAAAAAAAAAAGCGTGCTGTCTTTACTAAATCAAGAGACACATTATTGAAAGCTAAGGATTGCATTTGTCTGAGCAGTCCTAATACCTTTATCCTCACAGTTTTTGCTTTTTTATGTTATTAATGAACGGCTTCTCCACCTGTTAAAAGGCTGTTATTGTTCCACAGTAGAGAAGATGAAGATGATGGATGCTTTTACATTTAAGACATTTTTCACTTGTACTTGTAACATCTATCAGAAAGTCAGCCCATAAAGTAAGCCATATTTTTTGACAGACATACATTTAAGAACAAATTCCTTCATCTTTCTTATCAGTGTTATTAGCTCAGGCGCTATATTTTTCTGGGAGAAACTGTCCTAAATCCATAAGTTCTAAATCCATACAGTTTCTTCCCAAAAGCCATCACCATCCTGAACTCTAATATGCAATAACCACATACCTGTGTGTAATATACACTTTACTGTAAAATAACTGCTTACTGTGCCATAACTTTTCATAATTATCACACCCATGATCATATACCTTGTATTTTCATATTTCTTCCACATGTGCAATAACTTCATACTCTCATATCCCAACATATTTGTATATTTATACACACCACTGCTGCTACTGTTTTTCTTAAAAACTTTTTAATTATTTATTCTTTGTCAACGTGCAATAACTCCTCACTCCTCATATTCATACCCTTACATTCTTTAAATTTCTTAATACCTCTACCTCAGACGCCTTATTGCACATTTGTATATAGAGCATTTTGCACTTTTATCTTATTGTACTTTTTTTCAATTGCACTATTTCTACTTTGTCTCTTTTAATATTGCTGCACTGATATGAAGAAGCTCCCCCAATTTCATTGTACAATGTATAATGACAATAAAGAGCATTCTATTCTATTCTATTCTATTCTATTCTATTCTATTCTATTCTATTCTATTCTATTCTATTCTATAACTGAGACTCTTCAAAAACAAAAGCCCAGATGTGAATATGCTAATCCCCCATCTGAATGTTTGAGCTGAAGAGCCGACAATTTTAACCTGTGTTGTTTATCATTCCAAACAGTTCTGTAGTGAGAGGTCAAAAGTTTTGCCACTTTCCTAGTGGATGTGCAAATGGAGTCAGTGAGCTGAATAAATACAAAAGAAAATAGTGTAAAAGAGTATAAAAGAATCATCATTATTTCTGTATTTCTGCCATATGTGAAAATATCACAAAATGTCTTTACTTTTATCAATAAAGTATACCTTTTTGAACTTCCAAGGTGCTTAAATGAACTGCACTGTTGCTCATAAAATTGGAATAATTTTGTTTTCAGACACATTCTTCTTTTCATCCCTATTTATACACATCAGTAATCCCCTTTGACCCGGTGCAATGATTACATAGTGAGCCCCAGTTAATCTATAAATAATAAATAACACTGTCACAATCATTTCATGAGAAGAGGTACAAATATTTCATTCCAGCTTCACGGGCAACAGTGTATATTTTGAATGTTGCCATGACAAATGTGTTGAAATTGGGTTGACCTTGTTTGTATATGAATGACTTAATGCACAGGTGTCAAACATGCGGCCCGGGGGCCAAATCCGGCCCGCCAAAGGGTTCAATCCGGCCCGCGGGATGAATTTGTGAAATGCAAAAATTACACTGAAGATATTAACAATCAATGGTGTCAAAATCATTTTAATTCAGGTTCCACATACAATCCAATTAGATTTCAAGTGGGTCAGACCAGTTAAATATCATAATAACCTATAAATAATGACAATCCCAAATTTTCCCTTTGTTTTACTGGTGTAAAAAAAGTAAAATTACATGAAAATGTTTACATTATCGAAATATACATTTACAAAAAATGTGAATAACCTGAACAAATATGAACAAACGGAAATGTCTTAAGAAAAGTAAATGCAATTTTACCAATATTCTTCCTGTTATTAAATGTTTTGTGTGATTGTAATGCACATGTGTAAATGATAAACTGATAAACCGAGGTATAATATTGTTAAAATTGCATTTGTTTTTCTTAAGACAATTCAAGTTGTTCAGGTAATTCAGATTTTTAAGGAAACTTTGCAGATGTAAACCTGATCATAATATAATTTAACTGTGTTCACTGTTATTATTTTACTGGTCCGGCCCACTTGAGATCAAATCGGGCTGAATGTGGAATTGAACTAAAATGAGTTTCACACCCCTGACTTAACGAGTACATTAACTAACAGGGTAAATTACTTGCCAAGTTATATTTAAACCCTATTTTTACATTTATGGTAAAACTACAGTTTAAACCTCAAAGTTATAGAATTATATTTGTGCCAGTTTCTTGAGCGAGCAACGATAGATTCTGAGCACACAATTAGATATTTTGAGCACATAAAAATATATTTTGCGAGCACATCAATTATATTTCAAAAAGAAATTACGCTTGAGCAAACAAAAATCGATATTGTGCTCCATAAATGCGTTTGCATGTTAGTTTTACTCATAATGTTCTCTCACCAGTTCTTTCCATGGCGCACAAACAGACCGCTGCGCTCGCTCGCTTTCCCCCTCCCTCTCTCGCTCAACCTCCCTCTCCCTGCGCGCTCAGGTTGTCGTGTCCGCATGCTCAACTTGACACACGTTACAATTGTGCCACAAAACCAACCAATCGGAGAGCTTGCGGAAGTACACTCTGATTGGCTGTTCACTCTCCAATTAGCTCGCTAGTTACATTTACCCGAAAAAACAGCGCTCAATGAGACAGACACGGACCGGAAGAGGAGGAATTGATTCTACACAAACTTGGGTCAGTATTTATTATTATTATGATTATTGTCTCATGTCATACCACTACTTTGTTTAGTTTTTGTACTATGGTGCCGTAATGTTAGGACTGCATTGTCTGGGTTTACATTATATCTATTTATTTGTATAAGTTTGTGTAGAATCAATTCCTCCTCTTCCGGTCCGTGTCTGTCTCATTGAGCGCTGTTTTTTCGGGTAAATGTAACTAGCGAGCTAATTGGAGAGTGAACAGCCAATCAGAGTGTACTTCCGCAAGCTCTCCGATTGGTTGGTTTTGTGGCACAATTGTAACATGTGTGTCAAGTTGAGCGTGTGGACACTACAACCTGAGCGCGCAGGGAGAGGGAGGTTGAGCGAGAGAGGGAAGGGGAAAGTGAGTGAGTGCAGCGGTCTGTTTGTGCGCCACGGAAAGAATTTGTGAGAGAACATTATAAGTAAAACTAACATGCAAACACATTTATGGAGCACAATATCGATTTTTGTTTGCTCAAGGGTAATTTCTTTTTGAAATATAATTGATGTGCTCGCAAAATATATTTTTATGTGCTCAAAATCTCTAATTGTGTGCTCAGAATCTATTGTTGCTCGCTCAAGAAACTGGCACAAATATAATTCCATACAAAGTCTGATAAAATCTGTAGAAATTATATATTGTAATTTAGTGTGGTCTAAATACTTTGTATGTTGTTTGAACTGTTTGCCATTAAGTTATGGTCTCGAGTCAGAAAATCTTAATCTTTTTCCTACAAATATGAGTATCTTTTGTCTCTTGCAGTAAAGAGCCAAACAAATAACTTTTCAGATTTCATAAACCCTGTACAAACACACAAGGGTTCATTTAAAGTGGAACTCGCTCCAACTATAGTTTTTAGACAAAAGTGCCAAAACCCAACAAAGCTACTTTCACTATTCCATTTTAGGGAGATGAGGGACATGGTTAATTAGGTTATTTTCTTTTGAGGACAAAAAGAGTGTGAGTTGAGATTAGAGGAAAAGCGATGCTGACAAATGCTTGAGGGCTGATTCCCGCAAATCACATCCCAGACACAGACTCATCTGACAGACTTCATATTCTCTGTCTTCTGAATTTTCTTCTTCACCTCTTGGGCAACCTCGGTGAAACGACAGAAACTTTTTCTTTTCAGACAAAGGGATTTCATGTGGGAAACTTTTCCAGTGTTCCTCTTTGCAGTAAAGCTCTACAGATCCCAAATCAATGTTTTAATAGTGCCCTGGGCACCTTTCATACAACACAGCTGACATCTATTTGAATAGTACTGCTTATTGCTCAGATATATTCAAGGCAAGTTTTAAGAACAATAGTTTTAATGTAAAAATAATATGGTCCAAAAATATTGCAAGTTTAACATAAAGCATTCAGTAAATTATTAATTAGTCATCAAAGGTAATAATCCACTGCACTTAAAGTCCATAAATACATAAAAAAAACCACACAGCATTAATCAGGATGTGTTGTAGTTAGATGTCACACTTAAACACACCTACACTAGTGCATAATTCAGTTCTTGGGGAATTCAGCTGGTTCCTGTAACAAGGTCATTGCTTCATCTCTCAGACAGACCTGCATCATACTATGAGAAATGTATCAAGCAAGTAAGAGCAGAATGAACTGGAGCTGCTTTGTTAAATATTGCTCCACCCATGTGTGTTGTATGATGCTCTTATTTTGGCTGGAGGTTCAAAATCCCTGGCTAAAGGTAAACACTCAGAAATGTCACAACAGCACAAGAAGAAAATATAAAATACAGGTGGAGGGGAGGTTTTCTGCTGGTAAATACACCAGCACACATTGACAGAGGGTCTGAAGGGATTATTATTATAGGATGACTCTATATTGGTTAGTTGCAAAATGTTACACATCTTCACATAAGTTTCAGTTGGGGTTGCACAGATCCGATATTAGGACAGGATATCGGCTCTGATATCAACATTTTAGCGGGATTGGGGATCAGAAAAAGCAACCAAACCGTGAGACCGATCCTTGGGGGGGGTATGTGGGGGGGGTATCCGTGCCATAACTCATGGAGACCATATGACTGTACAAAGTGAAAGTGAAACTTAAGACACTTACTAATTCCTCAAATGCTGCGTTTCCACTACGTGGTGTTAGCTCGACTCGACTCGACTCGGCTTTTTTGCGTTTCCACTATGAAACAGGACCCAGAATCTGGTACCCAGTACTACTTTTCTGGTGTCACCTCCGCCGAGGTTCCAGGACTGGGGACCAGATACTAAAATGTGACGTATAAACACTGCAGACCACTGATTGGTCAGAGAGTCGTCTCTGTGACCCGCCATTTTACAGAAAACAGATGCGGAAGTTTAATATAGCAGTAGGTTAATCCACATGATGACAGCCCGCAAAACTACACCATGGTTTGTCGAGGAAGTTCAGATGTAAAAATTCAGCATGAGCTTGACGAGACAACACGAAACGAGCGAGTTTATCAGCAACTCTGTGAGCAGACGACACAGAAGTAATGCGCCGCATCGCTATGACGTCCAGGTACTGTAAAGTCAGTAGTATCCTATAATGGAAACGGTCTCCAGAAATAGGACCTGGTACCCGAGTCGAGTCGAGTCGAGCCGAATCGAGTCGAGCTGGTTCCACGTAGTGGAAAGGCGGCATAACTTTCCCATTGTTGTGCTGCTTATTCTCCTTTTCCCGACCTTTGGAAACTTTCATTTGAGGGGGCAGGACACTTGTTTAAGGGGGCATTGCAGATGTAAATATACTTATTTTTCAGGAGTAATATTTGATTTTTTGATACAATAAAATACAAAGAAAAGTATGACAACTAAACCTTAGTTCTGTTGATTTGTAACGGACTGAGCTATCAGAATTTTACCAATAGCTTAACATTACAAGTGTGATCATTAGTGGCAGCTGAAAGAACTGAAGGAGTTTTGTTCTCTCTGTGTAATGAGCGTGACCAGATACAGTGCATTGATTCATTTAGTGATTTCGTTTCAGTCCAATGAAGTCACCACAGAGAGGTAGATAAAGATATCAGCAAAGGGCCTGGAAAAGTTTCCAGGCTAGAGACATTGATTGTGCAAAAAAAGCTGCCAATATGAAGCAGGAGTTCTTAACATTTTGTTCACTTAGTAAAATCCCCTTCAAATGCATTAGTGGACTAGAGTGACTCATCCGCACACACATCACGGATCCTCTCATGATTGACAACCCCTTCTACCTGCCAAGAGCCCAAGTGAACTAAACTGGAATGGTATCAGTGCGTTTAGTCTGACTGCTTGTCGTCCGCGCTTCTGCTCAAACTCACCTCAATCAGCCTAGAGTGCTGCTCAAGGTCGTACACAGAAACACAAACAAATATTAAACACCTCCTTGCTTCTGGCGCACACACACACACACACACACACACACACACACACACACACACACACACACAGCATCGCATCAAGTCACAGAGACAAAGCAGAGAAGCAGATCCTCCATCTGATGTGTGAGTCACCCCTGACAGCTTCAAAAAGTTGCACAGATCAAACATCAGCTTTGCATCAAATGCCTAGGGGATCATGCAGCAGCTAAAGTCATGACAGGAGCTGAAGTCGAGTCACTTTGCCACGAGTCTGAAAGGCTCATGCATGCTGTTTTTTGGCACCGGGTGAGACAATAATGAAATCCCGCATTGCAATGTCAATGCACTGAGCTTATGAATTAAAGAATGCAAGATATCTCAAATGGCAAGATATACAAGATCTGTGTTTGTCTTTGTATTTCTTTTGTTCTGTCACACCTTTTGTCTTTTGCACACACACTCCGGTAGCAGCACGGTCTTCCAACAAAGTGCCTGCAAAGTAACCATGGCGCTATGTTTAGAGCCCAGACTTTCCCTCCTCTCTCTCTTATTCACTCTTTTCCCTCCTTGCTCTCCCTAATGGACTAATGGATTGGCGATGTATCGGTGGCTCTCAGGTGCACGGGGACAGCTGTATCATTATCATTAGGCTCGAGGAAGACGTGAGGAATGGTTCGCATTGTAAAGTGTGCTCTCCTCTGGTCCCCTGCTAGAGTCATTAAAGAGCGAATGGAGCACTAAAAAGCACTCTAAAGCGAACACCGCCACCTCACAACACCCCCGACAGACACACACTGAGCCCCTGATTAATTACAGTCATTATACTAATCATAGACAAAAATGAATGTGTGTATTTGTGTGTGCTCATTTGCAGATGGAAGTGATTGTGTGTGTGTATGTCCATAAAAAGTTGAGGCTGGAGATGGAGGAGATGGAAACTGTTGCTAAGCAATAGTCACTTACGACTTGATTGATACTGTAAAGCGAATGCTACATCATATTTAGAGGGGATATAAAAAGTTACTTCATGCTGTGGCCGTTATGTGCAGGTTTGCCGCAGCAAGATTACACTTGTTCAAATTCAGAGACGACAAAAAAGTCAGGCAGTTATTTTAAATACCTTGGCAATCCTCTTGACTAGTGATTGGCTGTTTTTTAGTGCAGATTAAATGTCTGCAGCTGATAAATGTGCTGCTATCTGATATTGCTGTCAGCCCCTCAACACATGACTACAGAGAACTAGCAGGAAGGTAAACATCTTAACTTTGATGCCTCCACTTCTTTATTGATCTTTTTTTTTTTATAAAGAAAACTGTCATTCAATACACTCATAGCAAGACAAAGACAAGCTTGCACAAGGTTATGCAAGAGAGTGCAACTGTTGACTAACAGAAAACAGAACATTTCTAGTAAACACTGAATGTTTCTTTTCGTCAGGCAAAAATCCCATGTTGGAATCTTCTCCAATGTCAACTTTGTTTTTGTTTTTTAGCAGTCAATAGATTCTAAAGAAGGAAGTGATAAAAATAGTTTAATATATAAAACACCAGATAGTTGACTGATATAACTACCATGCAGTGCCTTAGATATTTACCAAATATCTGAACTGGCCAATATCAGTTTCTGCACATAAGATGTCTTTTCACCAATAGCACTCTGTCATGCTATATTAAAGATTTTTTCATAAAATTGTAAATTTGTTCAAAGATAATGTGATGAAAGGCTGAAAGACTTAAAAATAACTATTTTCATACTTATATTGAAGATTTCTTTGTTAAGGAACAAGGGATATCCAGAGATAAATAACCACAAACCCAAAACTAGAAAAGCACTCGGAGAGCGCAGACCTGTGCCCCCCCCCGCCACCGCCAAAATTTAACCATTTGTTCCTTGTGCCAGTATCAACATTTCCTGAAATTTTCATCCAAATCTGTCCCTAACTTCTTGAGTTATCTTGCACATGGACAGACAAACAGACAGACAAACAAACAAACCAATGTCGGCAAAAACATAACCTCCTTGGTGGTGGTAATTAAGAAACAGATAGTAACATTTGGTATCAGCTACTGGCCAAGCATTTTGCAATCACTATATCCCTAATTTACCTTGATTAAATTCAAAGTAATTAAGTGACTAATATCTACATAAATTAATACATAAATACAAAATATTAGAAGATTCATTTTTAAAGTAAAGTAGATCTGGCTGGAGGCAGTTCCCCACTTGCATAGCTTTCCCAATCTATTTGTTGCAAAGCTCCCAATTTAGCAGTTGATCAATGTTCCTACCCTAAACGTTATTACATACTCCGCAAGGACAGAGATATTTGTTCTCTCACCAAGGGTTGTGACAAAACAATGATGTCATTCTTTTCTCAAAACCCTAGGTTGGGAGGTCTCACAGCTTGTTCTATGCACATCATCTGGGCAGAACTGCTTTCTCATGCGGTGTCTGACAACTATTTCGTGATTGGTGAGATGGATGGATGGATGGATGGATGGATGGATGGATGGATGGATGGAATTTAAATCTTTTGACCTTCTGATTTTCTGTCTATATTAGTCATTCTATTCTATAAGCTGTTGTACACTTTCACAATCACATTCTACTAATTCTACTAGTTTATAAAATGTGTTATCGGTTACAATGAATCAAGTCATCAATCACCCAAAGATCTTGGGCAATTGATGATTTATAGTTAAATAAACAGAGCTGCCCACACATTCTTTGTGGAGTACAAAAGTACAGCCTCTGAAATGCAAAATAAAAGTAAGCTTACTTTCATTTTTTTCTCGCTGCTTCTGTGTAAACCTCTCTGAACCTCATATCCTTTATGTTGACATTAGCTCTCCCAGTCTCTGACATCTCATTATAGAGATGACACACCTTTTCTCAACAATCAAGTCTCCCTCTCTTATCTGTTTTGCAGTTGCTGGTTTTTATCTCACAGCCTGTAATGTGTGATGTGTGTATTACAAAGTATGCTGAATTTTGTTACTTGTTACATCTGCAAATAATAAGAGGGGTGTTTTAGTACTTTCTTTCATTCTTGTGCATGGCTATGGCTACACAATCTGAATCATTGAAAAGAATATGGACTATAACTAAAAATCATTAAATAAAGCCAATAAAGGAACGGCAAGATATTATATGGTTGTTTAACCCTTTCATGCATTAATTATGAAAACCTTTGTCTAGATTTTTTTTGTCTTGAGTGTTTTTATTCCTCCTTAGGCATGAAAAAAATAATATGGTCCGAGTTTTTTTTTTTTTTTTCATGGCGTTACAAAAATGACCATGCATTTAATTTTTGAAGTAAAGAAATGTGTTTAAAACCCAATATCAGAAAGTGATATGAAAACAAAGAAATAAAAACATTTTTAATGCTGCTAATCTGATGTTTTCTGACATTTTAACATATTCTAATGCTAGTTATTACTCACTTCATGGATATAATATACAAAACCCCCCCCAAAAAAACCCCTTTTTGTCTTACAAATAACAATTGATTTACACTAAAACATATTACTGCAGATCAGGTTTATCAAGAACAGCAAAGTTACAGTAATGCTATGAATTGCAGTGTGTGGGATGACACATTAGTGTCCACTGTGTTGGCTGATATGGAACTAAAACAACACAACCAATGAATATACAAGGAAACAACTTTGAACAACTGTCCACTGTAGTGACCATTATGCATGAAAGGGTTAAATGGCAAAACAGAAAATTCCCTGAACATCTTTCTTTTTTTTCTGATATAAATGAAGGTTCTTGTCCAGCACCAAACAGCAGGTAAATTGGGCACATTTTGACTCTTAAGTCACAGTGTCTTCCATCAAAGTGTGTTTTCACAAACGCTCATCTCATGTGCTCTATGCCCAAGATGAATGCATCAATCGCAAGCTTTACAAGACCTCATTTTAGCTGAGTGTCTCCTGCAGCAGGGATGCGTTCAATAGCAGTTTTATTTGTCTACAATGGATCCTTCAAGAATACAATCATGAACACCTCAGGGTCCTCTGACTCAGTTTGTGTTCATTCATATTAATGAACCTGCGCTAAATTACCTGTGAGCGCACTGCTGAGTTGCGATGTGCGTGTACTGTATGTGTGTCTACTTTAGTTATATAGACCCCACAGCACCGTTTGCCCTTGAGTTCTTTGTCTCTCGAGGTGTGGACGAGTCATTAAAGCTGGAATGGGCACAGACAATGAGAGTCAAAGCACACACAGTTTTGAATTGGTCCACTGGGATCATCTTGGTTTCACAAAAAAAGAAAAAAAAAACATCTAAATGGATGCATAGCCCATCTACAGCTCCTATTTTGCAAAGCACTGGCTGAATTATAGTGTGTTAGCAATTTTCTTCTTGACTGGGGTTATTCTCAAAGGTAACAATGCATTTCAAGAGATTTCACAAAGCAACTCAGCCCTTTCCCACTTCCTTGATCTATGGCTTTCAGAAAATATCTAGTGGGAATATTTTGGAAGCCAGTGGTTGTCCAGAGTTCTCACTGTGTATTTGCAAGTGAAAATATAACTGAGGTGGTAATGCAGACTTACAAAATGCATTTTCACCATAAACTAATGCCTAAACATAATCTTTTGGCAGGCAAAGGATCATTTCTGGCACAGAACAAACTCCATCTCCGCTCTAACGCACATCCTAAAAGCAGGTGAGCAGTATTTGATTAAAAGATCATCCAGGCACCTTTGTGAATACAAATGTGTGACTAAGAGACATCCTGCATGACAGCGGTCGCAGATTCAATCTACGCTGTGTTCTCACACCCTGTAAATCTGACAGGGAGGACTTGAATAATCTCTGATCGCAGCTCAAGGGCACGGGCTGCTTCCTCTTTTTATTACACCTGAGAGTGTTTTTTCAAGCACAGCGGAGTGAATGACAGGTTGAGAAAGTACACACTGGTTATGTGGGTCTATATCTAAGTATTAAAGGAACAGTACCACATAAAATACATTCATTCCCTTCCTGATCAAGAATTAGACAAAATGTGTTATATTTGTTCATTATATAGTGTAAATGACTGACAAACATTATTTATGATGCATTCAGGTACAGCTATCCAGAGTCTGTCTATGAATGTGCTGAATTAATATTGGAGTTAATAATTATGTTCAGTCTGTTTTATTTAATTCTTTGAACTTTACAGTCATATACTGTGTACTTCCAGTATAGACTGGGAGAGATAGTTTCACCCTGGTATGATAGATAGATAGATAGATAGATAGATAGATAGATAGATAGATAGATAGATAGATAGATAGATAGATAGATAGATAGATAGATAGATAGATAGATAGATAGATAGATAGATAGATAGATAGATAGATTTTATTTGTCATATGCAAAGGTAAACCCAAGGTTTAAATAGTGCAGTGAAATGTGCATGAGTATAAGTGAAAACAACACTTTATTTTCAATTTGTTGACATCATTATTGAATTTTCTGTCTCAAACAGTCCTTTATTTTACCACAACAGTGTCAGGTATGTTTGAGTACTTTATTCAGTTTATATTTAAATGGTCTTGTCTCCCTGCATCTAGGATTTGCCAAACAACTCAAATGTTCATTGTAACCATGGATTTAATTCGCAATGTTTTGGACTCAACCTTGACAGAGTCAAATATATTTCCAGATATGTTTAATGTGAATTCTGTCGACCTTTTACACTTAAATTAAAACTTCCAACCCTGTGAACTTTCACTACAGACATCTCTTTAAATTATTCCATCAACTCGCTATGATCTACAAGCCCTGATGTAGAGTGTTTTATGCCCTGACAGTTTCTAACAGGAGATGAACCTTGGGGCTTTAACAGTTTTTGTTATGGTTGAATGGGGACATGTGGATTAATTGCTCAACGGCATGTCCTTCCTTAATGAATTCCTTGTACTTTGCTCTTTTGCCCTTTTAAGGAGAATGGTTACTTGGCAGCACATAAATTTGGCAGCCCATCCTTAAGCTCCAAAGCATCTAATAAAATTATTTTCATTAGACCTGCTGAGCTATGGTCCATTAGGAGAAAGTGGAGTGAGATTACTAAATTTTCAGTTTGCTGTGTTCAATACATTGCAGCAACAACACAAATTACAGGCTGAATCTTTTATATCCAGAGGCACAAACCAGTGGTACATGAGGTAAAACGTAACACAGCCGTGCTACATCCCAACATTGGTAAGTGTTGATTTTTGCATTAAGTCATAATTAGCATATTGCTGTAGCCTGAGGAAAAAATGCTTTAGTCTTTCATGTCTCCTGAGCTGTTAATTCACTTTTCCTCCTTTCCGTTTTGGTGTCTTTTGTTATGATGTAACTATGTGTCTCTTAAGTGCAATGCTTTGCAACATTTTAACCCCCCCCGGGCCGGTCCATCACTCGTACCTAACCACATGCTCATTAATCTGTGCAAGCAGCTGGAAAACAAAGTGGCAGCTGCCACCTGCTGAAACTACTTGTACATCTGCTCTGCTCCTAAACTAAGCCTCCTCATTCATGAAGTGGTTGTGGAAACATTTGGCTGCATTCATTACCAGATGAACCAACCGGGAAGTATTACAGGTCATATATCTCTGCTGCATTATGTATCACGCTCTATGTGAAGTATGTAAAGACATGATTTGAAGTGCAAAACACACTGCATGGTACTATAGCTCAGGGTTTGTCATTCTAGTGCAGGGCTGTCAAACTCATTTTGGTTCAGTTCCATATTTAGCCCAATTTGATCTCAAGCGAGCCAGATCAGTAAAATAATGACTTAATAACCTATAAATAATGACAAATTCAAGTTTTTCTTTTTGTTTTAATACAAAAAACCCCCAATTAAATTATGAAAATATTTACATTTTACAAAAAAGATGTGAATAACTTGAAAAAACAGAAATTTCATTTGAAAAATTAGAGCAATTTTAACAATATTATGCCTCGACTCATTATTTATACATGTACATTACACACAGTGTTCCATAAACATTTGGTAACAGGCAGAATATTGTTACAATTTTGTAGATTGGAACTAAAATATGAACAAATTCTACAATATTCCATCTCTTATTATTAACACAACTCCAGATCACAGTGGATCCATAAATGCACAAAACATTTAGTAACAGGCAGAATATTGGTAAAATTGCACATTTCAGGTTGTTCATCTTTGTTTTTATTCATGTATTTATTTGCATTTTATTGTGAAAGAATAGTTTTGTAAATTTAAATATTTTCGCAGTGTAATGTTATTTTTTTCACTTAAATTTTTTCCACATAATTTTTGACAGAGAACATTTGTAGTTGTCATTATTTATGGGTTATTGTGTTGTTATTTTGACTGTAGATCACATTGGTCTGTATGTGGAACCTGAACCAAAAGGATTTGGACAACCTGGACTGTTCAGGTTCATTTTTGCACTTTCATCCTGCAGGGCCGGAATGGAACCTTTGGTGGGCCAGATTTGGCCCCCAGGCCACATGTTTGACACCTGTGTTCTAGTGTAACTACTTTAGCAAATACAGAGAAAATTAATCACCAATAATTTTGATAATAAATTAAGTCATTAAAACCAGCAACTGTTGTGTTTATTTTGAAGCAACAATGAAAAAACATTCATTCACTAATTTGTTTTCCTTTTAAACCTAGTTATGGTTTCCGTCTTCCTTTGGGGTTACCTGTATTTCTAGGTTTAATATTAAATGACATTTCCCCTGTTTCCTTGTTGTTGTACATCACTTCTGTTTATCTAAATGTGCTGAATACACTCCCTTGCCTGTATCACTCTCAATTAATTATGTTCGTGGAGAAACATAGTTAGGTAAAAGGTTCAGTGTGCAGCTGCAATGAGGGAGTCTTTACCACTAAATATCAGTGTTTAGTCTGTTTTGTTCCAGTTCACACTCAAGCCCAGTAGCTGAGAGCAATGTACCTTAACACTGAATACAACCTATTATAAAAGGGAAAAAAGACAAAGAGGAAGTCCATTCTGAATGACTGTAGAAACATGGCAGTGTCAATAGTGATCTGCTCTCTTTGCGGACATAAAAAACTAATTTCACCATTACAATAATACAATGATTTTAATTTTTATGTATACTAATGCATACTAATGGAAAATATAATAATTTTAGAGTTTATATTCCATTTATGCATTTATCCTCCTTAATTTCACACACATTTAAAAGCATCAATTTGATCTTTGAGAAATTATGATAGGCTTGAACTCCAATATTCTTACATTATCCTGAAAAATTGAATAAATCTAAAATAATAATTGCACCCGTCAAATGCTCTCAGTTGCACGTATCACATACACTGTAAAATAAATCCTATTGTTTTTACAGAAAAAAACTGGCAGCTGTGGTTTCCAGAACAATACTGTAAAAAACACATCCAACTGTAAACATATTTACGGAGTAACATGTACATTTAACATTTTAAACATGTAGATTTAACATTTTAAACATAGATTTAACATTGGATTTAAATGGATTACACATATTTAGCTCATTTTCTCCACCTTCATTGTGCCCAAAGCACTTTCCAAAACCATCAGGTCCAACTGGGACCAGTTTAGGGTTCAGTTTCTTCCATGGACATTTTAACATATGGACAGTCAGAACCAGGATTCGAACCACCAACCATTTGGTTATTGGACGAGCCACTCTACCAACTCTACCAACCCATTAATTTAGAAATTTAAAATGTTACATTGTTAAATGTTTACTTTTTTATAACTTTATATATATCTATATATAAAGAAAATATGCCGTTATTTCAACATTATGGTCTTTGCAATTTAAACGGCACCACATTGTTTTTCAATTTACAGTTTTATTTTCTAAAAACAATAAAAATACATCATTTCTACATACAAATCTGGTTTTGTTCACATACTCTTCCTGTAAAAACTACAGCTATATTTGATTTGATAGTTAATACAAAAATCTTTTCAAATAAACAACTTTGCATTGTAATGTCACTTACAGTTTTTTTTATGTTGCAATTTTACAACTTCTTGGTGTTAATTCTACAGTCATTTTTTACAGTGTATCAGAGCTCCATATACACCAACCACTGAGCAGCTTCTCCACAAGCAACCAGGTAAGAAGGATGGAGTTACCATTCCTGGTCTGAATCGATCACAGAAACCTGTAAAACATACTCATGGCCAAGCAGCTCAACCTCATAGGACTTTGATCATGGCCCTCCTCTTTAACTGGTTTCACATCATGTTGTTCAACTCAAAATGCATCAAACCAGATGCTACTGCCAGTTCTACAAGGAAGAGGAAACTGCAGAGCCAATCACAAGGAACCTTAATGCCAGCCTGGAGCCATCACCTGGTCTTCGGTCCAGACACAATCCCCCCCATCCTCCCTGTCACCATGGATGTTCCACTTTATTTAACCTTAATCTATGACACAGGTGTCAAACATACGGCCTGGGGGCCAAAACTGGCCGACCAAAGGTTCCAATCTGGCCCACAGGATGAATTTGCAAAGTAAGAAGAAGATATTAACAGTCAAGGGTGTCAAACTGGAAAATAACAGCATAATAACCTAGAAATAATGACTCCAAATTGTCTTATTGGTTTCATGAGAAAAAAATATGACATCAGGCGTATAAATAATGGCAACACCAATTTTTTTCTCTTTGATTTACTTTAAATTCTGATATCCTTTAATGATAAAATGACAAAAACCTGAACAAATATGAACAACCTGGAATGTCTAAAGAAAAATAAGTGCAATTTTAACAATATTCTGCCTGTTTTGTGTCTTGGTAGATCTGTAATGCACATGTATTAATCATAAATTGAGGCATAATATTGATCATTGATTTTTCTTATTATTATTTCGTCTTATTTTTCTTCAGAAATTTCAGTTTTTTCAGGTTATCAACATCTTTTTTGTTTGGATAGTTCATAAAATGTAAATGTTTTCATAATTTAATGTTATTTTTTGCATATAAAAAATTAGCAGTTGTCATTATTTATAGGTTTTTATGCTATTATTCTACTGGTCCGGCCCACTGGAGATCAAATTGAGCTGAATGTGGCCCCTGAAAGAAAATGAGTTTGACACCCCTGATCTATGATATCCATCAGATCAGGATCCTGATGGTAACACATCAACACACATTTGTCATCTACCAAAGAGACCATGGTCTTGCAACATGTTGAACCGAGTGCCACAGTTCCCCTCATCACTTTGGAGGCAGGTCCGTTAGTTTCTGAGACTCCATTACAGCCTCACATCTGGATTTCACCTTCAGACCGGTCACCATGCACCGAGCAAAACCAGCAGCTTTAAATAACCCTATGCTTTTAATTTCCAGTTTCTCAACAGGTATTGTGGGTTGAATCTGCCAACAAATTTCTTCCATCGTTCTCCAACCTGGAATCACCTATTTGAGGTTTCTTTAATCCCAGACAACATCCATCAGGTTGGCTCAGTGGAAATACAGAGAGGTGAATTTGGCAAATCAGACCTAACTTCAGAAATAATATGAACAACAATGATCAATGGTATGTTTGAATGGTACCACCATGATGTTTGTCAAATTAACAGATAATTTTACAAGTCATGGTTTGAGGCAAAGATATCAAAGAAACTTGTTTTGTGTTAAACAACTCAGTGGACTCAATGTTTCCTTTCATGTAATACACGTCACTAACACTAAAATAGCCATTACCTCAACATATTTAATGCTATTCTTCGAGAGGGAGGTGACAAACTGTTTAGAGGTGAAAATCACTACAAGTCTGGTCATGATGACGCTGCAGACATTATCAGTAAGATACTGAAGGGAGCAGGGCAGTTACAGCGACACCACCTCCATGGCTTTCTGATGTGAAGTCTTTCTATTTACATCAGGGGTGTCAAACTCACTTCTTTCTGGGGCCACATTCAGCTCAATTTGATCTCCAGTGGGCCGGACCAGTCAAAGCTAATAGCATAATAACCTATAAATAATGACAACTGCAAATTTTTTATATGCAAAAAATAACATTAAATTATGAAAACATTTCCATTTTACAAACTATCCAAACAAAAAAGATGTGAATAACCTGAAAAAAAAAAACATTTCTGAAGAAAAATAATAAGAAATAATGATGAGAAAAATCTGATCAATATTCTGCCTCAACTTATGATTAATACATGTGATACAGATCAGATCTACCAAGACACAAAACAGGCAGAATATTGTTAAAATTGCACTTATTTTTCTTTAGATATTCCAGGTTGTTCACATTTGTTCAGGTTATTGAAGTTTTATTATTAAAGGATATCAGAATTTAATGTTCTTTGCTGTAAATCAATTTTGAGTCATTATTTCTAGGTTATTATGCTATTATTTTCCAGTTTGACGCCCTTGACTGTTCATATCTTCTTCTCACTTTGCAAATTCATCCCGTGGGCCAGATTGGAACCTTTGGCGGGCCGGTTTTGGCCCCCAGGCCGTATGTTTGACACCTGTGATTTACATGATTTTATGTCTGATACTTAAGTGGTTTCTCAACAAAATGTAAACTTAGCTTTAAAATGACAAGCATCATGTGTGTAAATGATGGATTAATTCAAAGCAGACAAAAAAATAATACTCGTCATTTGCCATTCGTCATTACTCTTAAAACTGTTTTTTTTTCTGAAATAACCCATGGGGCAAAACTAAAATGGGTGGGGCTTCAGCTGTCTATACTCCAAGTTGGCTATCCACCTCTGCACACCACCTTCTACCTAGAATCTGCACCAGGAGCCTATCCACATGAAAACGTCCCCTTTGCATAGAGTTCACGAAGCTGGCTCCCATCCTTGGAGGCTCCCATATCCAAAGTGGTCAACCCAAATGTTCAGCTGACGCTTTGCTTTGTATTTTCCCAAGACTTACTTTTGCTTCTGTTTTCGGTATTTACTTGTCTTCCCCAGCCTCTTAAATCTTAACTTGTTCCTTCCTAGTCCAGTCCTCAGGGGACTGTCTTCCTCTAGTTGAATGACATCTTCCTAGTTGCTTCTGGCTTCAGATAAATACTGAAGTGTATTCTATCCACACTTGGTTTGTTGGTTTCCCTGGAGGCAAATCCTACCGAATCTCACCACTCACCAGAATAGCCTTTTCCCTGCTGAATACTGTTTGCCAGCTCTCAGTATTTCTCTTACCAATCTGCTCCATAGTTTTCTTGCTTCCCAAATTCTCCTGTTCCAATCGCTGCTCCTCCTGCTGGTGTTTTCCTCAGTGCATTACACCAAGTTCTCCAACACACCTCACCAGAGCAGCTCTCCAGTGCATCACACCACAGCCCTGTTGGCGCTGCACATGAGCACTATTTACTCTCACACTGCCACGGATCATCTCCTTGTAGAATATCAGGCCTTCATTCACACCTGGCACCTCGTCATCCAGTTCCAGCCCAATCTCCCTGCTTTTCAGCTGTGTTTTCACAGAGATCCACTTAACCTTGAATGCTGTTTTTGAGGCTGAAATCTGACACAGCTTCTTTAAAAACCCATTTAGCAGTGGAAGAAATGCAAATTAGAAAAGGATTTGCTGATATTAATATATATATATATATTTTTTATCTTCCTATGAACAATTTTGCATACATGATAAAAACTGCAATGCAGTATTTCAGAATGCATTTCAGATACAATCAGGATTTTGTTTTTCCCAGAAATAGGATCGCTAAAACATCAGTATCAAACAAAGACAGGAGGAGTGTAATGGACTGACTTGAGTCAAAACAAGCAGACTCATATAATGATCTACTCTAAAGAGCATGTTTAACATGTAACTATTAATTAATAGACACTCCAATAAGTTTTTTAGGTGGTAAAAAAGTAGTAACATATAACTTAACAAATAATGTAAAAGCTATTTTAGTTGCACTGGAAGTGACAATGTCAAACGCATATCAACCACTGAAGGTAGTTTAAGGATTTACTCATCCTTTAAACATCATAAAGATGACACACAGCGGTTCAGTTTCTAAATACCCAGTACAAATAAAGCCATACATCAAAACTGGAAACAAAATTAACTCCAGTGACATTCAACTCCTCTGTAATCAGTGACTGAATGGCTCATACTCACATCTCTGATTGCGGCGCCTGCCTTTGTACATGGTCATGACCAGCGTGGAAACACGAGTGGTGCTCTTCTCTGACTGACTCGGCTTTGCCTCCTTTTCCTCTGTGTGTGTGTGCCTCTCTCTCTCCCAAAAACAGACCGCCAGTGCATTTCCAGCTCCAGACACACAGCCACTTCAGACCATACCATTTATCAAACTACTCCAGGGGGAACTCTCACCTAAAAAAACTCAGGTCAGCCCCAAACACTGGAGCCCTAGCTGAACTAAAAATCACACTGTCTCTGTCACACAGAGGAGAAAGTGAGAAATTAAATGGAGTTTAAATGTGATTTTTTTTAATTAAAAGTGCTTTCAAGAAATTTTATCCCCCAAAAAAGGGCTCTCTCTCCCTTTACATGTGGTATTTGTACTGTCACAGGGAGAGGGGGATGATCCAGCGATAGCAACCAAGGCATGAGATACAAATACAAGGGGATGGGGTGAGCTGCATATTCATAAACCACAAAAGCTTCTTTATGCCGTCTATTGTCTGCTATACTGAACACATCATGTTACAAGCCAGGATTTGATCCTCATCCACATTAAAACTCTCTGACTAGGCAACAAAATAGTCCCTCAATTTATACAGATTATTTGGGGATTTTTGAATTTTCATTCAGGTTTACTAGTCCTTATCCATCAATTACTATTACTACTACTGTCGTCAGTGTTAATACTGACATATCGCAATAAGCACAGATTAAAATAATACCATTTATGATGGCTTAGTGTTCTCACTTTCAGAGTCTTAGTATTGCACTGTCACATGACAATGTTATTAGCAGCACTCATCTACTATATAATAATACACTGATGCTCACAACGTTGGAATAATTTTGTTTTCAGACACATTCCTCTTTTTATTCCTATTTATACACATCAGTAATCACCTTTAACCCAGTGCAATGATTACACACTGAGTCCTAGTTAATCTATTAATAATAAATAACACTGTCACAATCATATCTATCAAGAATAAATCGCATTATCATAATCATTCACCAAGAAGAGGTAAAAATATTTCAATACAACTTTAAGGGCAACAGTGTATTTGGTATATTTGTCAACCACACTTCCAATAATATTTAATATAAGTACTATGATGACGTTAATGACATACGATGGGCCTAAAGGTTTTACCAATATGACTTTATAATGTAAATTTATGTATTTTAAATTATTTTGTGTTTGATAATATTCATACATTTGTTTTAATCTAAAATTTCAAACCAAATTTATGCAGATTTTTTTTGCCACTGGGGGACAGTAAAAATAAACTGTAAACACAACACCAACATTAGAAGCTTTTGAAGTCTCTGTGTTGAATGTTCACACAGTATTAATATGCATTTGGAGTTTGCTTCTGTCCATCTAATTAATAGTCTGTAAATATCTCACTCTAGAATTGTATATTTTAACAGAAACAGTAGGAAAAAAACACACAGGAAGGATGTGAGAGGAAGATAGAGGATGACATGCAACAAATGTTGGTTGGATGATGCAGTTTATGGTCCACTTCTTAACTCCAGGAGCCACAGGTGGTGCTCCTTCATCAGCTATTTTCAAGCCATTTAACTTTGCCTACTGATTACCTGGGCAGGAAGCATACATGATTTATCATGTTTTTTTCCACTGAAAACAGCTGCCTGCTCCAAATGTAGACTGAGTAGATTAACAGTGGCGAACTAAAACAGTCAAGCTGTGAGCCATAAAACCAAAATAATGGGATGAAACACGTTAAAAGGATCAGTAAAGCTGAGGGAACTTAAAACAAAATGTGAGCATTAAAGTTTTGAGCATTAAAGTTTTGATGTTATCATACATCATATAATTCACAGATACACATACACAGCCTGATGTAAATCTGTATTGATGGCAGACATGGAAACTGATGTATGTTTGTCTCTTGTACTGTCTAGAGCAGGACTGTCAAACTCATTTTGGTTCAGTTCCATATTTAGCCCGATTTGATCTCAAGCGGGCCAGACCAGTAAAATAAAGATTTAATAACCCATAAATAATGACAAATCCAAGTTTTTGTGTTTGTTTAAGTACAAAAAAACCCAAACAATTAAATTATGAAAATATTTACATTTTACAAAAAAGATGTTAATAACCTGAAAAAACAGAAATTTCATTTGAAAAATTAGTGCAATTTTAACAATATTATGCCTCAACTTATTATTTACACATGTACATTTACACACAGTGTTCCATAAACATTTGATAACCATCAGAATATTGTTAAAATTGCATATTTCAGGTTGTTCATCTTCGTTTTTATTCATGTATTTATTTGCATTTTATTGTGAAAGAATAGTTTTGTAAATGTAAATATTTTCACAGTGTAATGTTATTTTTTTCACTTAAATTTTCTCTACATAATTTTTCACAAAGAAAATTTGTAGTTGTCATTATTTATGGGTTATTGTGCTATTATTTTTACTTCAGATCATATTGGTCTGTATGTGGAACCTGAACTACAATGAATCTGTGGAATTTTTGCACTTTGCAAATTCATCTCAGGGGCCAGATTGGAACCTTTAGCGGGCTGCATTTGGCCCCCAGAACACATGTTTGACACCCCTGGTCTAGAGCTACTTAAGTGACAGTGCAATGATTTTTCTTTTTCTTTCCCTTGTTTCTGTTTTTTGTCTTGATATTTGCTCAAAGTGTGTAATATTTTAATTGCATCTAGTGGTGAAGTTGTGGAACGCAAACCCACTAATTACCACTCAATACCCTCTAAGTTCATCTGCAGAGCCAGTGTTTGCTGAGTCTGTTTTAGGCTCTTTATTTAAGGGGTATTAACTCTGGTCCACATTCAGACACAGGAGGTGACGTAATGCACCTGAAAGATGGACTCCACATGGTATAAAACAGAAAAGTCTGTGGATACTGATGATGTAAAAGCAATAATTAATATTTTCATTGGATTATACACTAACAAAAATATAAATATCAATAATATACTCAATTTCTACATTCTTGGAACTTGATCTTTAGAAATGCACCTAACATATACTGTGTATGGAAAAAATAAATGAATAAAACTGTGCATTAGAATGAATTAAGGAGCTTAAAATAGTCAGTATGGTTAAAAGAAAATGGAGCAGAATGTAAATGTTCAACACTAGAGCATGGCTTGATTTACAGCTGTGTCCCACATACATAATCACCCACAGTTCTGCACATATTTGTATGAAAATACTGAAAAACTAATCATGAGAGCCAGTTATGAATGAATCATGGGTACTTTTCAAGGTTTTTCACAGAAAATACATCCTCTTTTAAAACTGCAAAAAAATATCCTGTTTGACCTCAGCACTCGAATACCATGGTTTCATCCTTGGGAAAAGTATTCTAGTTTCTCATTGACACATTCATCTGTTTTTGTTTTTTTGTTTTTTTAAATTCAGAGTAGATAGGCTGTGGACGTAGGTGACAGATTGAAAGGCCGAGCACCCAGGGGAGGCAGCCTACTGATTCCCCAGCTGTTGCAGCATTTGTGCTCTGCTGTAGATGAAGCCTTGTAATTGTAATATCTAATTACAGTGACATGGGGTTTGCAGCTGCCTTGCACACTGCCTGACGTCTTAATAGTCCCCTAGCTTCAATCTTCTCAGGGAGAAACAACATTAAACTAAAAGCTTCAAAGCTAGTCACCGAAATCAAACACGAGTGCCTGCTTTTCATTTTGACATATTTGGAAAAATGTTAGTAATTATTGCTTTTAAAATGTTCCATCAATGGAAATAGAGGCAGGACCTTGTTCTTGAGTCTCAGTCTCATTCGCTTTAAAGAATCTGACCTTCCTTTTCATAGTCTCAACTAAACCACAGCCATGACTGTTGTTCAAATAAATCAAATAACAGTCCACGTGTCAAAGAACTTCAAGCTAAACACTGCTGAAAGAAGAACATAAGCACTCACTAAAACAGTGGTTTCCAACCTTTTTTGGCTCGTGACCCCATTTTAACATCACACATTTCTGGTGACTCCAGACATTCAAAACGGAGACATTTGCTTCTGCTCAAATTAATTTGTTTTTGATCATGTAATAGTTTGCTATACTATGTTTCAAATAAAGGTTAATTTTAGATGACATTATATCATTCTATATAAGTAAAAAATCTTGAATTAAGGCAAAGAAAATCTTGAATTAAGCAAAAAAAATCTTAAATTTAGCAAAAAATCTTGAATTAAGCAAAACATCTTGAATTAACAACTTCAATTTTTTTTTCTTTGTTTTAGTGCAAAGAATAACATAAAATCATGAAAATATTTACAAACAATCCTGCAACAATAAAATGTGAATAACCTGAACAAATATGAACCTGAAATGTCTAAAGAAAATTAAGCACAGTTTTAACAATTTTCTGCCTATTGCTAAGTGTTCAGTGTCTTTGTAGAGCCGATCCATAATGCACATGTCGAAATGATAAGTTGGGGCAGAATATTGTTAAAATTGCACTTATTTTTCTTAAGAAATTTCAGTTTTTTCAGATTATTCACATCTTTTTTGTTTGGATAGTTTATAAAAGTAAGTATTTTCATAATTTAATGTTTTGTTTTCTTTACCCTAAAACAAAGACAAGAATTTGGCGTTGTCATTATTTATATGTTATTCTGTTATTATTTTATTGGTCCGGCCCACTGCAGATCAAATCGGGCTGAATGTGGCCCCTGAACTAAAATGAGTTTGACACTCCGGATCTATATAATGTATATTATTATGGACAGAGGCAGTAAATCCAGGTGTAGATTACTGCACAAAGTAAGAATTTGATTTTCCTTGGTCAGGATATGTACAGTCAGTCCAGCTGTGATTTACAAGGCTGACAATTAATACTGAACAAACAAGAACTTAAACTATGAATTATGAAAGAGCTGCAGCATCTGAAACTGACCACAATGAACATTTGACAGATAAACAGAACCACAGTGCTGCAGTTTCAGCTTCAGTTTGTCACGTCTGTTATGGATTGTGTCTCTCTCAACCCATTTTTTCAGTAAGTTTTTATTTTTATTTCTATCAATTACTTGAAATTTCAAGTGACCCCATTTGAATTCCAGGTGACCCCACATGGGGTCCCGACCCCAAGGTTGAAAAACACTGCACTAAAAACTGACATTATTTGTGGCATAAAATTACTGACATAGAGGAAAAATATCGCTGAATATTTTGCACAGGCTATTTGTGCATGTGTGTGCAGAGGGTAGAAAGTAATCAAACATGCTGTGGGACCATATGAGATGTCCCAGTTTTGGTGGCATCACTGTCAATGCTTTGATCTCAGCACCATCTAGTGTTCAAGCAGATGAAAAATATATATATGTATGAGCAGTGAAACAGAATAACTGCTTTGTTGCCCCTCTATATCTATATGCTCACCATCTAAAACAAAGGGGCAATTACAAATCAGAACAACATTTTTATTAATGTAGTAAAACCAATAAGATAATGACATTTAAATAAGGTTACAGGTACAATCTGATGAATGATTGCTCAATGAAATGTAAGTTTTCAGACTTCTAAACCAAACTGGGGGTTTGAATCTGACAACAGATTTTGGAAGTGAAGAATCCTTTTCCCATTTCCAGATATATTCCTTATATTTAAAAGGAAAGTTACCCAGAGTTTTTCTTTCTTTGTTTTTCCCAATCCTATGAATGAACAGCTAAAGCACCTCGGGTTAATGCACAAATCTGCAGTTAAGTATTCCAGCCACAGAGGGGTGCTCCAAGACCACCACACAACAATCATGAACCAGAGCTCATCTACTCTGCAAACCTGAATAATATCGGATATGATCACCCCATGCATTAATCTAAAAAAATTAACCTCTATATATCAATACATCTTTGTCTACATCAAACCCACAGAAGCAGAATGGAGTGAAGTAAAAGTGCTGAATTCGAGAAACAGGAATGAAAACCCACCTTCTAGTTTATCACCAGCTGACATCTTCATCAGGACCTGCTGTTTCAGGCCGGCATCAGTTTTATTTGCACAGATTGCTTGAAGTCATTGTGTCGGCAGTGAAATCATGCCCAAAAGAACTGAATCAAGTAAAGCAATCGCTGAATTTATGCCTTAGAAATTAATTTGTGCATAGGACGCTCATGGGGCTGAGCTTGTCACCCTGCACTCAAGACATTTCAGGTTGAATCATGACCTGGTCAACCTCCCGTCATATGTCATCCCTTTACAAGCATCTTAGCTGTCATTCTTCTCTGTATAATTTAAAAAGACAGGAGGGTGCTAGAGAAAAGATCAAGAATTCATGTCTTGTGCAGACTGCACCCACCTCTGGCAACATAATGTCAGCGTCTAATCAAATATAAAGATCATGTTTAAAAGATAAGGTGTGATGACTGAAAGGGTTAAATTTCGCAGGGCTGAAGCTGTATAAAGGCGAGAAGATTCTTTCGAAAGCGGAGGGAGACATTACTGCAGGCCCCACTGGTATAACACTGACATTTATGGTGCACTGCTAATATAGGTAATTTATTGTGCATGTGCTATGTTGCACCCCATACAAGAGAAGGCTGCAATTCAGAGGATCATTGGTTGCTGCTGGAAGCATTGCATTATGTGATTTTAACCCTACGCTGTCTTTGTTCAGGAGACACATGTTCACCAGAGAGCGGCTCCGTCTAACAAGCATCTGAGCCACATGCGGAACATCATTTCTTGTGGGAAGTCGGATGGTAACTGCGCTGTGGTTTCTCAGTATGCATGTCGATATTAGGAGCAGTGATGAGTAGATACAGCGATGACAAAACACAAGTGATGTGTGAATATTTCTGTGGCTAGGAAACAAACAAAAAAAAAAAAAATCACCCCCTCAGTATTTTTTTTCCTTCTCAAATAACTGACAATCACTCAAAACTGAGAAGAAAGAAATATAAAAAGATTTGCACATCCTCATGGAACAATCTGTTGGAAAAAACAAAAAAATCAACTAGGACAAAGGGAGAATTCACATGCCAGTCCAGCTCCCATTTTTTCAGGACGTCTTCTAGCTGTGTTTCAAGTGAACAGAGCTCTTCATCGAACATAATCAGACAGAGAAAAATGGGAGCTACACTGGTCCTGTGGATTTTTCTTCTGTCTTAAACATTGATAAGTAATCACCTTATTAATCCAAGGCAGAGGGCCCTGAATTCATCTATTAACAAGAAACTATGGTCTACAGTCGGGGAAGACTAATTAATCAGTTTAGCAGATTAATCATCAGAATTTGGCTCTGGTACTTATTCATGGTTGTGCTTTGTATGAAAAGAATGGAACGAAGTTACATTCAGTAACTAGGCTCCAGACACACAGTCAGCCTAACGTCAGCGTGTACATGAGACCGTGTATTTACATCAAATTACAACAATATTTGTCAATTATCAGCATGATGAAGTTGTTGCAGTATGGTATTATTAATGCATTCAACTGTTTTTCTGGCAACAATAATCACTGGCTAGTCATACATTTATTATTACCTCCGCCAAGGAACAGCAGAGGTTATGTTTTCATCAGGGTTTGTCTGTCTGACTGTGTGCAAGATAACTCAAAAAGTTACGGACGGATTTGAATGAAATTTTCAGGAAATGTTGATAATGGCACAAGGAACAAATTATTACATTTTGGTGGTGATCGGGGGTGGGGGTGGGGGGGCTGATCTGCCTTGGCGGAGGTCTGCACTCTCCGAGTGCTTTTCTAGTTGTTACCTCTGCCAGGAGGTATTGTGATCGCTTTGCTTTGTGTGTTTGCGTGCATGTGTGCGTACGTGCATGTGTGTTTGTTTGTTTGTTAGCAAGATAACTCAAAAAGTGGGACAGATTTTCATAAAATTTTCAGGAAATGTTGATACTGGCACAAGGAAGAAATGGTTAAATTTTGGTGGTGATCGGGGGTGGGGGGGGCCATGGGGGCCCACTGATCTGCCTTGGAGGTCTGTGCTCTCCGAGTGCTTTTCTGGTTTTTGCTTCAGTTTGTTTCTTTGTTTGTTTGTTAACACTCTAGCAGCAAAACTATTGGTTGAATTCATACCAAATTGGGTTTATAGATTGTCAGTGACCAGGAATAGATCTGATTATATTTTGGGAAAAGTAGGTCAAAGTTCAAATTTGTCATGAATTTTTTAACTCTTGTTTTTTTCCATTTACTTATAATGGGCAAAATTTCAAATCTCTATAAAAACATCAATTTTGTTTCAATTTATTTATCACACTGGAAGAAAAATCCAAGGCACTCTCTTTAAACATTAAAATGCCTTTATTACCATGGCATGGTCATATCTAAACCTAAACAACACTTCAACACATTTCGGCTTCAAGCCTTCATCCAGAAGAGTTGGACTTTTCTGTGTTCCTATAATGTATTACATGTTTCTTGTTTTAAAGACTTAACACTGGTTTGATCTTAATTTAACAGGGATATGTAAATTTTGCGCTGTTTTTTTTATCCATGTATACTTGTAAATATTTCTATTTGACCTGCAGTGACACCATCTGCTGGCCGTTTACATGTGGACACCCTCTGCCTTCTTGCCCAGCTGGCAGGTTCCTATTGGTTAGACCCTACTGTATAGGAACCTACAGCTGTTCAGGCTCCTGTTTGACTTCCTGACGAAGGCTTGAAACCAAAACGTGTTGAAGTGGTTTTTAGGTCTAGATATGACCATGCCATGGTAACAAAGGCATTTTAATGTTTAAAGAGAGTGCCTTGGATTTTTCTTTCCAGTTTGTCCATTATGAGCTTTTCAGGTCCACACTCTAACATAATATGTGACAGCGATGCTTCGTAAAAGAGTTATACTGTATATAGAGTAATGATATTCACAGTTATCAACAGCAGAAGGCACTCACAGCTACCAAAACCACCAGTGAATTAGTGCTCCACAGTCTGTTTCACTCACTCTATGAAGTGTCATTGTTTACACATATCTGTATTATGGGATCATCAAGTTGTCTCCATCAAACACAAGCTCAGATCGTCAGCCAAAACAACACTGTCTTGTAATCTTCACATGCTGCATCAGCTGATAGTCTACATTCTGGCTCAGATTAGTTTTTTTTTTTTTTTCAGACAGAAAACAGCCACAGTAAAATCATAAATCACCTGTTTTCAGTACAGTTTGTGTTGTCAGTAGCTGCACCAAAGGTCTGGAATTGTCCAAGCAAGGTCTGCAATATCATAGTTTAGTCTGAACAGTGGATCAACAAACACCTGCAACTAGGGATGTAACAATATGAAAATTTCATATCATGGTTATTGTGACCAAAATTATCACGGTTATCATTATTAGTGCGGTATTGTTGAAATTGTGCTCAAAATGTTCAAAAAGTACTAATACACACACTGAAATAATTTAACCAAGTTGTATTTTGAAAAAACAAACAAACAAACAAAAAACCCCAAATAAAATAACAGGCACAGTGTACCTTCTGTTGCAGAAACATTCAAATATTAACCCTTAGTGGTCTGAGCCTATTTTGTCTGTTTTTCAGTCCTTTTGATTTTGCCTTTATATACTATATAAACAAATGTTTACTATACCCATGTTTGGGATCTGTTTTTTTTTTCAGCACAACTTCATCTATATCATCTGTCTATTATTTTTTTTCACTTTAACCTACTATAAAAACATAAAAGGACAGAAAGCACAAAAAAATATATAAAATCAAATTTGAAAAATGTATATAATTTATTGCATAAATAACACAAAGACACTTAACGAACCTTTTCAAAGACTTTAAAAGTGAATATTGGTTCCAAATATTAGGTATATAAAATTAGAATTGTAATAAATTAAAACTATACTCAAATATTTGACATAAAAGTAGATCTTTACATCAGCGTTTTCTCCCCTAAAAGTGCAGTAATCAAACACAGTTATCATGATAATTAGAATTTAAACAGTAATACTAACCGTCTGCAATTTTACCACGGTTTATCGTTATACCGGTAATCGTTACATCCCTAGCTGCAACAGTAATAACATACAAACTTTACACCTTCATAAGCTTCATATTTAAAGTCATCAGTGTAAAAAACAAAACAAAACAACACTGATTTCAGCATCAGACTTCATTCTTTTACGTTAGATCTGTGTCCAGTGGTGAAAATAATGGCAGTGCTTCTATGTTTTTATATTTTTATATTTTATCATGTTCTTTGACAGTGAAAATGGGTTATTACTCATTCTTGGACTTATTCATACTACGATAATATGGTCTTGACATTAGTTTTTAATGCAGTGGGAGATGGAGTCTTAAGGCTATAATGACTCATTACTCCCTCTAGTGGTCGCATACACACCATGACCTGTGGCGGTGAATAAATTCTTAGCACATCTCTGGACTACAGCGCTTTAGCATTAACACAATGTTCTTATACAGACTCATTTTCAAATATTTTAAAGCAGAAAAACTACAATAAAACTGGATGCCGCCCACCACAAAACAGAAAAAGGAGAGGAGGGTGTCCCTTTGGAGCTCATTAGGAAAGATATATTCCTCACCTGAAATTAGATTCTACTAAATCTTACACATTTGACTTTAAAGATCAACATTTATCCAGTTTTTAATCAACTCAATAATTATTAATTTCCCACAACGGTGAAAAGTATGCCTGTCCATGTGTGGGTTTTCCTCATGTCCATTTCTACAGCAGCCTTTAAATCCACTAATGATAAACCTCTAGTTTACAGTGGAACTAGGCTGTGCTTAGACATTGCTTGGAGCTGCCTGCTAATGAAAACAGGGTGATGTGTAGCAGGTATAATGTTTACCATCCTCTATCATGGGACTATGACAACATTTGGTAATTAGCACAGCAATCAGTTGAGGCTAGCAGGAGTGTCATTTGTTTTTCAGGTATTTGGTTAGAAGTAGAAGTACTACTAGTTCTTGGAATTTTTGACTTGAGTGTTTTGAAAAATAATATGGAGCATAAAATGATATGATTGATATTACTTAATTGGAAACAAAAAAGCACCCCCAACTCTTCCAAAACTTTTGCATGATGTTATAAAACATATGGAATTAGAGAAAATAAGATTTGTGCAGAAAAATCAAGAAAGCAAATTTTATAGACTTTGGAAGGCCAGTTATTGATTAGTTTAAAAGCAATGTGCAGCCTGGTGGCAAGATATAAGATGATTGTTTAGCGTTATTATGAGGAAAGACCCCAACCATTTAATTTATTTATTCATCTATCTATCTATCTATCTATCTATCTATCTATCTATCTATCTATCTATCTATCTATCTATCTATCTATCTATCTATCTATCTATCTATCTATCTATCTATCTATCAGCCTTTTACCCTATGGTTGTAAGCATTGGTTTATATAAGTGTTAATATAACATATATTTTTGTATACTTTAATCAAAATATCCAACTTAAATTCTAATTTCATTTATTTTATTGTAAATCCAGCAGTGGTCATGTGTGTGTGTGTGTGTGTGTGTGTGCATGTTTGGTTTTTTTTTTCTTAATAGTGGGTGGGAAGGGATAATAGTTAACTAGAAGCACTCAAAGAGCGCAGATCAGTGCCCCATACCCCCACCCCACCCCCAATCACCACCAAAATTTAATTATTTGTTCCTTGTGCCAGTATCAACATTTCCTGAAATTTTCATCCAAATCCGTCCATAACTTTTTGAGTTATCTTGCACACAGACAGACAAAAAAAAAAAACAAACACCGACAAAAACAGAACCTCCTTAGTGGACGTAATTATGGTTCATTCATAGCAGCTGTTCTGACTTAGATTAAAACTGTTGTTGTTCTCAGTATACATTGTATAAGACAATCTTCCTATTACCTTTCAACCAGAACACCTGGATACATTGCACATGTCAGATATTGCTATGTGTGTATGAAAATCCAATAAAAAGATTTTATTTAAAAACATTTTTTAAAAGTATGTACATGCAGAACAAGTGATTTTGACATTATCTGTTGAATGTGTTCTAAAAGTGTGAAAATCTAACAGTTGAACAATAAATAAATAAGCGTTCTACTTTAAAATTAGACATAATGATGGTGCAGAAAAAATACAGCAAACATTACTGTGGGAAACAGAAAAATCTTCACCCAGTCTCAGAACAGTCAGATCAAAAACACTGGAGACATTTCATTAAATATCCAAAAATGATAACGCTAGAAAAATGTGTGTTAACTATAATGAAGGACTTTTCCCTGATCCAAACAGTTACCCTGTCAAGTTCAAAGGGAGTATTATTCAGAAAAATCTACAATAAAAACACACACACACACACACACACACACACCCACCCACCCACCCACACACACACACACACACACACACACACACACACACACACACACACACACACACACACACACACACTCTGTAATGAACCAAAAAGCTTTAACAAGCTTGAATCGACTTTCATTAGAAATGGTCCAGAAGTCAGTCATAAAGTTCTACAGTAATATAACAATAATTCTCAAGTTACATAATTATCAAGTGAATTGGTTTGCAGTACAACTCGGTCTGGCAGTTTTAACACCACTCCTCTATGTAATTCCACTGCCAAAAATGCATGAAACTGGGCAAACACAAGGTGGAATTACAGATGTGACCCTGCAGCGCTCTTATTCATATTTAATGAGAGAGCAGGGCTCGGGGAGGACTTTTATTTTCCATGGAGGAGGCTGTGAAGTAATCAATAAGTAATATAAGTAAGATTTACAGGGATCCACAAAGCACCCGTGAGAATTGAGGTCTGAGTGTTTCCTTCTTGTTGCTGTCTGTCTGTTTTGCTCTTTCCTCTTTCTCCTCACTCTTATCATTATGTTCAGACTTGCCTGATGTCCTCAGTGCAGCTCTACTGTATTTAACTGCAGTGAAAAGGTTGTGAGTCTTAACATCACAAAATTTATTTTCTTTCATTTGACAGATTAACAAAATAAAATGCACTTTTATTATAGGAGGCTGAAAAGTGTGTTTAATTTGAGGGAGCATGCTTAAATATCGTATTAGATTAACATTTCCACCCTTTCAGTTCATTCCAGAGCTGATATTTGCTTTATTTTTGGTTGTGGCCCCTTTTCTATGACCTTTTCTACACTGTAAGACCGGATAAATTGAGTTTACTTAAAAAATTTGAGGAAACCAGTTGCCTTAAAAAAATTAATGAGTAATGGAAACTTGAGTGTATTAAACTTAAATGCTTGATTTGAATGGAATTGCTATTTTAAGTACAACACACTAAATGCCAAGTTAATTTCACCTAAAATGTGTTGTAATGTCAATTGCTTTGTATAATCATTAGACTTAATATCATCAGTTCATTGGACTCAATTCCAAGTTGATTTAAATTGAAATCTTTTGCAGTATAAATTGCTTTATGAAATTATTCAACTTAATATGTTGTGACGAGGATGGAAGTTAGGGAGGAAGTTACCTTATTATAATTTGCCATTGCAGAAAGTGCCTTTAATTTGGCAAGGCATAAAGATTTACATAGAGTAGTGATGTGACATTCACAAACGAATTGAACCTTTTGAACGGCTCTTTGAAATGAACAATGGGAACCGAGTCTTTGTAAAGAGCTGTTCATTTATTTTTTTTTTAAGGAGGGAGTGTCTGATCACCTGTCAATTAAGCGTCACTGGGGAGGCATTGGCTTTATATACAGAGTAGAAGTGAGAGAACTCCTGACGTGGTATCATTTTGATATTTACATTAGAGATACCAGGTATTTTGC
This sequence comes from Sphaeramia orbicularis, assembly GCF_902148855.1. Lineage (NCBI taxonomy): Eukaryota > Metazoa > Chordata > Actinopteri > Kurtiformes > Apogonidae > Sphaeramia > Sphaeramia orbicularis. The sequence goes on from NC_043973.1 coordinate 31,763,339, forward strand.
AAAGTTACTGGAAGTATTTTATTTGTGCTACAGTTTTTTAGGTATTTAAGTACTGTAATTGTAGCGATTAATCACTTGTGTTTTGTGCAATTTTTTCTGTTTGTTTACACACATTTATTGTACTTGTTTTGAGGAGAATAAAATGTTATTTCATGAGAAAATATTTTATTTTCTTCTTCATTTTTAGGCTACAGACTAGTCCACATAATGTACCATGATGTTTTTGGTCCGATTCCATCATTTGCCTAATGTCACCTCTCATGTCATGGATTTAACCCACACATTTGAATTAACTATTCTTTTTTATGGTAAGATAATATTTACTGGCACGCCAATGAAACACCTTTAAAATGTAATGTCAATCATCACATGTAGCCTATTTATTTATGTCATTAAAACATTGGTGTTTCAAAATAATGCAAAAAACATAACAGAGCCAGTCTTTTGAACGACTCTTTTCAGTGAACGACTCCTGATTGAACGGTTTAAAGACCCAAAAGTCCCATCACTAAAATATTTTGCAACATAAATTGCTTTATGAAATTACACAACTTACTATGTTGTGGCGAGGATGGAAGTTTGGTAGGAAGTTATCTTATTATAATTTGCTTTTGATTTGGCAAGGCATACGATTTACACAGAGAGACAGTAATCATGGATGAACAGTAAAGCCACTGTTGGGCCTATGGCTCTGACTCATGGTGCAACTCTACAAAAATACAAAAACAAACACAAAAAGGCCAATAAATACTGCCATACACACATTAAGTCCAAATTAACACTAACACCACAACCCACTGAACCCCTGCGCATAAAAATAACACATTTTCAACAACATGCCCAATACCCACAATGCAATGCACAGATAAAAAGGTGTGGTCATGACAAAAACTGAGTGATTTAAATCCATTCAACTTAAACTTTTTCGTACTTTCAGCTATGTCTACAAATTAGTAGAATATACTGAACATTTTATAGTAATGTAGTAAAACTTAAATCATATATATACATTGTAATTAAAACATTTTAGTAAACACAAAGTCTGGGCTTACAGTTTAATATTACTTCTTCAGTTATGTTTGATTTTCAGTCAGTTTTGTGAATTTTTTTACTGTGATGTTGATTTTATAATAATTCTTGCAAAGTACTATTAAAAGCCTCTTTTCTCTGCAAACCTGTTTTGGTGGAGAGAAAAAAGAGCAGTACATATAAAGCCAAAGGAAAGTATTACTATTCTACACCTTACCTAGTGACTGTCCAGCAATAACCCTGGCATTTTCTCCTGCCACAGCTGCCCTCGCGTTCCTCTCGCTGGCGTACTGAACAAAGGCATAGCCCTTGTGGACAGAGCAACCCACGATCTTCCCATATTTGGCGAAAATGGCCTCGATGTCAGCCTTGGTTACCACGGCTGTGTTCAGGTTGCCAATGAAAACGCGGGAGTTGAGCGAGCGAGGGTCATTCTTGTTGGTCACGTTGCTGGTCTGGGTCTTCCCAGTCATCCTAGTCCTGAGGCAGTGCCTGCTGGGAGACACAACGCACACACACTGCTCAGAAAGTCAGGAAGGTGAGACAGTGGACAGAAAGCCAAGCAGTGAGCACCAACGGGCAGTAAACGCAGGTCAGAGGAAAAGCATATGCTGCACATAATTGTGGACAAATTAATTCAGATGTTGGGCAAATCACACCTCTGGGTTCATGTCAGCCAACAACAACTGCTATTTTCACTGTTCATAAACACAACACTATATTTCATTTAAATTTGTGTTTAGTTCCACAATTAATCAGTATGTTGATCAAAAAATAATCTATTTTAACTCTTTCATGCGTGAATTATGAGAACCCTAGTCGAGTTTTTTTTTTGTGTGTGTGTTTTTATTCCTCCTTAGGCATGAAAAAAACAATGAGATTGAGGTTTTTTTTTCAAAGATTTACAAAATTGTCCACTCAGCTACACCATGAATTTTATTCTGGAAGCAAAGAAACATGTATTTAAAACCCAATATCATAAAGTGATATGAAAACAATGAAATAAAAACATGTTTAATGCTGTTAATCTGATGTTTTCTCATATTTTAACATATTCTAATACTAGTTATTACTCACTTCATGGAGATAATATGCAAACAAAAAACCTTTTTGTTTAAAAAAAACGAACTGTTATTTACAGTCTAACAATTAACAACTGATTTACACTCAAACATGTTACTGCCAAGGTTATTATTGTTAACGAAAACTAACGAAATGACAAAAACTAGAATTGAAAAAACATTTTCACTAACTAAAATGAATAAAAACTATAATTAAAAGAAAAAAATGATAACTAACTGAAACTGTATTGTGTGCTTATAAAACTAACTAAAACGTATAAAAATTATGGATAAAATTCCCTTCATTTTCGTCTTTGTCAACGTCGGACTGATACGAAAGCAATTTATTTCACTCTAGCAATTTTAGCTAGCGGTCCATCACTTGTGGTTTCCAGTCGTCTTCCGGTCTCCACTCTACCTGGAAACATGGAGACTAAAGTTGGGAGAAAGCAGCAGAGTCCTGTCTGGGATTTATTTGAATACGACGGCAAAGAAGATAAAAGATATGAGAAAACTAAAATTAATACTAAAACTAAACTAAAACTAAGCATTTAGAAAAAAAATGAAAACTAATAACAACTAGCAAACCTGCTCTAAAAACTAATTAAAACTAACTGAATTAGTGAAATAAAGTCAAAACTAAATAAAACTAAACTAGAATGAAAAATCCAAAACTATTAGAACCTTGGTCACTGCAGATCAGGTTTATCAAGAACAGCAAAGTTACAGTAATGGTGTGAATTACAGTGTATGGGATGATGCATAAGTGTCCACTGTGTTGGCTGATATGGAACTAAAACAACAAAATCTAAAAATATAAAATGCATATGAAATATACAAGAGAACAGCTGTAGAATAGCTGTCCACTGGAGTAACCATTATGCATGAAAGGGTTAATAATCATTTTATTGTTTTTTTTTCAGGCAAAAGTATTTCTGGTGTATAACTGAACTGATTATGTTCAATGTCATTTAGCAGATTCAGATTAAAATAATATTCATTCATTCCTCAGGGATTCCTTCATGTAACCTTCAGCTCAGTCGATTAATTGTTGATTTATTAAATGTCACAGGATAGAAAAAAGCGCCCAGCATCTTGTCTCCAAACAAGTTATTCAGTTTACTGCATTTCACAGAGAACAAAACCAGAAAATATTCACATTTAAGAAAACATTTCTTTCTCAACCTAACTATTAAAATAGATGTCCATGTATTTAACCCTTAAAAACTATTCTTGTGGCAAATTCCAAATGAATTCTACTCTTACTCTCACATTTAAACTCCATTTGTTATAATGCATTTAGAATTTTTCAGTGATACTCAGGTATTTTCCCATATTTATTTACTGTAGGTGTTCATAAAAGCTCAGAGTAAATAAAAAAGAAAAGAAAAGTGAGGACAAAGTGACATTTTCAACTAAATATATTATTAATTACACATAAAAAACAGTGTCTACAACCTCAGCCATGTGTTGAACTACATGGTTTTTTATTGGTGAATCAATGTTGTAGAAGGTGACAGTGTTTCGACATTCACTAACTGAATTATTTATATATATTGACAGGATCAGTGGTTGAAAAGTTATTAAGCATGTCAGATCAGTAGATGTTTTTAGTCACCAGAGGCTGTTCAGGTCTTCGAGGGTTAATAGTCACCAACTAATCAATTAATGGGTGCAGTTCATTCACTCATTCATTTTCTGTCATTTATTTGTTTAGAGCAGAAGAAAAAAATCAAACATCTTTTGTGTACAAGGAACTAATATCAGAGTAAATACATTAATAAACAAATGTGATCAAGACAAAATAGCTATTGCCATGTACACTACACATGTAATAACAACATAAATTCAATATGTGCTGCTCATAAAGGAGTGGGAAGAAGAAAACTTATTAAATCCCACCCCCATCTCACATTTACCCAACATAACACATTACTTTTGCTTCCTTAACAATGACATCTGTTTAGAGTCCTAATAATGTAAATAACAAAGAAAACAGATTAGGAAAACTGAAGTATATTACACTTAGTAACTATCTAAATCAGGGGTCTCAAACATGTGGCCCGGGGGCCAAATGCGGCCCCCCAAAGGTTCCAGTCCGGCCTGTGGGATGAATTTGCAAAGTGCAAAAATTCAGGTCAAACTAATTTTAGCTCAGGTTCCATATACAGACCAATATGATCTCAAGTAAAATAATAATAGCATAATAACCAACAAAAAATAACTCCATATTTTCTTCTCGGTTTGATGTGAAACATTTTTTATTTCATTATGTCTGTAAATAATGACAACTTGAAATTTTTGTCTTTTTTGTGCAAAAAATAAATTAAATTATGAAAATATTTACATTTACAAACTATCCTGTAACAATAAAATGTGAATAACCTGAACAAATATGAACAACCTGAAATATCTAAAGAAAATTAAGCACAATTTTAACAATTTTCTGCCTGTTGCTAAGTGTTTAGTGTTTTTGTAGTTGTAGTTGAGGCATAATATTGTTAAAATTGCACTTTTTTTTTTTTTTTAAGGAAATTTCAGTTTTTTCAGTTTATTTATGTCTTTTTTTATTTGGATAGTTTATAAAAGTAAGTATTTTCATAATTTAATGTGTTTTTTTTGCACAAAAACGAAGACAAAAATTTGGAGTTGTCATTATTTATGGGTTATTATGTTATTATTTTACTGGTCCGGCCCACTGGAGATCCACTGAATGTGGTCCCTGAAAGAAAATAAGTTTGACACCCCTGATCTAAATGATAGTCTGCATAATTTCTAATCCAATATACAGTATTTCAACAACAATCACATACCAACAATGGTAATGGAAGTGACACATACCAACATGGTAAACAATGACAAGCAGGGTGTATTTGGATGGTGTATTTTTCTTTGTCTTAAGATACAATAGCCTTGGTTCTTGGGTGTTCAGACAAGTCTAAACAAGCATTTAAGAAACTAGGAAGGAATTTTCTAAGCTACATTTAGGGATGTAACGATATGAAAATTTCATATCACGGTTATTGTGAGCAAAATTATGACAGTTATCATTATCACGGTATTGTTGAAATTGTGCTCAAAATGTTCAAAAAGTATTAATACACACACTGAAATAATTTAACCAAGTTGTATTTTGAAAAAACAAAAAACAAAAAAAAACCAAGATGATGATAATAATAATAATAATGTCCATTCTGTTGCAGAAACACTCAAATATTAACCCTTAGTGGTCTGAGCCTATTTTGTCCATTTTTCAGTACTTTTGATTTTGCCTTTATATACTATATAAACAAATGTTTACTATACCCATGTTTGGGATCTGTTTTTTATCACAACTTCATCTATATCATCTGTCTATTATTTTTTTCACTTTAACCTACTATAAAAACATAAAAGGCCAGAAAACACAAAAAATATATAAAATCTGATTTGAAAAATGTATATAATTTATTGCATAAAAAACACAAAGATGCTTAATGAACCTTTTCAAAGACTTTAAAAGTGAATATTGGTTCCAAATATTAGGTATATAAAATTAAAATTGTAATAAATAAAAACTATACTCAAATATTTGACATAAACGCCTATCTTCACATCGGTGTTTTCTCCGGAAAAGTACTGTAATCAAACACGGTTATCATGATAATTAGAATTTAAACGGTAATACTAACCATCTGCAATTTTACCGCGGTTTATCGTTATACCAGTAATTGTTACATCCCTAGCTACATACATTAAAATAAGTGATAAATTGAGTAAATAATGTGACGGATTGCTCAATTAAATTATACAGTATATATGATTCCATTCACAGCTCTGTTACTTCAGCCCAGGGAACAATAAGGCAGAGACAGATCGCACTCTGCAGGAGGTGAGACAAACTCTGACGTGTTGCTGTTGATTTCAGTGGTGTGAACCTGACAAATCTCACCATAAGAGAGCTGCGTTCCCACCTTGAAAATGGAAAAATCTCACTGAAATTATGAGGGTATTTACTGTTGGTTTCTCCTTCACTCCTTTATACTTGGCGTGTCCTTATTGTTGCTGTTGCACAACCACTGACAGCGTCATTACTTTCAAACAGAAACCAGGTCAATAAAAAAAAAAAAAAAAAAAAAAAAAGAAGGATTCAGCCGGACACTTTAAATAAATGTGCAGCAGGCATAAAGATGACAAATCATCTCAAATGAGCCCTGTAGCCATCAGTCTGTAAACATCGCCAGTTCTGTGCGAGGTTTTTGCGCCCCCATGCAGCCTGCACTGTTTGTTCCCATAATGCTTCAGTGTATTGGTGGATCCAAAGTGTCACCATAGCAATCCACAGTGAATTGTGCCAAATCCACTCGGAGATGAAGGAGGGCGCTGCTTTTCAAATTCCCAGTAGATGATTACGTTTCCCTGTGTGTGTCTATTTCTTATAATGAAGCTGTTAAACCCAAACTCCACAAACTATAGACACTATATTATCATATGAGAAGCTCTTGAGGGTGCAAGTGGAAACTGAAGACATTTTGTGTAAGGGTTACAGCTGGAGGATTGTGCTAAAACAACAATTCTGTGGGTGATTTAAAGGAGATCTGGACTTATTAAATGATTTGGCTGTGAAATCTGCATCATTAGTGCACTTTACAAGCTCTTGGTATCAGTGGAATTTGGAAGCAGTTAATGTAGGCTTGTCAACAAGATGAATGACTTTAACCCATAAAGACCCAAACATCCACTGTCGACCAAAACCATCTAATGATAGAAACTTTTTAATAGCTGTTGATCCACTAATCCTATCAATCCATGTAAATAATTGGTGTAAAATGCAGTTTGTCATCTTTTCATGGTCATCAGATATGACCCATTTGGACGTTCAGAGGCTCTGTAGTGAACGTGGAAACATCGTCAGCTTCTACAACACAGGTGTCAAACATGTGGCCCGGGGGCCAAATTTGACCCGCCAAAGGTTCCGTTCCAGCCAGCGGGATGAAAGTGCAAAAATGAACCTGAACAGTCCAGGTTGTCCAAATCCTTTTGGTTCAGGTTCCACATACAGACCAATGTGATCCACAGTCAAAATAACAACACAATAACCCATAAATAATGACAACGACAAATTTTCTTTGTGAAAAATTATGTGGAAAAAATTTAAGTGAAAAAAATAACATTACACTATGAAAATACTTACATTTACAAAACTATTCTTTCACAATAAAATGGAAATAAATACATAAATAAAAACAAAGATGAACAACCTGAAATGTGCAATTTGAACAATATTCTGCCTGTTACTAAATGTTTGGTGCATTTAAGGATGCACTGTGATCTGGAGTTGTGTTAATAATAAGAGATGCAATATTGCAGAAATTGTTCAAATTTTAGCTCCAAACTCAAAAATTTTAACAATATTCTGCCTGTTATCAAATGTTTATGTAACATTGTGTGTAAATGTACATGTATAAATAATAAGTCGAGGCATAATATTGTTAAAACTGCACTAATTTTTCAAATGAAATTTCTATTTTTTCAGGTTATTCACATCTTTTTTGTAAAATGTAAATATTTTCATAATTTAATTGTTTTTTGTTTTTTTTAACTAAAACAAAAAGAAAACTTGGATTTGTCATTATTTATAGGTTATTAAGTCATTATTTTACTGGTCTGGCCCGCTTGAGATCAAATTGGGCTAAATATGGGACTGAACCAAAATGAGTTTGACAGCCCTGGTCTACAACATTGATTCACCAGTAAAACCCATAGAGTTTGATCAGTGAGAGTGGATGCAGAGGCTTGGTTTATGTTCATTTATTTATATCTTTTGCTAAAAAAAAGTCCCTTTTTTTCCCACTTTTCTCTGTTTCTAATGTAATAACCCTCAACTTTAAACTGAGCTTTTAAGAACATCTACATGATCAGTGAATTAAATATAGGAAAAAATACCTGATTTTCACTGGACAAACACAAAATAAAGAGGATAATATTACAATAAATGGTGATAAATCACTTTTGGATGAAAGACATATATCACTGTGGTGAAAGATAGTGACAGAAAGAATACACTCCTACAATGAAAATTAACCCATAAAGACCCAAACATCCACCATCAGCCAAAAGCATCTACTGATTTAAACTGTTGATCCATTAATCCTATCAATACATGGAAATAACTGGTGTAAAATGCAGTTTGTTGTCTTTTCATGGTCATCAGATATGACCCATTTGGACGTTCAGAGGCTCCGTAGTGAACGTGGAAACACCGTCATCTTCTACAACATTGATTCACCAGTAAAACCCATGGAGTTGGATCAAAGACAGTGGATGGAGACGCTTGGTTTGTGTCCAGTTAATGCTATATTTTACTGAAAAAGTCACCTTTTCTTCAGTATTTTTTCTGTTTTGATACAATAACCTTTGACTTTAATCTGAGCTTTTATGAACATCTTCATGATCAGTGAATTAAACATAGAAAAATAGATGATTTTCACTGGAAAAATGCAAAATTCAGAGGATAATATAATAAATGGTGATAAATCACTTAGGAAAGGTTAAATAAAAAGAAACAATAATTTGGGAAGCGCCACAATAGTTGCACTGGGTCCTTATGGGTTAAGCAGTTACTTAGTTTAGAACTTTGCTTGTCATTGTTGTTCTACTTCAGATTTCTGACAGACTGAAGCATCTGCATCTACGCCCCATATTAACTGAAGTTCTGCAGTGTCTGCAGTTTAAAGTCTTCTTTGGTGTTTGTAGCTGCTTGTAGCTATTTTGGTGTTTTAGTGTGAAGAGATATTTGGTAAAATGTGGTATATACCCCCCATCATATGAACAGGATGTATATGCACATAATAAAAAACTCCATTAATATAAGAAGCTTTTAAAAATCCACTACTAGTCGACTAATTCAAAATATTATAAACAAGTCTGCTTTTTGTGCAATATTTTATTCAGACATTTAAATCAAGAAAATAATTGACAGGTTAATCTATAATGGAAATAATCACTGGAATCCTTTCAGACCTACAGTTTCACATTTCACCCCTGTGTCTTTAAAAGTCTTCCTCTTGTGTCAGAGCATACAGAGAAGGCAGCCAGGTATGGGACTGAAACATGAAGCTAGAATAATCTGCAAAAAAAATTGGTCCCAAAAGAGAGTTAAACTCTGAATTTACAGCAAAAACAAAGTTGCTTTCCCCTGCATATGCAAAGTTTTTCTTTGACTCACTGCTTTAAATTAATGCATTTAACTATGGATGATGGAGGACATGGCTGCTCTGAGTGATGAGTGGGTGCCATTACAGATAACAATCCCCTATGTGTGATTTGCAGCTTCTTCACCTGCCGAGATGGAAATTCAGAGCTTCTGATCATTGAATAAGACGTATTTTTTCTTACAGACAGCTCTAGATGCAGTTTAGATTTTGTGACACAACTGTTTTACATGTAGTTGAATAACAACAACTGGCCTGTTAGCTAAATTACATTAGCTATGGGTACATGTATCCTCATTTTCGCATTGCAGTTAAGGTGACCAGTGCTTACACATGTGGGACAAGGAGTGTGTTTGTGTGGGAACATGTGGGACACGTAACCATAACGCTGGAACAAAGTCTAGATTTTTAAACAATGTGTGTTTTATTGTCGAGCTTACAAATATGAATAACAACAATTTGATTTGGTTGCACACAGTATGCATATTTCTGCACTGGGCATTTATTTTTTGCTGTTTTTGCGCAGGTTTCAACAAATTTTTTTGCTTGTAAAAACCTCAAAAAAGAAACCTCAAGTTTCAAATATTATAATTAAATACTTTTAGAAAATCAGCTATTTTTTTTTAATTTGAGTACATGTTGTCAACCCTCAAAGGTAAACTATGTGCAGTAAAACACAAAGGCAGAACTGACAACATTAGAACAGCTGTTTCCACTTCCAGACAACCTAACATTACTTGGACCAAAAACCTTTGTGCATCCAAACACAGAACAGTCAAACATTTAGCATTCTAACACCGTCATAAAAATTGAATAAGATAAAGTAAATATCCCGTGGAATTTTGTCAAAAAGTAAATATCCACATACTTAACAAAAGCATATTTTGTCGCCTCAAGTCTCAGTTCAAACTCCAAACTTAAAAAATAGTTAAAGAAATCTAACCAAATCTAACCAAAAAATCACATACATACAGTGTGTGGCTTCAAGTCATGCTCTCCTCCATGCGTGATGGAGAAATAAGTTTGACATAGTTTGCAAAATACCCTCTGTGAATCATCCCCCACCGCTTTCACCCATAAACATTTTCCCATTCTTATCTGAAGCTGCATCTTATTTTTTTTGCACAGCGTTTCCATGACTTCCGCCAATATTTGCATATGCCTGTATCTGAGGCTTTTGCCCTTGATTTTTATGTGTCAGTGGTTGGAGCTCAGGAGGACACTGGTGACAGGTTGATGGACTCCTGACCCCACGTGTATGTTGGTTGATTGACAGCGGACACAGCCAATGGTGATAGCGCTATCTCCACTATAAAATGAAAGTCATGTTTGGAGAAAGACGACTGTCCTGCACTTTGGAGAGCCAGGGCCAATCAAATGTGGGACATCGTCTCAGTTTGCAGGATGTGGAAAAAATGGTCATAATGCTGTAATGCTGCACAAAGCAGAACACCTGGTCACCCTAATTGAACTATATGGTCTGTCAGAGAACCTGCTAATTATTGAGTTTATACTTTATGTGAAGTGGACAATACTGTTATGAAACAACTGTGTGTCAACATTTAGCCAGCAGTTGAAATTATTTGGTGCTATTTCACATTATAGATGCATTATGTTTCCTGGTTATTAGAGTGGTCAATGTTTTGCGTAGTTACCTTTAGCTAAGTGAGTTATATACAAAGATTTAAAGTGAAATGTGAATATGTTAAAGTATTATGTAAAAGCTTATGTTGCCCCATGACCACTCCTCTAGTCTGGGGAACGTTGTCTGGTGGTCCTGAAACCTTGTACAAGACAATCCAGGCTCTTTTCATGGGTCCTTCCACATTGGTGGAACGATCTACCAAGTACTACCAGAACAGAGGCATCCCTGCCTGTCTTCAAGAAGCTCCTGCAGACCCAGCTCTTCCGAGAACACCTCCTGTCCTAGCACTTTCAGACATTCCATTTTAAATATTTTAATAAGGTTTTCCCAGGATTAACACAGGTTTTCCCAGGATCATCTCTTGACCTGCTGCGGTGGTCCTGCCTCTCTCCTGCCTTCATCGTCATCACTCACTTATCCTCAACTGCCTCCATGTGTCTCTCCCTACTCCACCCTTCTCCACCTCTCCCCCAGTCTCTATCTCTATCGCTCTCTCTTTTTCTCTTTCTTTACTCACTCTCTTTAACCCCAGCTGGTCAAGGCAGATGTCCATCGTCCAGGAGTCTGGGTCTGCTCCAGGTTTCTGCTGTTAAAGGGAAGTTTTTCCTTCCACTGTCACCAGTCACAAGTGTTTGCTCCTGGAGGATTCTGTTGGGTTTCTATAAATTGGCTTAGAGTCTGGTTTTGACCAACTCTATATATAAAGTGTCATGAGATAACTTTTGTTATGATTTGGCGCTATATAAATAAAATCTGATTGACTGATTGATTGATTTGATTGGTTTTCCCCTGTAAGTCGCTATGGAAAAAAGCGTCTGCCAAATATGTAAATGTAAATGCATAAATGTAAATTATTCCACTAAGGATCCCATAAACTTACACTTCTCTCAAAAACTACTGAGACAAATTTCTGGAGGCTTTTGGGCTCATTCATTTTATTTTGTCCAACTAAAAAGTGTTCCTCTGTGAATGATGTTTCAGGGAATGCTGAATCAGAATTTCACAGCTTCTATTTATTTGGTAGAACATTTTTATCCTGATATTAGTTGTCATTACTAAGTTACTCTCACAAGACCATCAGATGATTTTCTTTATTGAACTTTATCACTTTACTTTGTCAGTACAATACCATTTAGTATTGGCTTTGTCAACTTCACCCTTTGTCTGAATTTATGTGCAAAATGGCCGGACCAAAATGCAAACTCAAGGCTTCTGAGACACTAATCCAAAAACCAATTTGAGATTACATCTTCTTTTACCCACGAGCCTGTGACCTGCATTGAGACTAGAGGTAATGTCACAGAAAAGCTGACCTTTTACTAGTTCCAGTTTCCACCAAACATCTGAAGGTCACATGATCGACCACTTCGGCTGGTGAATGTATTTTATTGTGTGATTGTTTAATGCATAAGGTTCTAAACAGTCTTCTGTTAGTTAGTGCCAAAAAAGATGGAAAGGTGCAATACTCTCTATAAGTATTTTCTAAAAATATACCCCAGCTTTTTTCTCTCCCTCCCTGTTGTAGACAGAGAAGCAGCAGGAACCCCCTACATCCACCACAGTCATAGTACTCTGCAGTCGATCTCCTTTCAGGCATACTTCACGTCACAATCTTCTCCATCCTACTCCTTTTTTACCGTCATCTTTTGACTCTGCCTACACATAATCCATTCAAAATTTCACCACGCTGTTCTTTAAAAGAGATCTCCATTTACACATCACAGAAAGGAGGAAAAGATCATTTAACAGAGCTGAGAGTCCCATAATATAACTAAACCCTCACAGATTTTTTTTTTTAAAGTTGATTAACTTGATTATCAACACAGCAGTGGGTTAAAAAGCCCTGCAGTCAATCCAATCTAATCAGGTCCTATTCATTCAACCCTTTCACCCACCCTTTAAACAGCCACTCTGCCTCTGCACCTAAACCAGCCCAGTAAGTGACTGATGGATGGGAAATGTGCAGAATGGCCTATTTAAAGCAAATGTACAGAGGTGAGGCCATTAGATGGATGATTAAGCAAGCAAGAGCAGGTTTAATAGAAGCAAATGAGTTCCCTAATTTAAGATCAGGCTGAACTGGAATATAATATAGAATGAATGCACTGACCTGTGCTCATTAAATAGTAGTTGAAATGTTTGAATGAATGGGTTAAAAAGCGAGTGAGGTAGAACCGAGTAAAGATAAAGTTATGTAGTCCAGCCTATTCATTTGAAGTTGAAGAAGGTCTAAAGCAGAGAAGTGTAGAATATTTCTGTAACCTTTTTTTCTCAGAACATTTTCACACCTCAAAGTCTGACGCAAGGTGCATGTGTTTGTTAGATTGTCTAGATTTGGGCCAGTTCCATGGCAGCATGTTGTTAATTTGCCTCATGAACTTTTTTTATCAGTCATTTTGTCCTTCTTTTACTTTTCATAACAGTGGCCTTGCAGAAATTCCTCTGACTGTTCCAAGGTTATTAATGAAATGACGAAAACTAGAACTGAAAAAACATTTTCATTAACTGAAATAAATAAAAACTATAATTAAAAGAAAAAAATGATAACAAACTGAAATTGCATTGTGTGCTTACAAAACTAACTAAAACGTATAAAAATTATGGATAAAATTCCCTTCGTTTTCGTCTTTGTCAAAATCGGATTGATATGAATTTGATTTATTTCGCTCTAGCAATTTTAGCTGGAGGCACCATACGGTACTTGACGGTCCATCACTTCTCGTCACTTGTCATTTAGTCGTCTTCTCATCCCAACTCTACCTGGAAACATGGAGACTAATGTTGGGAGAAAGTAGAGTCCTGTCTGGGATTTATTTGAATATGACGGTGAAGAAGATAAAAGATATGACAAAACTAAAACTAAACTAAAACAAAGCATTTAGAAAAAAATGAAAACTAATAAAAACTAGTAAACCTGCTCTAGATACGAATTAAAACGAACTGAATTAGAGAAAAAAAAGTCCAAACTAAATAAAACTAAACTATAATGAAAAATCCAAAACTATTAGAACCTTGGATTGTTCTTCAAGTCCAAACTGACCTCAAACCAAGTGTCAGTTTGATCTGGACCAAGACCACCTCAGATGGGCTGTGTGGTCCACACCGTGGTCTGGAGGAGGTTTCACACCTGCAAGTTCCAAAGTCCAGACCAACCAACGTAGATGTGTTGAAGTATTCTTAGAGAGTCTGAGTGTAGAAAATCAGCCAATCAAGCCCATATTTATTACCATTTTTAATAACATTACTTAAATTAGAATATAGGGATGTAACGATATGAAAATTTCATATCACGGTTATTGTGACCAAAATTATCACGGTTATCAATATTATCGTGGTATTGTTGAAATTGTGCTCAGAATGTTCAAAAAGTACTAATACACACATGGAAATAATTTGACCAAGTTGCATTTTGAAAAAAAAACCCAAAAACAACAAAAACCAAATAAAATAATTGCACAGTGTACTTTCTGTTGCAGAAACATTCAAATATTAACCCTTAGTGGTCTGAGCCTATTTTGTCCGTTCACTATGTTTACTATACCCATGTTTGGTATCTTTTTTTTCCAGCACAACTTCATTTATATCATCTGCCTATTGTTTTTTTCACTTTAACCTACTATGAAAACATAAAAGGACAAAAAACACACAAAAAAATTATAAAATCCGATTTGAAAAATGTATATAATTTATTGCATAAATAACACAAAGATGCTTAATGAACCTTTTCAAAAACTTTAAAAGTGAATACTGGTTCCAAATATCAGGCATATAGAATCAAAATTGTAATAAATAAAAACTATACTTAAATATTTGACATAAAAGCAGATCTTTACATAGGTGTTTTCTCTGGAAAAGTGCGGTAATCAAACACGGTTATCATGATAATTAGAATTTAAACGGTAATACTAACTGTCTGCAATTTTACCGTTTATCGTTATACCGGTAATCGTTACATCCCTATTACAATATTAATATAAAATTGCTAAAATTAAGAAGAAACTGTCATGAAGTAACTCACAATGCTTCTGCTTGAACTGATGTTCAAGTGTGATGACAAAATCATGTTTTAAAGTGAAAATTTTTTTAACATTTATGTTTATATTCACCACGTCTTCCTCAAGACTCATGTTTCTTCAGTTAAACTGTTTCAACAAATAACATTAGTTTTTGGGACTTTTGTTGTATTATTTGATAGTGAAAGTACGGAGGAAACAGAAAACAGGGTTGAGAGGTTGAGAATCATATGCAACAAATGCGAACCGTCATTGATGCAGTTCATGGTCAGCAGTTTTAACCATTCAGCTGCTGGCCCACTTCTTTTCAGTGTAGCCATGGGGACTGCTTCATGTTTCCATGTTATAATTGCATAAAATGCATAATCATACATAAGAACTTTTAGTTGGTCCCTGTGCTCCAAAAAAGCTGAATGATAAACAAATGTTCACCAAAACTTCAGGATTGTGTAACCTAAAAACAGCTGTGGATAAATAGAAATGTTAACGTGCTTCTGAAAAGTCTGATTTATAGTTTTATATAAAGCTTTTCAACTTCAAACTGGTATTGCAGCTGGCAGCGCTGAATGGCCAGTGAATGACCACTGAACTACTGCAGACAATAACAGCACACACCCTGTGGTGAAAAAAATACAGGCAATCCAATCATCCAATTATGAGCTTTCAGATGCTCTCTCTCCACAGGCATCACCTTGGATTATCAGCCCAGAGGTGCTAGGGCACTGTTTGACAATTGCCCTCAATTTTTTCTTTTAAATGAAATGTATTACTGGAAGCTTTTTTTTCTCATTATTCCTTGCTCATTTAACATTAAAAACAAAAAAATGTGTTGGTTCTTCATTATTCTATTTAAATGTTAATACCATATTAAGTCCTTGATAGACTGTTTAGAACAGGGGTGTCAAACTCATTTTGGTTCAGGGGCCAGATTTAGCCCAATTTGATCTCGAGCGGGCCAGACCAGTAAAATAATGACTTAATAACCTATAAATAATGACAAATCCAAGTTTTTCATTTTGTTTTAGTACAAAAAAGCCCAATTAAATTATGAAAATATTTACATTTTACAAAAAATGTGTGAATAACCTGAAAAAATAGAAATTTCATTTGAAAAATTAGTGCAATTTTAACAATATTATGCCTCATTTTATTATTTATACATGTACATTTACCCACAATTTTACATAAACATTTGGTAACAGACTGAAAATTGTTACAATTTTGGAGTTTGGAAATAAAATTTGAACAATTTCTACAATATTACATCTGTTATTATTAACACAACTCCAGATCACAGTGGATCCATAAATGCACAAAGCATTTAGTAACAGGCAGAATATTGTTCAAATTGCACATTTCTGGTTGTTAATCTTTGTTTTTATTTATGTATTTATTTGCATTTTATTGTGAAAGAATAGTTTTGTAAATGTAAATATTTTCACAGTGTAATGTTATTTTTTTCACTTCAATTTTTTCCACATAATTTTTCACAAAGAAAATCTGTAGTTGTCATTATTTATGGGTTATTGTGTTGTTATTTTGACTGTAGATCACATTGGTCTGTATGTGGAACCTGAACCAAAATGATTTTGACAACCTTGACTCTTCAGTTTCATTTTTGCACTTTCATCCCGCGGGCCAGAATGGAACCTTTGGTGGGCCAGATTTGGCCCCCGGGCCACATGTTTGACACCTGTGGTTTAGAACAACCATGTGGCAGAAGTACTTGGAATGTCACTGCTCAGAAAACACATCAAGTCCAAAACAGAAGAAAATGTAGGTAGGATTCGTCCTGGTATGCTTATGGCTCCAAAATGTAATACTGAAGCAGTGAGCACATCCCAATTCATCACTGGCATATTTTTTCATGCAAAGACTTTGTGTTTGTCTCCTTAAAGGCCTCACTGACAGACTCCCTCTTATAGCAGAGAAATGAGTGTTTGACAGTGACGTTTTTCTTCAGGCGCTCTACAGCGTCCTCCCATGTCAGTAGCTGAGGTTGTGTAGGTTTAAGTGTTTCATGGATCTTCTTTCGTCCTTTCACACCAGTTGTCAGGGCTTCAGAGTCTGAATTCTCCAGAGATAAAGAAGCAAGGAACTACTGAAAGTAATCATTTTAGCACTTCCTCTCCCTGAACTTCTCACTGACTCGCACTCCTGTCTTTGGAGAAAGATGAAAACTCCTTATCCGTTATGACAAATACATACTGTATGGGATGTGAACGATGCATTCAGGCCACACTCAGTCTCTGCTGCTTGAATGTAGCATTGCAGCAATTTATCTCATGCTATTGACAGCGTACAACCGAGAGCACCAGACCTCAACTGTCATGAAAAGAGGGAAATAGGTGTGTGTTTAATTTGTAGATGTCTTCATCCTGTGACCTGCCTGCAGTGAGACATCGACACATCACCCTCTGCCTTATCAGGCTTGGGAGGGGGACGTTTCTGGAGTCAAGTCTCAACTTTTAGAGCCTTCCTGAAGAAAACCGTCTGCATAAGAGAGTGAAATATGCTTGTAACCCATTTTTGCCTCATATTTTTGAATGACAGCCAAATGCATTACAAGCGAATAAATATGGACTGAAATCTAATTACATTTTTACACAGTTTAAATTTACGAACTTGTCTGCAGTGCAGGTATGGTTTTCTCTTTCCCTTTCTTCCTTTTATGTGGTAATATATGCAATATAAAATGTGAGGATTTATCAAAATGCTGCTGTGAATAACACAAAAGCTGAAAATAGGACTAAAATTACAGTTATAGACTTATTACTGAGAGACCGTACAACAGGAATAATAATTACAGTTGACCTGACAGTTGTCAGTCACATAGAGTGAAACATTACAAATGTGGAGAATAATGAGCTTAACCAAAGAATATTTCATTAGCATTGCTTGTGGAGTGTAATGCATTGTAGCTAAATGAAATTTAATCACACAACATAATTGGTTAATCTCTAAAAAGGGCACTGTGCAGATTTTTGGGAGGTAACATAAGGTGATTGTGTAATAACAACTGTTCTCAGGCTCCAGTGTCCTTTTTAATAACACTTTCTAGCCCTCATTCATTTTTTTCCTGCTCCAACGCAGCCATAAATTACTCAGCTAATGCCCCAACAGCAGCAGCTATTGCTGAATCATTCAAAGACCTCAATTAGCAATTAAGAGCTTAATGAATAGAGGTCCATGCTGGTCCATTCTGCTCCCTGCCCAAAGGAGCCCAGTGGAATTTAATCTCTCCTGCAGGACTTGTACAGTAAATGCTGGCTAACCGTGCAGAGAAGATAGAGAATACCCTGTTATTGCCCATATATAATGAGCAAGTTGCCTCACAGTTTTAGTCCTGTTTACGATGTACCTGGATTTTCTTTGAAGCGCGTTCCGTTTTGCTCGGGATCTTAACAAGGAAGCATGACTGTCAAGCGCCATTCTTATTTTTCCAACAATCCTACACCCCATTACTTTGTGCATAATACCTGCCTTGAGTTTGAATTGAGGAAGGAGAGGGGAAAATGGCAACAAAAGGAGAGAGAAAGAGATACAGCAGTGGAGAGGGAGGGAGAGGGGAGGGAAATAAAAGGAAGTGAGATGGAAGAAAGGAATGAGAGAACTTCAAAAAAGAAGGGGGAAAAGGCATTTGCAATGCCAATCATCTTCAAGGAGCTTACTCTCTGGGCCCAGGACCAGAATATCAAAGATGGCAAATTCAGGCATACATCATGCGGTAGGTAGGTAAGGTAGGCAGATAGGTGGGTACACACAGAGGTAGTGCAAGCTTATAAATTATTATTGTGACTCCATCCTTTTATATTACAATCCTATCAGCCTTTTATCATCTACATATTTTTCATACCTTTAATGAACTGACTTTTTTGAACTGTACGTCTGTACGTTATGCTTCACTGTATGAGACCCCGCAGCTATATGGGGACAGAGCTGCTGTAAAGAAAATACATTCCCATTTCCATCAGCTTTGCCCCCCCACCCCCTCCACCCCCCATGTGAATTTATGGAGGCTCTCTGAAGCATGGCGACTGAGGGCAGACACTCACGCACCTAAAATGAGTTGTACCATAATCTGATTTGAGCAACCTATAGCCTCGACCAGCGATGACAGCAGGGAGATAAAAACACAATGTGACCTATACGGTTAGATGGAATGAAGCCATATCTCCAGGAGGCACTTTATCTTCCATCTTACAATAAAAAGCAGAGCTGATTATCTTCAAAATGAGTGGTTTTTTTTCCCTGGGATTTGTGCGTGCTTTTATTACATATCACAAGCTTCATCTATTAGGTCAGTCGGTGTGTATCGTATGGACAACTTCAGGATGTTTGCATTGATAGTCTTAGCAAACACCTTCAGAAGTGATACACAGAGCAACTTCTTCTGTGACTTCAGTGAAAAACTGTTCTTTAGATGATGCGATTTTGATCCCACATTCTTTATATAAGGAACATTTTAACCACATTTCCCATTTTCAGTTTCTGTCGCTTCATTTGGTGTGATGTTGCTCTCATAATTGTCGCTGTTTATGATATTGGCTCATCCTTTGCTGTGAAAACTACTTGAAATAAGGTTTATTCATCACTCTACTGCACTATATATGCATTTGACTAAATGAGAGAGCGAAAGACTCCACCTGCTGTTGTAGCAAGGGAATCCACAGCCCGTTGGCATGTGAACATATGCCATGCTTTCCCATATCTCTTGGCAATGAAATATTTCTCCATTTCCTTAATTCTCCTTTTGTGTGACTGCCAAATATAGCCTCTGCTCCACCAGCCTAAAGTAACTGGGTCACTAGAGCTGTGAGTAATTAGCTGATAACAAAATATGTGTTTTGCTTTATGGCACCCGAGGGTTATGGATTGAGGTGGAAACTTATACTCGGTTAATGATTTTTTTTAGCAGGAGTAACAGCAAGGGTTAAAGTTCACAAAGTGGGCAAGAGGCTGAAAATGCGTGGTGGAGAATTTTTATACAATCTGTAGGTTTGATCAGCAGAATCAAGAATATGTACGAGGCTGTGCTGAATGTATATAATATGAGGCTTGTTCTGTGAATACAAATATGAAAAAAAAAAGAAAGAATTGATTATAATTTATTTTAGGAGCAATTTGCAATTTAAATGCTAAACAGTCTGCTTCTTAAACATTAATATTTGTTTTCAGTTCATTTCAGTTGTGAATAAAGAGCAGATTTTGTAGAGACAGCAACAGTGGGATGAACACATGCTACTTCTGACAATGGGATGAAATTTGAATGTAAATATACATCCAGTGACAGAAACCAAGGGAAAGATCTACTGGCTCCCAAGACTCTGTTTTCTCACAAGCATTTCAGAATATATACACTCCAACATTCATGTCATATATGTCACAACTGGGAACCTCATAGTTTTTTTTCTTTTACTTTTAATCTTGCTTTGGTCATGCAGTTCAACCTTTGTTTTTGACAAAACAATACAAATATATGTCATGTCATTTTTATCTCTCCTCACCACATAACCCATTTTCTTGTTTATAAGTCTGAATTTCAATATTTTACTCATGTCTGTAGCTTATAGCCTGAAACTAATTTGTGTCTACTGAAGACGTAAATCTTCATAACAGGCTTTCCTGTAAATATCTAACTATACATTACCTTGGCACTGAATAAAAGTGGATTTGCTGGAGTAATCTTCAGCTGCATACTTCTATGGGAATGCTGTGAATCAAACTCAGTGTAATGTCATGGGATTTCTAAATTGTTTCATTAGTCTGTTACAAATGTAGTCCAAAAATCTGTATCACACATCAATTCTGCTTCTTTCAGTTTAGAGCTTTAATAGGATTTACGGACAAACAGGGAAAGACTCACACCAGAAACATCTTTTTTGTTCCCTCTATGTTTAAGATATCCTGGAACCCATCCTGAGAAAGTATTTCTTGCTTTGTTTCTTATCTAAGGTGAATCCTCTGCTTTAGCCTTTTGGATTGGGGCTGCAGAATCTGAAATGGCTAAGAATAAGACATGTACGAAGGAGAGGGCAGAGGTTAGTGAGTGAACACACTCCAGACTTCCAGGCAAGAATCAGTCCGCTCCAGCTGCTAAAGTAATAAACTGCTGGCAGCTGTCCATGGTGCTGAAATCAACCACTATCTCTGAATGGAAAATAAAAGGAGCTGGCCGGGGTGCTGAGATACTGACGCTGCCAGACTAATGGCACGTCTCATAACAGAGCTGAGCATCAGGTGCATTCATATACAGAGGCTGTTGTTTGTCCAGAAAGCTGCTTTCCAATAGCTGAATAGATAGACGCTGAGTTTTAACTAATGCAGGCGTGAGACGTAGGATCCAGAAATAGGGAACCTAATAGGGAGCAGTGGGTATTGCCACATGCATAATGAAACACAGAACTGTTCTAAGTGAAGTGGATACACGTGTGTTCATAAATGATAACTCAACTCACTGTTTCACACAGCCACACCACCATCTCTCTCTCATAGTTTGTCATCTGTTTTTCTCTTTGGTTATCTTGCACTCGCAGGGATATAAAAACAGACAGTGGAGAGGCAGCTCCCCTAATCTGTTCTGTGACCTATAGTCTGAAAGCTGGAACAGCTCTAGAAATGTTTTTTATCCGTATCTTTCAGAAGATGGACTCTGTGGTGCGTGGCTATAAGACAGCCCACATCATAGCCTGCTAAGGGTCAATGATCATCCGGCCCACAGATGCAGAAACATACCACAGGCCTTCATTGGACAGAAACCGATTACTGACCGGTCCAGAAATGCCTGGCTAAACTTTATTCCTCCTCTCTGGCTCATAGTGATTCAGTGCATGCGTACATAGGATGGCTATTCCAGAGCCAGCCTCCCACCTCATCCCTAGTGAGAGATAAGTATTGTTTGCGTAGCAGCACATTTCATGCTTGGCTTCCTCCACCTGTTCCCTGACCTGCAGAGTATTAAGGCTGGAATAGCTGTCAAATGCCTTCACCCGTATCTTTAAGGGATGACTGAAAGGAGGTTTTGTCTTGAGCTGTTAAAAGTTTGAAGCAAAAATGTGAAGAATTTATTCACAAAAACAAACTTTGGTTCAAGATTTCAAAGAGGTGATCATGGTGGACATCAGAAAGGATGATATCACTTCTTTATTCAGTTAATTGCAGGACTTTTGAGTGTGTTTAAATGTGTAGCCTGCAGGTTTGTGGGTGAGTTCTGGCTGCATGTCAAGGTCAAGCTATTAATCAAATCTATCAGCTTGATTTGCATAATGAACTGCTGCAAAATTTTGCTAGCCCTTAAAAGACCCGTTCCCCCTCTCCATCCTTCCTCCCCCTCTGCCCCCTCCTCCTCTTCCTCCCTCCACTGACTCATTCAGACAGTTAAAGTTTCCAAGCTTCTGTGATGTCTTGCTGTGTCCGCCAGATATCAATCCCAAAGGCAATGAGATTTGTGCATGTAGCAAAAGGAACAGGGTGAGGAGCACAGCTGTGCCTGCTTCAGTTGGCAGGAATCTATTGTTGCTCCTGTGTTGTTTTGCACAGCAGTGATGTGCATTTATAGTTTGAAAATGTCCAGATTGTGGTCAGCTTGGAGGGTAAAGCTCAGCAGTCTTCACAAGAACAATTCAGATAAATGTGCAAACATGTTTTGCACCCTGAAAGCTATACTATGTGTTTCTGTTTTCTCTTTGAGTTGTGAAGTAAAGTCTGCCACATTGGAAACTGCTTGACTATTCAATACAGATCCAGCTTTTAAAAACATTCAGTTGAAAAACAAAAAGTTCCCATTTGCACGAAGAAGTACAAAGAAAATGTCGAAGGCAAACTCCAGCAAAGTTAAAATTCTCACCTATTTGAAAAGCAAAATCCTCAGAGATGAAAATCAAAACTGTTATTTTTGCGCCCTCGGAGACGTACAGCCTCCAACACCAGAGAAACACTGCAAGATCATAGAAAAGCACCAAAACCAAAATCACACCAAAACAAGCCATGAGAAAAGAAAAAGGCGGAAAACAAGCAAAAGGTGAGGATTATAATAAGTGAGCTCGTAAAAGAAGCTGCTTCAGGAGAAGAGGAAGAGAGGGAGAAGGGAAAAAAATATATCAAGAGCGTCCGCAAGCACGTAGGGATATTTCTCAGTGGATGTCGCCGGAGCACCAGCACTCAGCATCCAAGATTTAAATCATTGCATGCAGAAAACGAGAAAACATTTTCCCCATGTCGGTACACCAAGACAAGGAAGGAAGAAAAAGAGGATAAAAATATGCTTAAGAAAATGTCAGTGGAAAATGTACTCACCGAGCGGGAGTAAAAGGTTTCAATTAAAAAGAAATTGGGCGTATAGCGGTGGTGGACTGGCGGTGTGCAGGCTCGGATACGGAGGCTCTGCGTCCCTTTTGCGCTCTGTGCCGCTGCCGGTGGTTGTGTCATGTGACTCGGGATTGGCCTGAGTTTTTGAATAAGTCCAGGCTTTTCTCTAGTACTCGCAAAGATATTCACTTCTCTAATACATAGATTGGAGCTTTTCTGGAAAGAACACTGATTATCCTGCACAGAGATTTTCATGGTGCTCAAAATAGGGCACCCGGTGCTTTGGCAGGTCAGAGTTAGACATCCAGCAGGGTCCAAATGGCAAAAGAGGAGATTCAAAGCACGGAATGGGATTATTTTAACAACTTTTTCTCATCGTGCATAGCCTGATGAGTTGTCATTTCTGCCTTATATTGTGTCATTTACTTGCATGTATTAATAGTTATAGTAACATACACTGTAATGTTGGTTTATTTGACCATTAACCCTTTGATGCATGAATTATGAAAACCTTAGTGAAGATTTTTCCCCCTGAGTGTTTTTATAGCTCTTTAGGCATGAAAAAAATAACAATGTGATTTATTTTTTTTCTGGTGGGCTTATTTTTTATGGAGTTACAAAAATGTCCATTCAGATGGACACCATGAGTTTAACCCTTTCATGCACAGTGGTCACTCCAGCGGACAGTTCTTCTCCAGCTGTTCTCTTGTATATTCATGGATTTTATTGTTTTAGTTCCATATCAGCCAACACAGTGGACACTTATGCATCATCCCATACAATGCAATTGATAACATAACTGTAACTTTGCTGTTCTTGATAAACATCGTCTTACATTTTTGAGTGTAAATCAGTTGCTTGTTATTGTTATTAGACTGTAATTAACAACAAAAAGTTTTTTTTTCTTCTTTTTTTTTGCATATTATCTGCATGAAATGAGTAATGACAAGTATTAGAGTATATTAAAATGGGAGAAAATATTAGATTAGCAGCATTAAAATGGTTTTATTTCATAGTTTTCACACAGTATATCAGTAAATATATGTTTCTTTGCTTCAAAAATTAAATGCATGGTGTCCAGCTTAATGGACATTTTTGCAACGCCATGAAAAAAAAAAATCAATTGCACTGTTTTTTAAATGCCTACAGAGGAATAAAATCACTCAAGAAAAAAAAAAAATCTTGATTAAGGTTCTCATAATTCATGCATGAAAGGGTTAATTTTGAAGCGAAGAAACATGTATTTTGAATGCAACAAAGTGATATACTGTGCGAAAACTGAAAAAAAAAAAAAAAAATGTTAATGCTGTTAACCTGAAGTTTTCTCACATTTTAGCATACTTTAATACTAGTTATTACTCACTTCATGGAGATAATATCCAAAAAAAAACCTTTTTGTTTTAAGAAAACTGTTAACTACAGTCTAAAAACATCTCGCAATTGATTTAAACTCAAACATGTTAGTGCAGATGAGGTTTTATCAAGAACAGAAAAGTTACAGTAATGGTATGAATTGCAGTGTATGGGATGGTGCATAAGCATCCACTGTGTTGGCTGATATGCAAATAGAAACAACAAAACCCATTAATATACAAGAGAATAGCTGTAGAATAGATGTCCACTGTAGTGATCACTATGCATGAAAGGGTTAAAGAGATTTAAAAAGTATCAAAACACTATAACTGAAGTAGAAATGATCTGCTTCAGAGGTGGAATTTCTTAAATCTTGTACACTTCGATAAGATAAACCAGAAAAAAAATGACAAAAGTGTTTGACCACTATTTTCAAGAGATGTGGTAAAGTGTTATTGCACGTATATATAGATTTATTTACTGTACATGTATGTTATATATTCATAAATCTTATACTACACAGGTGTCAAACATGCGGCTCGGGGGCCAAATCCAGCCCGCCAAAGGGTCCAGTCCGGCCCTTGGGATGAATTTGTGAAATGCAAAAATTACACTAAGATATTAACAATCCTTTTAGTTCAGGTTCCACATTCAGAACAATTCAATCTCAAGTGGGTCAAATCGGTAAAATACTATCATAAGAACATAGAAATAATGTCAACTTCAAATGTTTCTTAGTAAATGTAAATATGTTCATGTATTTACACTGAAACAAAGTATAATTTTGCAAAAAATGTGAATAACCTGAACAAATATGAACAACCTGAAATGTCTTAAGAGAAGTAAGTACACTTTTAACAAGATTCTGTCTGTTACTAAATGTTTTGTGTGTTTGTAGATCCACTGTGATCTGTAAGTTATAATGTATATGTGGAAATGATAAACTGAGGCAGAATATTGTTAAAATTACACTTATTTTTTCAGTTTGTTCATGTTATTCACATCTTTTGAAAGGATAGTTTGTAGATGTAAACCTGTTCATAATGTAAATTAACTTTTTTCACTCTAAAATATAGAGAAAAGTTTGGAGTTGAGATTATTAATATATGATTATGTTATCATTTTACTGGTTCGGCCAACTTCAGATCAAATTTGGCTGAATCTGGCCCCAGAACTAAAATGAGTTTGACACCCCTGTTATACTAGAAGGAATCTGAAAAGTGAATGTGTTTTAATGTGGAGACTATTATGGTTCATGTCTTTATGCAGGCACGTGCACAGACATTTTGGGGGGCAGGTGCTCAAGCCAAAAAAAAGGGCATAATAATCAAGAGTGACTTAAAGAATCAATATAAAGCTGACAACACAGTACACACATTTATTTTTTATTTTTTTGTTTGTCTTTTACTGTTTTTTGACAGAGTTAAAGCATTAACATTACATTAGTAATATCCCACACTATACCTCACCAGACGGTCATGTAGCTCAAGTAATGACTCAGTATTGTCATACCTGCTGTCTTGAAAACTATAGCCAACTAGCCTTTTTGACTTAGTTTTTCCTTTTATTGTTTCACTAAAAAATTCACCCTCAGAAGCATTTTGCTCAAAGAACAGTGTGAGGTGGTAAAATAGGATAAATAAGGCTTTGCCTCATGAGCTCTTTGAAAATTAGCAGCCAGTCACAAAACATGTTATTGTTTAGTAGCTGCAAATGGGTAAAATGCAGAGACTGAATGTCTGTACAAAGATAATAAAGTGAGTTAACTAACCTTAACCTTCAGTATGAGGCATGTCGAAAGTTGATTTTCTTTGTCTGGTAAGAATACTGCATCTAAATTTAAAGACTATAACACCAAAACATTTGTAGAATGTTGCATTATAACAATGTCCTTCACTTTTTGTTAAAAAAAAAAAAAAAAAAAAAACTGTTCTGACTGATGATGATGTAATGCATTTGGGTAAAATGGGACAGACAATTATTTTAAAAGGGATATTTTTCTAAAGTGAAACCAGCTTTTAGATGACAAAACCAACAATTACTACATTTGTGCAACATTTTCTTTTTTTTTTATGTTTTTTGTCACTTATAATTATGATTTAGATGTTTAAATCAATCCCTATCAGCAACAACAGTCCAGAGTCAGAAGATGCAGAGAAAAGGCAAAACCTGTCTTCCTGCAGGATTTCTGTTTGTTCTCTCTATTCTCTTTATTTCAGACCAATTGAAATAATTGTTTCCTATAAAGGACAGTTGTAGTTTTGGTGATTGGCTGCTGATGTGTAAAGAATCATTTTATATCTCATTTTATCTGAACTTCCATCGAAATGAGACTCTCAGTGTTTGATGGTCCAAAGTTTCTTAAGTAATACATTCATACAGTAAGAGTCATAACAAACAATCATAATAATAAAAATACATTTTATTTATAAGCGCCTTTCAGGACACCCAAGGACACTGCACAGCAGAGAATAAAACAGACAATGCATAAAATACAAATAAGTAAACAAATTGATAAAAGAGTAATTACAATACATAGACACAAAATGTGAAATGCAGCGTAAAACATATGGTGGGTGAGGTGAGTTTTGAGTCTGAAGTTGAGTATGGGGAGAGAGAACAAAACAAACAACATTTAAGGAAGTTTTTGTTTTCTTTGTAACTTAAGGAAACGTATCCCAAATGACCATATTTCACCTTTTAAATTCTTATACGACATAGCAGTGGCGTTTATGGTTTAATATGAAGTTTGTGAGTGTAGATATCAAGAAAATGTTTGGAACTCATACTTCATTTGGTAAGTGAGAGGTGTGCTAAATTGCTGAAATGTCAGATGCATAATTGAAAATTAGCTGTCAACAGTTCTAGACATTCTGCAGGTTTACCGTCACCATAAAATTAGAGTAAGTGAAGTGTTTACAATCTGGGTGTCAAGGCTAAGCCCAGATAATGATGAAAAACAGTAAATATTTTTGCTCTGTAAAATATTTCCACCTTTCAGTTAATAAATACCTCCGCCAAGGATCTGTTTGTCTGTTAGCAAGATAACTCAAAAAGTTATGGAAGGATTTTTGATTAAATACAATTTCAGGAAACGTTGATACTGCCACAAGGAACAAATGATAAAATTTTGGTGGTGATGGGGTGTGATCTGCCTTGGCGGAGGTCTGTGCTCTCCGAGTGTTTTTCTAGTTATTTAAATGTTACCTTTCCATATGACTGATTAATCAAATGAAGGTGGAAAATCACATTTCAGTTTAGCTGTTTGTACATTCAAGTCTGTAACAAGTCTGTCACAAACAGCCTCTTATAAATCCCCACAAGTTTGGAGCTGTTGCGTTCAATTAAGTTCTTTTTTTTTTTTTTATTCTGTCACCAATATTTCTTTGGGATTGAAAAAGACAGATACTAAACAAGAGATGTGACGACATGTTGATAGAAAGTAAATGAAACAGGTGAATCTGTGCACATTTTAATTGTAGTTCATAAACCTTTGTAGTAACTCACCAGGAAAGTTTTCATATGAAAGTGTAATTCTGCCAGAGCTATGTTTCCTAAATAATGTGTTTACCGTAAAACTAGATACGATTTCTGCCAACTGGATCTGTGTAAATGTAATTTCTATGAGACAGGGCTGGTCATTTATGCAGATTTGTCCCTTTGCTCATTATCTTCACTGCTGAAGGCCTTATCATGTACTGATCAGCTGAGAAAGGTTTCCACTGCTCATCAATTTAACAATTCCAACAGCGCGCTCTCATTAAAAACTACTTAGAGGATTAATCAAGTTCCTACTGAGCCTTATTAAAGTATTGATCATCGGCGAGGAGGTCAACACCCTGGGCAGGTCTCTAACAGAGTTTAAGCTTCAGTTAATGTCAGCCAATAAGTTCAGCAACAGCCCAGAGCTGAGAGGAAATACTGACAGTGTTCTCCAAAACATTAAGGTAACTCTAGGACATAAAAAGGTGAAGGTCCAGGAAATTTCAGACTCCAGGCTGCTCGTCATCATGTTTTGTTTGATCCTGCTCTGTAAGGTTGACAGCTCCAGGGTTCCTACCCTTCTTGACGGAAACACGAGTGGTCGTGCTGTCAGGGAGGGATATAAGTCTTTGTTGTTGCCGCAGCGTCTGCCGGGCATATGAGCAAAAGGTCTGTACGGATCAATGACTTCTCAAGGGACTGATAAGCAGAGACAGACGGATGCAAGGGCAGACCACTCCATACCAAGGCCTCTTTGTTTTTCTTTTAAGGATGACTTGCTCGATAGAATTTGGCAAACATGACCAGAACAACATTTATCAAACATGTTTTTGAGATGCTGTTTATATGCAATGACTGTTGTTTATTGGTGTTAACAACTACTGCTTGAGTCACCAAGATGTTATAGTGTGTGGCAAGGTTCTAATAGTTTGGGATTTTTCATTATAGTTTAGTTTTATTTAGTTTTGACTTTTTTTTCTCTAGTTCAGTTAGTTTTAATTAGTTTTTAGAGCAGGTTTGCTAGTTTTTATTAGCTTTCATTTTTTTCTAAATGCTTAGTTTTAATTTAGTTTTTGTTTTGTCGTATCTTTTCTCTTCTTCGCCGTCGTATTCAAATAAATCCCAGACAGGACTCTGCTGCTTTCTCCCAACTTTAGTCTCCATGTTTCCAGGTAGAGTGGGGACCAGAAGACGACAAGTGACGACAAGTGACGGACCCTGAAGTGCCATATGGTGCCACTAGCTAAAATTGCTAGAGCGAAATAAATCGCTGTCGTACCAATCCAACATTGACAAAGACGAAAACAAAGGGAATTTTATCCATCATTTTTATATGTTTTAGTTAGTTTTGTAAACACACAATACAGTTTCAGTTAGTTATCTTTTTTTTCTGTTAATTATAGTTTTTATTTATTTCAGTTAACGAAAATGTTTTTTCAATTCTAGTTTTTGTCATTTTGTTAGTTTCCATTAATGATAACCTTGCTGTGTTGTTAGCCTCTACCCCAAACAGTCGAGTTTAGGGATGCACCGATGCCAATACCAGTAACCAGTATCGGTCTGATACTGAGCGCGTGTTCTTCTACTCGTACTCATAAAAGTGCTCCGATACAACCACACCGATACCACTTACGGTGGCGTGACGTTGACAGTCAGCAGGTACATGGCGGAGGAGTAATGTCAGCAGTGTGGAGATTTTTCAAAATAAACAACGGTGACAAAAGTAACGTTAAAGACACAGACGGATATGGACGGAGCGTACTGTCCATCATCTGCATAGATTCCATACGTAATTCTATCCATTTTCCGGGAGCTCGCAGATGTGTACCCAGATGGAGAATTTGGAGCAGTACCACTGGGAACCGTGGAGGTAGTGTAACTTTTCAAAGAGCGACTGTGCAAGTTAAAGAAAAAACTACTGACATATTTATGACAACTACCCTCATCAATATCAACATTTGCATCCACATTAGTATTACCTCCTCTGTCATACCCATGTTTGTTATTACTGACTTTATTCTTCTTCTTCTCCAAAAAACGTTACTCTTCTTTGTGGTATTTGTCCAGTATGGTTATATAAGAGTGGCGCCCTCTGGTGGATTGATTAAGAAACGCTCATTCCAACACAGTAAATGTCAGTAGCAGCACTTTGTTCCACTCAGACTAATGACAATGACAATAAACCACATTTTCAAAAGGAACTAACAACTGTAATGGGATTATTAAGTACTCATATTGGTACTTGGTATTGGCAAGTAATCAGATGTAAGTATTTGTACTTGTACTCTGTTTAGAAAAAAGTGGTATCGGTGCATCCCTAGTCGAGTTATCATTAAGTCATTTAATAAAATGAAATAAAACTCTTAACATGAAAGTTAGTCTTTACATACACACACAGTTTGATATGTTTGTATGTTACGTTTATATATTTGACTGGATCACTTTTGAAATGTTATCTCATTGTGATATATGGTCTGTATATTTGTCATTTTGTTTTAAAACTACAGCAGTGTCATTGACCTATTTGTACATCATCCATGTTTGAAAAGTTTTATTGACAAATGTGTACACATCTAATGATTATCCACTCATAAGTGCATTTACCTGTAAATGTTAATGGCTGCTAAAATGGATCAGTGTTAAGTGTCACTGAATCTAAAATATTTAAATGTTACTAAGTAGCCTACAGAAGCTCTAGTGCAAATTATAAAATGCTGAGTGATGACAAGAACCAAGAAAAGCGAATGGTTTTAGATCAGTATTAGATAATATGTTCAATTCTGAGCCATTCAGAGTGATAACAGGGATTATTTGAAAATCAATGTCTGGATAAAAATGTCATCTGGCAAACTGGGAATAATCCGGTCACATTTCACCAAATAGCAACAACATTTATCGCATTTGCTAAATGTTATGCTAATAATACCATGATGAGTGATTAGTGTTTACTTTAACATACTTGAAATCTGCATGAACACTTACTGAATAATTAACTCTCAAAGGCACTTATGCAAACTAGAAGCACTCGGAGAGCGCAGACCTCCGCCAAGGCTGATCAGTCGCCCCCCCCGTGGGCCCCCCCACCCCCGATCACCACCAAAATTTAATCATTTCTTCCTTATCCCATTTCCAAAAAACCCTGAAAATTTCATCAAAATCTGTCCATAACTTTTTGAGTTATGTTGCACACTAACGGACAGACAAACAAACAAACCCTGGCAAAAACATAACCTCCTTGGCGGAGGTAATAATAAAGCATTCCTTCCTTTTTAGCCTAACGGCTGACAGGCTGTAAACTATTGTCATCATGTGACGTCCGGCGGCGGTGGCGTCTGTCGTCCGTTACAAAACTTTCAATCATCTTCTTTTCCGAAACTACAATTCTGATTGACTTCAAACTTGGTATACAGCTTCTTAATGATGATGTCAACTAAAGTTAGTGAAATTATTTGGATCTGGATCTGATTCTGGATTTGGTGCGACTTTGAAAAATTTCCCCATTATTAGAGATAGGAAGTGGATGGATGCAGTAACTCAGTAAATATAAATGATATCCAGTGTAAATTTCCTGATGGGGAGATGACCAAGACATAATGTCCACATGCTGATCAGGATCTTCTTCTGGATCCAGGAACTTATGGAAAATTTAACTTGGGCTCTTATGGGGAAAAAATTTCAATTGTCTTCTTCTCCGAAACTCCAGTTCTGATTGACTTCAAACTTGGTATACAGCTTCTGTATGATGATGTCAACACAAGGGATTCAAATTATTTCCATCCAGATCTGATTCTGGATTTGGTGCCACTTTGAAAAATGTTCCCATTATAAGAGATAGGAAGTGGATTGATCCAATAAATCAGTATCAATGATATCAAGTTGCAATTTCGATTTTTTACAGATCTGATTGGAATATGACCAAAACATGGTAGCCATATGCTGATTTGCTTGGCACCATTAAACTGGATTCGAATTTGTTCTTTTGAGGTATCCAAATTCTTACATGTCTACGTGTTACAGAAGCATGTGTTTGATTGTTTACGAATAACATCATTCAGGTAAAGAAATCCAGTCACGTTATTGTCAACAACCAATTGCCGACTGTACTTCCTTCGGGCATGTGTGGTGTAATCCTTCGCACATGTTATTTGTTTAGAAATAACCTCATTCACGTGATCAGCAGAGGATTCCTGGTGACATCATCGCTCAATCCTCATCGCTATTTCTGTAATATCATAAATACACAGAACTGGGTGATAATAAATGGCATCTGGATACATTTCCCAAAGATTTAATGTGGCTGGTAAGCTACAGGGCCATTGGTCCTATTTTTTACTTGGTTGGCAGGTAGATTTCTGTTTAGGTATAGTTTATTGATAGCTGTTGTAGTGACATGTTAGCATAGTTTCTGCTGTCGTACCAAAGAACTTATGAACTGAAACCCTTTGTCCATTACAACAGGGCTGCTTTTCTGCCATTATGGAAAAAAAGAGGTTCTCAAAAACCACCTCAGTTTCATATTTTCGCTCTAATCTCTCTCTACTCTGCACTACTGTAATAGTAACTCATTTGAAACCTAAAGAGGTGAAACCTAATTTTTGTTCAGTGGCTACATCAGTGTATATCGGCAGCTGTGTGTGCACCTCGGCCATTCTGAGCTGAGTGCACCTGAGCTTC
The DNA here is from genome assembly GCF_902148855.1 of Sphaeramia orbicularis. NCBI lineage: Eukaryota > Metazoa > Chordata > Actinopteri > Kurtiformes > Apogonidae > Sphaeramia > Sphaeramia orbicularis. The sequence continues at coordinate 31,796,097 of NC_043973.1, forward strand.
ACCTTTTTGCTTTTATCCCTTTAGCTTTTATCCTTTTCTTTATTTTGATGTCACAGTGCCTTTAAAGGTTTTCCAGATTTAAAAAATCAATGGCAGGGCCAGTATAATTATTTACTCTTTTACTCTTTAGTGAGTCATCAGTGAGGCTTCTCAAGGGGCTCAAGACATTTATTTAACTCAAATACAATGATTTGTGTAATTTTGCATTGGGCTAGGACACTTCAGCAAGAAAAGTCCTGGATTCAAACCCAGCACTGGCCAACTGGGGCTTTTCTATGTGGAGTTTATACGTTCTCTCCAGGTACTCCGCCTTCCACCCACCATTCAAAGACGTGCACCTTAATAGGTTAATCGGTCACTCTAAATGCCTGTAGGTGTCAAAATGACAGTTAATGGTTGTTCATCTCTTTAAGTCAGCCCTGTGATGAACTGGTGACATGTCCCTGGTGTACCCCGCCTTCAGCTGATGGTAGCTGGACGGGCTTCAGTCCTCTTGCAGCTCTCCAGATGATTAAGCAGTTTTGGAAAATGAATGATTAAATGAAATGCAGTTTAAGCTCATGGTCCATTTACAGCAACTCTTCAGTTTGTGATATAAACCATTGCTTTTTTTTTCCTTCTTTTTGTAAATTGTGAAGATGTACAACACCTGATAAAAACCCCATATTCTATATCAGGAGAATCCATAAAGATCTGTTTTGCAGATGTAGCAGGCACTAACATTAGCTAGAGCCAAACCTTTTTTTGTTTGTTTTTCTTTTCATTTGTTTAACTATTGTAACTTTACAGATCAACTTCATCTATTTCTTCTGCTATTTATCATATGAAAAGGGATTAAATGACAACTGGATGTATTTTATGGACTCAAGGACACACTACTCTAGCAGACTGAATACAGAAAAATGAATTAAAGTACAGGGGTTTTCACAGCAACTCTTAACTTTAAACTTAAGTTTTACATTTAACCCTTTCATGCATAGTGGTCACTACAGTGGACAGCTGATCAAAGGTGTTTTCTTGTATATTTATGGATTTGTTGTTTTGTGCATCATCCCATACGCTGCAATTCATACCATTACTGTAACTTTGCTGCTCTAGATAAACCTGATCTGCAGTAACATGTTTGAGTATTAAAGAAATTGCTAATTGTTACTAGACTGTAATAAACAGTTTTGTTTTGTTTTTTCTAAACAAAAAGTTGTTTGTTTTTTTGCATATTATCTCCATGCAGGTATGTTAAAATGTGAGAAAACATCAGATTAGCAGCATTAACCTCCTGAGACTCAGCTATGGGTTTTCTGTCCACATTTGTGGACAAGAGTTTCACAACTTTATCCAAAAAAAAAGAAAAGAAAACTGTCCACCACAAAGGACATTACATAAAAATTTTAAAAAACTGTATCTGAAAAAACTGTTGCATTATGATGTTTCCAATATAGGCACTTATTTAATACAAAACAAAAAAAACTTGTACTTTGGTGACATTTCCTGGGTCTTAGGAGGTTAAAATGTTTTTATTTCATAGCTTTCATGTAGTATATCAGTAAATACATGTTTCTTTGCTTCTAAAATTAAACGCATGGTGTCCAGTTGAGTGGACATTTTTGTAACTCCATGATTAACCCTCCGGTATCTGGGTGCGCCTTTTAGGCACACTTTGCACTTCATTTTAAAAAATTTCATATTATTTTTCACAGTTTAAATAAGGTTAGAATTCAAAAGTTCTTCATTTTTGCATGATCTTTGAAATTCTGGCCACCAACTAAAATGTGCACATTGTAAACAAAAGAAAATGACCAGACTAGCATCTGTCTGCCAAGTGTGCCTAAAATGCACTATTTCTTCCATTTGATCTGTATGATTAGGGCTGACCTTGATTTACAAAAATAAAATCAAATTAGAGCAGAAAAATAAATCAATATGTAATATTTAATAGTTTGATTTATAGGTGTGCATTTTACGCACACTTGGTGGCAGATGCTAGTATTTTTGAACATTTGACCTAGCGCCAAAAATAATAATGCAAATTAACCAATGTTGGAGTTAATCATTGACATATGCCAGGATGAAAAAATCAAATAATATGTGATCCACTTTTTATGTAGTATATTGAAAAAAATTATTTTTTTGGTCTGTTTTTTGCATCCATAAAAATGGTTTGTTTACATTACAAACACAGCATTTAAAGGGTTAAAAAATGTGACAGTTATTGAGTATTTGGTATTTTTATTTACGGCTCAAGTTGATGAAAAGTAAAAAAAAAAAAAAGTGTAAAGGAATTAAAAACAAACTGTATGAAAAGTTTTTGGACATTATTCCACAAGTGTGTGAAAAAGGCACACTTGGTGCTTAGTAAGGGCTTTGCTGGACTGAATACCGGAGGGTTAAATAGATTCATAAAAAAATCCATCGTATTGTTCTGTTGTTTTTGTTTTTTTTTTCATGCCTAAAGAGGAATAAAAACACTCACAATAAAAAAATCTTGATTAAGGTTCTCATAATTCATGCATGAAAGGGTTAATTAAAAGAATTTTACTCTTTTTGCTATAAATAACCTAATCTAACTTCTTCGGGTATAAAACAATAATGCAGATGATTTTGGCCTCAAATTGTCTGTTATTTCTAGAGAAAGACATCAGAGTGAATAGTAAATCCTGAGAAGCTAAAATGAGTAATAGCCCTCCTCTGTGTTCAGTGTCACTCGCTTGTCTCAGAGCAGATGCCATTTCTGCACTGTGTGACCAAGGACTGCTGTATCTATTCATCTCTATCCACATTCCTCCACTCAATACACATGGTAATTCTCTGGCTGCCATCCAGAGCTCTGTGTGGAGAGTCCAACAGTATCTGGCATGCAGCTCTTCTTAGCTTATACTTTGGCTGACACCACCTAACACATAGCCATGCCATGCATCTGTGGGAGGGCGGTGGGACCCCACACAGGATGTGAGTGGGTTGAGGGCCGAGTCTCTTCCTTGAAACACCTGATAGGTTGAATTTATTCCAAGGCTCAGGTCGAATAATCAGTCTCCACTCTCCAGCAGAGCAAGAGCTGTAATTATGGCACAGAAGAGAACATGTAATGCAACATTAATGGCAAACTGACTGATGATTCGCCTCCAATATCCCCTTTTCAAACACACGTAGTGCATTAGCAGCAGGGATTCACCAAATCCAAACTGATTGGAGCTATTAAATACAATTTAGGGTATGTAGAAGTGAAAGCGGGTGGCTGAGTGGAAGATATGTAGCACAAATAAGCTTTGTCCCAGTATAATGTGGCAGTATTATTCAAGGTCCCTTAAAAAAATACAGCACTTTAACTGTGCCTAAAATTATAGCGCTGAGGAAATTTTGAGTGCTTGTCCTCTCATGCTTTTTTTCCACTTTTGCTTTTTTTTTTTTTTTTCCTGTGTTTTGTTCATATTCCATTTTTCAGCCATTTTTTGCATACAGTGCCATTTTTCACAGAAATTACTATGCAAAGAAAAGTAATTTGAGCATCTGTGTGATTCATGAAAACACCATTTGTGCAGCTTACTCAAAAATAATGATTAGACAAAAGGTCATTTACAGCTGCAGTTAGAGTATGGGTGTTTGTGTGGGTGGACGGGTTGGTGTAACAGTGTTTATACCTGTGTGTGTTCCACGGCATGTTGATTTTTTTTTTTTTGCACATATGTCTGTCAGACAGTCAGTGAGAGTATGTTCATGTGGTTATGCAGATCCAGCGTTTTCCTGTGCACCTGAAAGCATGCATGTGATATGACAGATGAAGCGTAACCTTTTAATGTGTTTACACGCTGACATTTCCTGAGATCTGTCGTCTTCCTCTGTGAAACTAAACCCTTGACATTCTTTAGGCTCATATTTCCTTGAGCCGCTGCCTCTGTCAGTTCTCATATGATGCAAAGCCCGCATCAACAACATAATTACATCAGCTTCACTACCTCATCTGCCCCCTGTCAAATATGAATTCAGGTCTGCGTTTTGGCTTTAATGCAGTAGGTTTGAGTATGTTCAACACCTATGTGTGTCTGTGGTGGTTTCACATAAACTGATTCCCTGTGATCCTCTACTAAACATTTCCCTAATAGAGAGATATTAAATCCTGGCATTACATCTGGGCTACATTTCAAATAATTTCATTCACAAATAAGAGGAAATGAATATTAGATCTATTTCTCACCAGACCTATTTGATATTATATCTACCCTTCTATACCGTATCTGTCCTTGATTTAGGAGGGACCTCCTCTGCTGAACTTCCTGAATTGAAAGGTTTAAGAATAGAGCAATATATAGTGAGTTTTAAAGCCTCTTGAAGAAAGATTGGCTTTATGATACTAGTCCTGACAAATCTCAAAATATAGAATATTTATTTAAAGCTAGGAGCTGAAAGCATTGAGGGAAAAAAAGGCCAGAATCTGACAATACAGTTTTTCTCTGCAGCTCTCTGCTCTCAAATCAAATCAAAAGACTACATATAAATATGCAACTCTTATCAGACCTCTTGAATTACAATATGCCTAAAGGTAATTATGGAACTTTTCCCAATGACAGCAAAAAACTACAAAGCACTACAGCATTAATGGCTTAAATTTACTCTTTCTCTTCATCTATCATCCAGTATCCTTGAAACCTCATTCAAATTAAAAAGCAATACTGAATTTTTCCAAATGAGATGTGCAGTCTTTGACTCTGACTCTTAAATGAGCACTGACACCTTATTACTATGTGGGCTTTGGCCCATCTGTTCATTTGGCTTTTCAATATGGTCACCCATATGTTGTGAGTCTTAGCATCATCCTGTGAAATAACCTGGCAAACCTAGTGATTCACCTCATCATGTTTTTATTCTGGGTGAGTGTACGACCAATAGTTATCCTTGAAGTACATTATTTATGGAAAAAATGTTATCTAAAATTAATGGCGAATAGTCCCTACTGACATTATTACACTGTATGAATTTTGCATCATTGAGCTGTAATAAATAAATATTTTTATGTATATTCACATGTGGATCAACTGAGCATTTACAGGAGTCGGCCATAATTAAAGTATTCATGGAGCGTACACTTTCCCTAGGGCATCTCAAAAATCATTTTTCTCTCAGATCACTGTGTTATTTAAACCAGTTAATCTCAAACATGATAATACCCCCCCCCCCCCCAAAAAAAAAAAGATTCAGCAAAATCCATCAACATTTGACCCCCACACACACACCACAGAGTATGAAGGGCCCATCAAAAAAATGTCAAAAAACGCCAAAAAATGCTGTTTTTAAATTCATTACCATGCTCAATGGATACTAAAGTGTCTAAAGTACAGACATCCATACTGTGTCACATGTGGTACCTGACTGAGTCTCTTGTGGTACTAAGTCTCTTTGATAAAGAAGTACCAATAGAAACCAAAGCAGCCATGGCAAGTCAACTGCAGTACAGAGAAATGAAGGCTATTGTCTCAGGCGACATGGTGGTGCAGTGGATAGCACTCACACTGTGTGGAGTTTGCATGTTCTCCCCGTGTCTGCGTGGGTTCTCTCTGGTACTCTGGCTCCTCCCACCATCCAAACACATGCACTGATAAGTTAATTGGTTGATCTAAATTGCCCATAGGTGTGAATGTGACCGTGATTGTCTCTATATGTTCAGCCCAGCGATGAACTGGAGACATGTCCAGGGTGTACCCCGCCTTTGCCCCTATGTAGCTGGAATAGGCTCCAAGCGACCCCCATGACCCTAGTGAGGATAAAGTGGGTTTAGAAAATGAATAAATGAATGTCTTGGAGCTATCTGTTGTTAACGATGCTGCAGAAAGAGGTGTTAAGGATATCCAAGATGATGCCAATGCAGCCATGGATGGTGCCCATAGAGGGAACATCATCTTAGTGTCTGGTTCCCACAGAAACAAGCTACCAGAGTTTTTCAAGAATGAAATGGAAGAGAAACTATAGAATGAGTAATATCTGAATAAACTGTGAAATGCACATGTATAAAAGTATGTCCAGATTATCAGAACCATGTCATCATTAAAGTCTTTGATTTATGCAACCTTAGATCTTGTATTTAGCCTTGTTATTTTAAGTGTTCAGCTATATTTGTCTTTAACTAAAACCTGTATTTTGCTGAAAAGGGGGTTAAGAAAATAGTGTTCAACTAGATTTACTGTTCTGAACTTCTTTCTATTTCAAGTTTTTAGCCTATAATTGAGTTATTTTATCTTAAAATCACCTTATTTTCACTTATATATCACCTGTTACAATAACCTATGAAGTTGATATTACAGGGACGCTGTAAAGTACCAGAAAACATCATTTGTGGACACTTAAGACCTCATTATATGTGATTTTCTGGGTTAAAATGAGTGTTTTTTGACGTGCCCTTCATACTTTGTGGTGGGGGGGGTCAAATGTTGACGGATTTTGCTGAAATTTTTTGGTGGGGCTATTATCATGTTGGAGATTAACTGGTTTAAATAACACCATGATCTGAAGAGAAAAGTGATTTTTGAGACGCCCTAACCCTCAGTTTAGGTTTTTGCTTCTTTCAGTTTATTTTGCTTATTTACTATGGTCACTGTCAGTCCTCTCATTAGCTATGTTTCCTGCCATATCAGGAAACTCTTTTGGGCTAAAAAGCTTCAAACAACACTGTGCACTACCCACTCAGCAAATTTAGCAGCTGGCTGGTGAACATAGTGGAACATTTAATGGCTAAAGAGACACATATTTCCCTGAGGAGTTGGTGGAGAGCAAACCAGAGTGAAAATGAGAGTGAATATTGAACATTCATGTGACGCCCCCAAAACAGCTCTAAAACAAATGCTAATGTTTCTCTGTGTCTGCTGGATGTGTAAATAGATTTTGTTTACTTAACACATAAAGGTCTTTTAAGGCGGTAACATGCCCCAAGTCGCCCAAAAAATGAGTAAACACAAGTAGGAACAAAAGACACTCACAAGCTGTCAGTATATGTTAACAATCCTGAAAATAGCAAATAGAGAGGAGGGCTGGATGATGAGCGTAGGAGCAGAGTATGAGTATGTGTGACATGAGCGTATCAGCAGTGTAACTAGTGGTGTCAGGTTATAATGACTATGAGATGCACCTGCAAAAACGTGATTGGATGTTACGCCTTCACAGCTTTCACATCTTCACAGCAGATTAGATTTTAGATCGCATATTTAAAAAGGAAAGTCTTAAGATTCACTCTCGATATGTAAAACAATTAAAAATGCTTCATTACTCTTTAATTATCAATGTACATTATCTGCATTCGATACAAATTTCAACACATTCCAGTGAAAAGTAAGTGAATTGTGAGGATTAGAATACACATGCTAATGATTAAATTTAGTTGCATGAGCTAAACTTCAAAATTCAGAAATAAAAAAAGTATTAGGTGAAGAGATTTAAGCAAGGTCCTGTGTTATTAAATATGCAGGAGCTGGGGAATCGCAGGGAATAAATGCCAGAATTAGAAAATACCTCCTCTTGGTCCGAATCCAAATATAAGTATAGAAGACCTGAGTCTGTTTCATGTCACTAAGGACAAAAAATTCTTCTTTTTTTAATGAGTCTATGTTGAGAGAATGAGCAGCAGAATCGTATCCAAGTTGCATCTGACAGAATCTGAGCAGTAATCAATAATTACAGCTGTCAATCACATATTTAAGCCCCCTGCCCGTATGAAAAGCCTCTGATTAGACAGAAACCTGCATCGCCAAGTACATTTTCCACAGAATGAAATCACAAAGGGAACAAAGGAATAGATGCAGGAGTTTCATGTCCTCTCAGACTCCTTAAATTACAATAAGCTGAAAGATATTTTGGGGATTTTTTTCCCCTGTATCTTAAACTTGAGCTTTTCCTTTTTTTATTTTTCTTTTAAGAAAATCAGTAACACAAGACGTGAAAACTTCTGAATTCGAGGTGCTTTAGCTTGGAGTGGCTCAATCCATTTTCATTTGCATTTTTCTCATTTCTTTGATAACCACATAATCACAGTCCCTGGAATCTGTTTTTGTTTGGTATGTAATCAAAGCATCAAAATAACTGCACAAAATAGAAAATTAAACATTTTGCTGAATCATTTTCAAAATGTTGAATTCTAAAATGTTCTCACAAAGCAACAATTACTGATTAGAAGTTATGTACCTGACCACCGGTTTCTCCTCATTATGTCGAGCCTTTGCTTTTTAATTTAGCAGAGTAAAATAAATTAAAACAACAGAAGGGGCTTTTTTTTTTTTTTAAGGGGATGAAACAGAAAAGTAGCCAAGTCAGCCTTCCTCTGCAACATTCAATCCAAATGTCAGTGTTTACCTTCCCAGCTGTCTGTTTGCAGAGCAACTCGTCCCTTGTGTTTCCAATTTGGAAAACATGCTTACTTTCATTCGGACCCCAATGGCGTTGTCAATGTAAATCAGGTAGGACTCTCAGGCCAATCGATACAGACGTGAGAGAGGATTCACTCTGTAAACCCCAGGGACTCATCAATGACAGGAGTCTATTACTCCAGAGACTGAGCAGACGTGTGGGGGAGCTGCTATGAATTGCAAATGTGAACACACTGACTTGCCTGCTGTGCAAACTCCAAGATATATTATAGCACACTTGGGAATATATGCCTATTGCACAAAGCGAGGTTTTACCGGTTCGCAGTGGGTACGCATTCTGCAAAAATGCCCATTCAGTAAGAAAAGACTCCAAATATTGTGTCTGCTCTAAAAACAGAAATGTAGACTGCAAACACTGAGGATTCATCATGACTCACATTCTGCTGGAAATCTTTGTTTGCTCCTTTAACCCCAGTGGGAACTTGTCTCTTTGAATCCCACCTAGACTTCCCTCTGAACTTTGGCTCGTCTATGTAAAGAGTAATGGGTACACTGTTATTTTTGTCGACTCTCTCTATGTCTTTCTCAAGTGTTTAAAGTTCAATTAGGGGCGCGCTGTGCTTCAACTCCAAGTCATTCGGAGTGATGCTAGCCTGCACTCTGAAGAGTACTCTCAGCCTCCTGATTAATTCAGCTGATGGAGAAGTCTGATGCTCACGCTCATTTCCCCCCTCTCTTAGTTTAAGCCCAAGAGGTGATTATTAAGCTTCCTGTGGGGATTTAAAATGCTCAGAAGTTGTCAAAACCTTTCAGTGCATACTTGTGCGAGCTCGTTGTAACCACGCTTTGGCTTCAGTGAATTTCGTCAGCGGGGATTGGCATGATGCTGACGACTCGTCTCTGCAGATGCAAAACAGCAAACAGCAGCTGAATAAGTCTAGCCAAGCCAAGTCAATTTACTGTGTTTATTCAGCGCATGCAAAACACAACAACTGTTGTCCAAAGAGCTGTACAGAGACACAGATGAAAGACAGACACGAATAAGAGAGGGTCTGTAAGTTAATAAGGGCATACATTAGATAAAATCAAACACTAGCAGCAATTTGACTGTGAACAAACAAAATACAATAAGCAAAATAGAATTAAATAAAAAAAAAAAAAAAAAAACGGGGTAAGAGGAATACCCTTTGATTGGTCATGGCTGGTCTCGTCCTTGGGCTGTGGCTGTGCTGCTGGGGGTGCTGGGGGTTGTGTGGGGGGTTGATGGTGTCCTCCCCTCCTTGGGCTCTGTGTGCTGGGCTCCACCCCCCCATAGCTATATTAATTTAAATTGATTCATATAAACTCAAAACAGATAGTAACTGACACAAATACATTATTACAAATTTTAAATTATTTAACTCGTTGTATTGTGACTGCCTCCGTCACTACTGCCGTCACAATAATACTAGCAAATTAGGCTACTGGTATTATTATTATATATTTTTGTATTATTACAACAATTATTATTTTCCCCCTCACTCCCCCCTCTCTCTTTCTCACTTTCATTCACACCCTCCTCTTCCCCTTTTCCCTATCACGTCTAACCAAGCTATAGTGTTTAGTTGCTATTTACATTTATGATCTTTTTCATTGTAATATGACGTTGTCGTTGTTGTTTGTCAATACTCTGTCATTGTTGTTGTTTTTGGTTTGTTTGTTTATTTGTTTGAGTTTGTCTTTGTTTATGTGTTATTGTTTTTCTGTCCACATTGTCTTGCTAACTATCACTAATTAAAAAAAGAAAAAAAAATTAGTTGTTGGCAAACTACCCTATAATTTATGGCTGACGACAGAGAACGCTCAGTTACCTTTGGGTGTTAAATTGGACAGCAATGGCTGGACAGCAGATCTTAGAGGTCTACATGCAGACCATGGGGGGGTTAGCAGTGCATCTGTATAATCTGTTCCCAGTCCATCTAGTGCTTTAAGAACAAATACACCAATCTTAAAGTTTAATTATGTACTTGACTGGTAGCCAGTGAAGAGAGGCCAGAGCAGGAGAGATTAAATAAACGGACAATATATAATCATTGAGGAAGAATAAAGGTGCCAGATATCTTTTGTACATGCGCTCCAGTCTCGCAACATTTATCTCTCTCTGCTCATGTCAGGTCGTTTAGGTTCATTACCTGTCGGCGGCTCATGATGAGCTGTGAGCGCCTGGCTGGGTGGTAGTGTCATGTGCTTTCTCATCATGTGTGACATGTGGGTCCCGGCCCTTCGGTCCAACCTCTGAATTATTGAACAGGTTCTGCTGGCACTGACCTGGAGCTAACCTGAAGTCACGGTATAGTCGTGTGAAGAGGTGGGAAAGAGTGTGACCGAATCCCTTTCCCTACGGGTTACACAATAGAGACTGTGATTGAGGGGTATTTGTGCAAATGTATCAATAAATCATCGTTACTAATAGTAGCAAAAGGACCACAGCCGACTGGGGATAAGAACAGAAAATGATTTGCTGGCAGTTTTATTGTATGCGTAGTGTACTCCAGAGGAACACATTTCTACAGCTGCTTTGTTTCCTTTTCTGATTGTTCCTGCAGTTGATTATTAAATACTAAAAGTGGCCAAACAATTCCCTTATGCTTTGCTGTTCAGTGTTAGCATCAGGTGGGTAATTTTGCACAATCATGTCCACTCCTGCTTCTCCATAACAAAAGACACAGCCTTGTTTCACTTTCAGAAACTGGGCCTGTGTTTAAATAAGTACCTGTGCAAGAACAGAATGAGCAAATAAGACAAACCATCCCACATTAAAAACATGATGGGATGCAAACTAAAATTCACAGGCTGCAGTTCTCATTCTCCTCCAAAGGACTAGTTCTGTGGTTCCCAACCTTTTTTGGCTACTTTTGACCCCTTTTTACATCACAAATTTCTGGCGACCCCAGACACTCAAAATGGAGACTTTTTTTTTTTTTTTTTTAAATAAATTTAATTAGTTTTGATCATGTAATAGTTTACTATACTATGTTGCAAATAAATGTTAATTTTACATGACATTCAGTCTATATAATGTATATTATTATGGACAGGTAGAAGAAAATTCAGGTGTAGATTACTGCACAAAGTGAGAATTTTATTTTCCTTGGTCAGGATATGTACAGTCAGTCCCAGCTTGTATTTACAAGGCTGACAATTAATACTGAACAAACAATAGTCGCTTTTCCATTGGACATGTGCACAAAACTTTACTGATATTTACTAAATGTCGAGAAAACAGAAGTGCGTAATGTTGGTTTTTCCATTAAATCACAATTGCAATGATTTGTTTATTTATTATTGCGAGATGACATGAGAAGTCATTCCATAAACATGGTGACAAATGTAAATATGGTGTTGATTTTCAGATATATTCATTATTATTATTATATATTAACCCCTCTATCTCGTACTAATTAAAAAATGATTGGGTTTCCTGGTGTGTGGCACACATACTGCAACATGTTCCTTCTTCTTCCTTCGCTTGTTGTAGCATACGTCAACATCCGTTTTTTAAATTCACCGACTCTAGTTGCAAACAAGGTCTTTCCATTGCAGTTTTGCGTGATATACTATTTGTGCTACGCCCAAAAACCACCTCTTGCCAGCGCAAAAACTTTAATAGAAAAATGAGACTTTTGGCAAAATTGTCATTTTCCATTAGGCAAATTTTATAACTTGTGCATTTGAGGGTCACATGGAAAGTGACTAATAACTCAAAACCATGAATTATGAAAGAGCTGCAGCATCTTAAACCGGCCACAATGAACATTTGGAAAGATAAACAGTACCGCAGTGCTTCAGTTTCAGCTTCACAGTTTGTCATGTCTTTTATGGACTACGATTGTCTCTCTCAGCTCACCATATATTTTTTATCAGTAAGTTTCTATTTTTATTTTTATCAATTACTTGAAATCTCAGGCGACCCCATTTGAATTCCAGGCGACCCTATGTGGGGTCCCGACCCCATGGTTGAAAAACCCTGGACTAGTTTGTGCATGTAAAGGTAGCTGAGTGGTAGTCGTAGACGTGGTTATAATGGGAAGGCTGTGCTACTGAGAAGTTGTTACTGTCAAAGATGAAAAAGTATCTGATGCCTCCTCTCTGTCTCTGTGGTGCCATAAATCTCCAAATGTCACTTACAGCATCCTCCCAAACCACCACCCACATCACGTATATTATATTACTTCCATATGATTACATGGAATATGGCCCCGTCACCGCTTTCTGAAATAAAACCCACAACATATCATTAATGTTTGCAAACGTATTTTATGTGTGTCAACATTTTGTAATGAAGCAACAACTTACCCAGGAAAACATGTTTTTTCCAATACTCTGACAGTTTCAGATAAGAAATCTACCTTTTCTTTTTTTCCCTGCTGGTACTTCTCTTCTTTATGTCATCGGTGAAAAGACGAGCACTAGTCTTTATAACTTTCAAAAGGCAGCAGAGCTTCATCTTAAGCTGAATCTTGAAAATGATCGTCTTCATGGCTGGCAGCTGCCTTCAATATAAGCTCATCTCATTTCATGACTCTGAGTATTTGCCACTGCTCCCATGAGACCTGGATTTTTTTTTCTGATCAATTTCCTAGAAACAGAACATACATAGAAGAAGTAAGACGTTGTGTGCCTTTTCAGGGTTCAAAATCTATACAAAAACACACATCCACCGTGCCAAACACACTCAACGCTTCCATAGGTTACAGCTGTAAGGCATGTTCTCCTGTGCTTGTTAAACAGAAAGTGAATTCCTCCAAGCACGTTTTAACCTTGACATCTGCCAAGCAGCTGTTTCATTAAGTCCGCCTCCTAGCTGCAGACTGGTCAACTTCGTGCACCAGACACAGACCAAATTAAATGCACATAAACTCCAAGATAAAAAGCCTACTACAGTGATAATGATCAGTTCTGCAATTTTCCAGGGTTTTTTTGCTCTATACCCCAAGACGCCACTGTCCATTGATTTTTTTTAAAGTAAATAATAAGCAGCCTAGAAAGAGATAAAAAAAAATAAATGGTCAGAGAGAAAGGAAAGTGTAGCACAGATTATATTTAAAAAGCTGTCATCATGGTTTCCACAAAGATTGATTTGGCTTCTCATGCCATTTGTGTTGTTTTTCCCGCTGCATTGTAAAAGGAGCACTTGGACATTTTTGAAAATGGTCTTATTTGCTTTCTAGAACAAGTACGTGAGAAGATCCATATTCTTCATATTTTTGTGTATTTAGAGCCACAACCAGCAGCACTGAGCAGAGCTGGAAACTCAGTGTAAGAAAAGTGTTGCTTTTTACAGTGGACACTAGGAATCACTCATATCTCCATATCTCTAATACTCCTGAATAACATGTAATAATAAATAATGTAATAATGATCTCTTTATTTATTTTGTTGTACAAAAAACAGAGGGAAAAAAGGCATGTGATTAGGAATATACTGTGTCACCTTAAACTATTATGAGGAAACCAGTCTTTATAATAGTTTAAGGTGACACAGTATATTCCTATATATAGATGAGTTTCAATGTTTACAACTACAGTGATGTGCGTGCAACTCGAAGGCAAAAAACACCAGTACCAGCTCCAGCCGGCTCACATCAGCTGTACACCTCCAGACTCTCCCCTGGAACTGGTGAACGAGCCGATATTTTAGCTCTAAAACGGTCCATTAACTGTCTCTGTCCAAAAGCCCCTCCCATCTTCTCTTTCACAGCCACACAATTTGACTTGACCGCATGGGGAAGGCTGTCCCATAGTAGAAAAGCAGACTGTCACAGACAGGTGGGGAGTATTGTCACCAGCTCCAGCTGAACTCACTGGTGTCACCTGCCGTAGCTCCGACTGCCACTTCCAGCTGAGGAAACTCTGGCTGCCATCGCCGGCAAAGGGAGCAGTTAGATCCACAATCACTCTATCTATAGGTGATAGTCCAGGGGAAGCCCTCCTGGTAGGGTTAAAGGGGTCTGCATCACCATACCACATGATGACAGTTCTTTTTTTCCACACCGCTAACAGACATGCAGGCTAACGATACTGAGAAGCTACGCTAACCGCAGTAATAACTATAAACAGCGGTGGGCAGAACAGAACCACCACTGACACCAGTGGAACCCAGTGGTCTGTATGCAGAACTGATACTTGGTTAAAGCTAAGGAATAAACGGCACACAGGAGTTTAGCAGCTCCATCCTTTAACACACTACAAACTCGGCATGACTTCTGCCTCCAAGACTTAATGTATGCATACATCACATGAAACTCATCTATTAGACTACTAGTGCGTTGACCCGTGGGGAACCAGGGGTTCTAGATGTGTTAATTTTTATGCTGGGGAGAGCTGACCTTTGGGAAAAGATGTTAGTCTATATTTTATATGTACTGACATAAAAATTGTTTGGTAAATCATTCTTTAAAATTCAAATGACAATTAATATATTTATACCGATATCTATGGACTGAAGTTAGTAAATGCGTCGTTCCTGTTTTTAACTTCATTTCCCATCATGCAGTGTAGTACTACGCTTCCCGTCAACCATCATGGGCATAGCAACATGACTGTAAGGCTATTGTATTCCAAAATGACTAATACCTCCCAGAATATTGGTCCTATCAACTTCCTGTTTTGGCCCGAGAGGTCAGCACTGAATGAGCTCCTGTGTTTGACCACCAGAGGACAACCCCCATCACACCCACTGTCTCCTGATGTGCAAGGCTGCTTCCCCCTGGCAACTGCTTAGCAACGTGAAATAAATCAGTCCCTCCTGACTTTAAAAAAGGGAATTTTAAAGAAAAAAGATATTTAATGTTGAGATGGGAACTGTAGGTACCAAATTAGCCAGTTAAAAACGTCTCGATTTCTCAGATAGTGCAGACACACATACACAGACAAACAGACACCTGACCAACCACGATGTCCAATATGAACATATGCTAGCATTGGCTAACACAGCTAAATAAAGCTGACAAATCAGCGATTGTAATGTAGTGATTGTACCCATAAACTTGATAACAGGATCTTATAATGATTTTGTTTGAACTCATTAACTTAACTACAGCAGAGATGCCTGTCACTGAGATAAAGACGTTCTGTTCAATAAACAGGAGCTAATAAAGTAAGACTCAGCGGCTGAGCTAGCTGTCAATAAAAGCATACATGGCAGAGGGCTCTGACTCAGCTGTCACTCAAAGTCCTGCCTCTTCAACTGTGCCCCATGGAACACAACTATGGAAAAAAAAAAAAAAAAACAGAAACTCTGGCGTTCAGGGGTGAAAGATATCTTTGACCTGTTTTGAATTTGGACAAACTGCACATATTCAAGATTCAAGGTTTTCATTTGTCACATGTAGATGTACAGGTACACTCACAGTGAAAGGAAGTGAAAATAAAATATACACAAAATATATAAAATATTATATGAAATATAAAATATACATATGGAGCTTTCATGATTGTAAACCTCAATACAAATGTTCTGGCAAAAAAAATGTACATATGGACATAGAAATATTCAGTGTAAACAGCAGCAATATGTTGCAATATGTGCAATATGTGTGGTTGAAAAGCAGTTTTTTTTCCTGTGTGTGTGTGTGTGTGTGTGCATGTGTGCGTGTGTGTGTGTGTGTGTGTGTGTGTGTGTGTGTGTGTGTGCATATGGAGGAATGAGAATGGTGTATGGGAGGTGGGGGGGCTGAGTATTATGTTGGGGGTTGAAAGTTTAGCATCCTGATGGCCTGGGGGAATAAGCTCTTCCTCAGCCTCTCAGTTTTGGCCATGCAGGAACCGAGTCGTTGACCAGACGGCAGCCACTGGGAGAGTTTATTGCCAGGGTGGTGGGTGTCCTTCAGGATCTGTCTGGCTCTGGTGGTGCACCGTCTGGTGAAGATCTTCTGCAGGGTGGGTAGTGCTGTCCTGGTGGTACGTTCAGCTCAGCCGATCACTCTGTGCAGAGCTCTCCTGTCCTGGGCAGTACAGCTGCCATACCAGGCGGTGATGCTCCTGGTGAGCACAGAGTCAACTGTAGAGGTGTAGAAGGTCCTCCTCAGTGCTGTGGAGATCTTATATTTCCTCAGCCGTCTGAGGTGGTACAGGCACTGCCTCGCCTCCTTCACCAGGACGGAGATGTGGGTGGTCCAGATAGATCCTACGAGGGGTGTGGGTGTGATGGCTCCTCTGCTTCTCCCTACTGAAGTCCACAATCATCTCCCTGGTCTTGGAGACGTTCAGGTCCAGGTTGTTTTACCGACACCATGACGACAGTACATCCACCTCCTCCAGATAGGTCATCTCCCTGTCATTGGAGATCAGGCTTACCATCAATGTGTCTTCCGTGAATTTGACGATGATGTTGGAAGGGTGGGTGGCTTTGCAGTCATGTGTGTATAGGGAAATAGAGCAGAGGACTCATGACGCAGCCTTGGGGGGCGCTGATGTTGAGGGTGCGTGGGCAGGAGGTACGCTTTCTTAACCTCACCATCTGTGGTCTGTCTGTCAAAAAGCTCTGGACCCAGGAGCAGAGCCATACATGAACCCATATTGGGTTTATCTATTTAAAAAGACAATTTTACAAGTCAAGAAAGTCAGTGTTTGTGATAAAGATAGTGAAGTCATATCTAGTTTCTTTCATGCGATACACATCACCATCACCAGCACATATACATACATACTATCCACTGGCACATTTTATCTGGCTCATAAAGAACCCTACAAGTCAGGTGATGTTGAGAGATGCAGAGACATCTTCAGCAGTCTGCCATTTCAGCAAATTTCTTGATGTACAATTATCCTTTACATCAACAAGCACCATCTGTGTAAATTATGGCCTAATTAAAAACTGACTTGTCTCTTACATCAACTCCAGGACACAACGTTCCATTGGGCACAACCTAAAGGACTTCACCTCTCTATGATTATGAATAACATTAATGTTTATTATGACTGAAATGGACGAGTTATCCTAGAGAGGGAAATTAACAGAACAAAGCTGTGTTTTGCAGCATGCTGTTAATGTGTGTTTAATCTGTGTTTTGTTTATTTTGAACAGTGCAAGGCGACTTAGCACTTAGCCTACCTAGACTTAAGGTTTAAAGTATATTTACAGATGCACAGTATTAATCTTTAGTAAATGTGTATAAATGTCAACATTTGTGAATTATCCCACCTGACATTTCAAATGACAAGAAATCTGATATGATAGGCTGAATAAGCTGACTGTAGACATCTTCATTTACATAATGCAAACAGTGTGTGGGCATAATTTAACACAAGAACTATCACTATAGTGACTATAGTAATGATAATAATTTATGCCCCCTACCTCATTCAAGCTCTACAGTGATTTTCCCTTTAGTTAGTTAGTTTAGTTAAACTCATATTTTCATCTGCAATGACCAGTTTTGTACATGCCATCCTAATTTTTTTGTTTTATTTATTTTTTTTATGTTGTACTGAGGCATAATGGTGTTACAGCAGAGCCCTTTATAACTGAAGAACAAAAGGAAAGATACATGATACGTACGTAGGCTATGTACCTCAGGGGCATTTAGTAATACATCCAGCTGTGAGTCAAACTGAAATAAAACAACACACTAGGAATCTGCTCTTTTGAGGCTGCTGCTGCTGCTGCTGCTGCTGCAGAAATGAAGATGGCAACATCAGATGGTTTTGCCAGTTGTCCTTGTCTCACAAAGACAGCAGTGTGTTGCGTTTGCAGACAAAGAATATGTCATCTCAACTCTGCTCTCCTTTTTTATCCACTCCACTGCAGCAAACTATTGACCTTCAGTAAATGTGTTGTGAACTTCAAAAGGCTGCAGACATTACAGACAAGGACGTAGAACTACATTACATTAGTCGTCTGCTTTTTGCATGTTGTGCCCATAATGGTGCAGTAGAAACATGTTTTTATCACTTACCTCCTTGGCTTTTTTTGTGTGTGTAAATATGCTTTATAAAAGCAACACCTATGGCAAACCTTTCAATGTTTTTCCTAAATATACAGCAGACTGAGCCACATTTCAGATTTTGATAGGTATGATACACCCCTTTGAATAGGGTGTAGGTACATCCCTGTGTTCAGCATAAATGTGTGGCATGTTTCATAGCACTCTGAGATAATTTGGGTCAATCAGATGTCAGAGTCTGACCTGTTAAGTCTGCTTCAATCTAACATCAAGAGCACCAGTTAAAGATGTTACCAAAATGAAGAAGTCATACTGAGAGGAATTTTCTGAAAAACAGATGCTTCAAAGTAAATGCTCAGCAGTGTGTGCTCCGTCTATAACATGGTCAATACCATTGAACTCTGCAGGTCTCCAAAGTCCTCGCATTCTTAAAAAGAATTCATGTGCAAAAAATAAAAAGAGGAGGAGATGAATGTCCTTAAAACAAGGTTGAAAAGAGGATCAAGTTTGACAAAATGAAGTGAGATTAAACTTCAAGAGCTGATCTGTGCATTTTGTCCAATTCATGGACCTTTAAGTGCATGCATTTTAGAAAGTGGCATTAAAACTGTTGTGAAGTCCAGCTCAATTCTTTTATAAAAGTAGAAAAATTCTGAATTATAAATAAACCCCTGAGGCGGAGAACCACTTTGACAGCATCACTGCCTTTGAACACAAAAAAACATTTGTTACCAAAGGATAAAAAAGGCTTCACACTTAAAAGATGTGTGCCATATTCCCACTAAATGTTTAAAAGGTGTCATCTGATATTTTTCTTTACTTTTTTTGAAATTTTAAAGGACTGGTTTGATGTCTTTGCGCCGTTGAGACAATTTTACCAACAGGGCCTCCTGAAGAATTTTGGCAGCATTCCTCTCAAGATAACTTTGGAATAATGTGAAATTAGATGTTTGCAATGACAGAAACTATGGGAAATACACACTACTGTAAATCTAATACTCCTACACACTCTTTCTCCCATCTTGTCACACACTGACGCTTGGCCAAAGGAGGTATAATTTTTCAATGGACAGGCTGGTTTGAAAAATGACTGGGTAGAATAAGAAAAACAAAGAGCAAACACAAAATAACACAGCATGAAATGGGACATGAACACTGATCCTCAAACTAGTGGGTATAACTATAGAAATTTAATACATTATCTATAATTTTGTTTTCATTAGTGTATATTCACCTGAATGGACGAATAGATGTGTTTTAGTTTCCTTAGAATGAGTCATTTGTTTCTACAGAGGCAGAGATTGTCTTCTACTGGAGCTCAGAACAGTCTTCTTTTTTCATTTCCTTTATTCCATTTTATGGCAGCTGGCATCAAGTATTAGTTAAAGCTTCAGTGTGTGATTTTCAGTGACATACAGCAGTGAAGTTGCTGGTTTCCACAAACTGAGTACCCTCCACCTCCTCTATAATGCCTTTTGTTCAGGGGATATTATCTCTGGTCCATACTAAAGCACAATAAGTGACAGTAATGCACCTCAAAGCTGGATGAAACATGCCATTAAAGGGAAAATAAACAAGGAGAAAGCCTTTTTTGTGCTGTAGAAACCTGGCGGAGCCCATAAACAACACTTCTGTAGATAAAAATGCCTCAATGTAATGTTAGAAAAATATAATAAATCTCATTTTTGTGGGATTATAAACTAATGAAAACAGGATTATGAGTGTGACTTTTTATATACTGTCATTTTACGCACAGAACCAAGATACAGTACCCTCAACTACTCTATCTGAAAGTGGACCTGAATTAATATCTGCACTACTAAAAAGCCCAGAATGGACAAAACAAACACTAACTCTAAATGCTCCTACGGCTGTGAGATTTAAGCAGATTTATTTTACACCCTGTGAATCAGTCAATCTTCACAGGTTAATTGGTCAGTCTGGTGTGAATGTGAGTGAATGCCTTCGGCTGATGGTAGCTGGGATAGGCTCCAGCTCCTCTGCAATGCTCTGGAAGATTAACCCATAAAGACCCAGGGCTACTTTTGTGGCAGTACCCAAATTATTTTTTCTCTCTATTCAACCTTTCTTAAGCAATTTATCACCATTATTATAGTATTATGCTCTGTGTTTAGCATTTTTTTTTTCGGTGAAAATCAGGTATTTTCTTTTATTTAATTTGTTGACCATGTAAATGTTCATAAAAGTTCAGATTAAAGTTGATTGTTATTATGTCTGAAACAGTGAAAACTGAAGAAAAAATGACTTTTTCAACAAAATATAGCATTAACTGAACATAAAGCAAGTGAGTCCATGCACTGTTATTTATCAAACTCCACAGACTTTACTGATGATTCAGTGTTATAGAAGATGACAGTGTTTCACATTCACTACAGAGCCTCTGAACGTCCAAATGGGTCATATCTGATGACCATGAAAAGATGACAAACTGCATTTTACACCAATTATTTACAGATAGGATTAATGGATCACCAGGAATTAAACATTTAGGATCAGTAGATGATTTTGGTCGCCAGTAGATGTTTGGGTCTTTATGGGTTAAGTGGTTCAGAAAATGAATGAATGAATGTTGAGGTAAGCATGCTTACCTACGTAGACTGAACAGTCACACTGAATAATGCATAATTTCATGCTAACTTAATGCTATTGGTTGTAGGTAGGTAAGCAGACATAGGCCGTAGCAGTTACACACCGTGAGATGGTCAAACTAAACTTGTGACACTGTCAGAAACATGTCCCTACCTGCTTTTAGTTTGTTAGAATCAGTGGTTGCATCTGGACCTCACCCATGGACAACCTGGGATGACCATTTTATATCCATTACCAAGGATACAGCTCCTTTTTGCCTTCTTTAGTCTGAGATAAAATGAAATCTCACTGTGTCTATCTGGCTTCAAAAGACCCTTTTACATTGTTAGGAGCCACCATAAGAGAGGGTTATGAAAGGGATGTTCAGCTGGATGCAGTGAAGTCCAGTAAATGACTAGATATTACACACTGAACCCTCAAGTGGGCGGCCTGATGGTGCAGTGGTTAGTGCTATTGCCTCACAACAGTGGGTTTGACTGCAGCACCGGTCAATGTGGGCCCCATCTGTGTGGAGTTTGCATGTTGTTCCTGTGTTTTACCTTAACTGGTCAATGTAAATCACCTATTGGTGTGAATGTGACAATGAATGGTTGTTCATCTGCATATGTCAGCCCTGGAATGGACTGGCAACATGTCCAGGGTGTACCCCGTCATCTGACAGCACATGGGAGCCCTGTGACCCTTACAAGGATGAAGTAATAATAATAATAATAACAACAAGTGGTTCCAGGCACAACAAACCCCGTCCCTCGCTTATTTTGGCATCGATCCAGCTGATGTCATCATGTCTATGCTTGTGCTGATGTCAGCATATCAACTGCCTCTATATATGTGGCAAGTTTGAAGTAAATAGAAGCAAAATTGATGTTTTTATAAACATTTGAAATTTCGCCCATTATAAGTAAATGAGAGAAGAAAAAAAGATTTTTAACTAGAAGCACTCGGAGAGCGCAGACCTCCACCAAGGCTGATCAGTGGCCCCCCCCTGTGGGCCCCCCCCATCCCCGATCACCACCAAAATTTAATCATTTCTTCCTTATCCCATTTCCAACAAACCCTGAAAATTTCATCCAAATCTGTCCATAACTTTTTGAGTTATGTTGCACACTAACGGACAGACAAACAAACAAACAAACAGACAGACAAACAAACAAACAAACCCTGGCAAAAACATAACCTCCTTGGCGGAGGTAAAAATTCATAAAGAATTTTAACTTCAATCTATTTTTCCCAAAATGTAACCACATCTATTCTGGGTCACTGGCAATCTATAAACCCAATTTGGTATGAATTCAACCAATAGATTTGCTGCTACAGACATGTGAAATTTCGCCTATTAAAAGTAAATGGGGGAAAAAAAAAAGAAAAAAATTTTTGAACTTTGACCTACTGTTCCCAAAATGTTATTGGATCTATTCTGGGCCACTAGAAATCTATAAATCCAATTTGATATGAATTCAACCAATAGTTTTGCTTCTAGAGTGTTAAGAAAGAAAGAAAGAAAGAAAGAAAGAAAGAAACAAACAAACAAACAAACAAACAAACAAACAAAACAAACCGAACCAGAACCAATACCCCTTGCCTTCCCTAAGTGGTTTAGGAGATAGATGAATCCACAAATGAACCTTCAAGTGTACTGTTACATTTTTTACACAAACAAATACTTTAAATGTTGCAATGGAATTAGTTGGTTTAACATCTCCTGATTGTACAAGTAATTAACTAACATTACCACAGCAACTTTAAATTTCCATTGTACAGTCTACCAGCTACTGTCTGAGTCCATCTGGCTGCAAAGAATTTTCAGTCTTTTCATTGTTAAGTAACATTTAGCTACAAGTATAAGTAGCTGTAATTACTTAGCAGTGCGTAACATTTTCTGTAGGTAGGATATATTGTTAGCAAGCTGGCCACGCTGCCAAAAAATGTGTGACGTCCATATCTCCCAAGGTATACCTCCTCACTTACATCCTCTGTGTAGTTTTAAACTGCAGCTCACTCAACAAGCATCACGTCAAATACAACAGTAATGCTCTGCAAATACTGTTTGGACATTTTATTTGTTGTGAACCTCAACCAAACAGTGTAAAATATATCCAATTCTCTTGGTTACATACAGACTTGTGAATATTTGAAAACTTCACTTTTCTCATAGTGAGCTTTTCATTTTAATCTTTTGATGAACAGACTGCAGGCTGCAGCGTGTGCAGAATCGAAAATGTGTTGTGCATACTCAAACTCAGACAGTGCAACAGTGTACCAGTGCAGGCTGTAATGACTGTACTAGTGATGTGACGTTCAGGAACGAACCGAATCTTTTGAACGGCTCTTTGACATGAACGATGGGAACTGAGTCTTTGTAAAGAGCCATTCTTTTTATTTATTTATTTATTTATTTTAAGGAGGGAGTGCCCGATTGCCTGTCAATTTAGCGTCACTGGGGAGGCATTGGGCAGGAGGAGACTGTTCAAGCAGAAAACAGAGTGTTTGCGCACTGCGTATGTCTCATGGCAAAAAGTTAGCAAAAAAAAAACAGTTTGAAGTGTGAGGTGAGCATACTGGAGGAGGCGGAGCTGGAAGACTGGAGGAGGCGGAGCTGGAAGACTGGTCGAAACCGGAGAAAAGTTTGAGAGTGAGTGAGTGAGCACCTGTGATTAATGAGCCAAAGAACAAGGAGGAGTATTTGGATGCACTTTTCAGAAAGAAAAGATAGGCATGCAACTTGCAACATTTATTGTTCTTGTTTTTGGGGAGAATAAAATGTTATTTCATTAGAAAATGTTTTATTTTCTTCTTCATTTTTAGGCTACAGACTAGTCCACATAATGTACCATGATGTTTTTGGTCCAATTCCATCATTTGCCTAATGTCACCTCTCATGTCATAGATTTAGCCCACACATTTGAACTAACTATTCTTTTTTATGGTAAGATAATATTTACTGCTGCGCCAATTAAACACCTTTAAAATGTAATGTCAATCATCACATGTAGCCTATTTAGTCATTAAAACATTGGTGTTTCAAAAGAATGCAAAAAACATAAAAGAGCCAGTCTTTTGAACGATTCTTTTCAGTGAACGGCTCCTGATGGAACAGCTCCCTTCAAAGAGCCAACAGTCCCATCACTAGACTGTACAGACAGGAGCTAATCTCAGTTCGCTTATTCACCGGCTCACATTTTTCTTTCCCTCATTGCCATTCATAGACTATAGGTTTGATTGGAGTTAATGATATTTGTGTGCTCTCCAGAGGTGCTGGGTGCCGAGGCCTCACTGAGCCGCAGTCAGCACAAACCTCGCAGGTGCTGACTCAAGCAGCGGAGCAAACTCCCACAGCTCCTGAGTCTCCCTCGCAGTCTCCAAGGCCAAGACTTAGCGAGGAGCTGTGTTTGTAGCAAGTCAGCTTAAAATCATTGTCCACAAGACCTGGAGGAATGCCAGCTGAATAACAATGATGGAGTTCAGCGTCTCTGATCAGCGCTCTCCACCACCAACCCAAGGCTGTCTGTGACTCCTTCACCCCTGACTCCTCCAGATTGTTTGTCTGTACATCTGTCAATTTCTTTCCATCATTTTCCGTTTCTCTTCCTCCCCTGTCAGTCCCTCTCTAAGTCTCCATCTGTCTGTGTGAGTTTGTTTATCTCTGTCTCAGGTCCTCACACTCCCTGTCCACTATATCTTTGTGCAAATATCTAACAAATACCACAGCTTTCCCTCATTCCCATGCCGCCTCCTTAGCCCTCGTCATTGCTGTTCATCCTTCACTGGCGTCTCCAGGTTTACCCACGGGTCTGATCTGTGCAGGCAGAGCCGCTGAGCTGCGACAGATCGATGGCAAAATCTGTCAGGGCAGCTCACTGTTATTCAAAGCTAGATTGCATTTGAAAGACCATGTGCCATGCAGTTAATGAATTAAAGAAGTGGCCAGCCAACATTGATCAGATGAGCTGAAACCCATCGATATCTAACCATTTGATTCGTGGGAGGAAAGGTATTGTCGAGAAGTGAAGTGGGTTTAATTCTGCTAGTAGTTCAATAATTTGTTTTATATTAGCTCAAGAGCAGCTTAAAGAGAAACCACATCATTTCTGAGCTGAAAGGATCTTGGAAGCAAAGCAAACAGACAAAAAAAAAAACAACCGCATCTGGTGACCTTCAGCAGATGGATGCATCTGTGTCATCATGCATCAGTTCAGGAAGGACAGATACAACTGACAGCGCCTGACAGCTTTGTTATTAGACAGCTCCATTGTATGTGGGCCACCTTTTAACAAGCTCTAATGACTTAAGTTATGATGTGCTTTCTAACTACCTGTAATGACATTACTCGCAGGCTAATTAATTAGTATTCTTGCTCGAGGATAAATATGCTTTCATAAGGGGATTGTATAAAACTATGGATTCACTGAGTAACAAACCAGGTAACAAACAAAACAATTCACTTGTTGACTTAAAGCTGTAGCATGTATCATTTCTCCTTGGCTTTTGAAACCACGTGAAATGTTGGAATGTATTATTTTTATTCAGTTATTTTATTTGGTATTGGTTTATTGTTCTTATTTGTTGTTGTTTTTAATTGTACAGCTTTTTATGTTTTAATCTATTCTTGTATTTTTTTCTTTTATTTAGATTTATCTATTCTTCTGTATTTTTATTTATTTAACCCTGCGGTATCCCATCCAGTAAGGCCCTTACTAAGCACCAAGTGTGCCTTTTTTGGCACACTTGTGGAGTAATGATCAAAAAAAAAAAAAAAAAAATCATATTTTTTGTTTTTAATTCTTTTACACTTCTTTCTTTTTCATCAACTTAAGCCGTAAATAAAAAAACCAAATACTCAACACTTTTTAACCCTTTAAATCCCGTGTTTGTAATGTAAACAAACCTTTTTTTTGGATGCAAAAACACACAAAAATATTTTTTTTCAATATACTACATAAAAAGTGGATCACATATTATTTGATTTTGTCATCCTGGCATGTGTCAGTGATTAACAGCAACATCGGTTAATTTGCATTTTTATTTTTGGCGCTAGGTCAAATGTTCAAAAATACTAGCATCTGTCACCAAGTGTGTGTAAAATGCACACCTATAAATCAAACTATTAAATATTATATATTGATTTATTTTTCTGCTCTAATTTAATTTAATTTTTGTAAATCCAGGTCAGCCCTAATCATACATCAACTGAGACCCTCATCATTGCCCCGGATAGTGCAATCCCAGGGATCAAACATCACCTTGGAGACCTGAGTTCCTCGGTAAAGACAAAACTGAGGAATCTGGGTGTCATCTTTGACCAGGACATGTCTTTAGAATTCTACTCCAAACACCTAGTCAAAAACTGTTTCTTCCACCTACGCAACATCTCCAAACTCAGATCTATGGTGTCCACAAATGAGCTCGAGATGATCGTTCACGCTTTCGTATCTTCTCGCTTAGACTACTGCAACAGCCTGTTTACATGCTTAAACAAGAAGGAGCTGGCCCGTCTACAGTTTGTCCAGTACTCTGCTGAAGGCTCCTGACCCGCACAAACAGGAGAACCCACATCACTCCCATCCTTAAATCTCTCCACTGGCTCCCTGTTCTATATCGTCTTCATTTCAAAATTCTTGTGCTAACTTTTCGGGCCCTACATGGCCAGGCCCCTGCATACATTGCTTCCCTGATCCAGCCCTACAGCTCGACTCGTAGCTTGAGGTCTTCAGGACAGCACCTGCTGATGGTTCCACGGACCTGTTTTAGCACATGTGGTGACAGGTCTTTTAAAGCTGTGGCACCACGTCTATGGAATGACCTGCCTCTACACCTACGGTCCATGGACTCTGTAGAGAGCTTTAAGAAACACCTCAAAACCCTCCTGTTCAAAAAGGCTTTTTAGTCTTCCACCTGACCCAGGACCACCACAGACTGATTACACTCTATGTATTCATCATAACGTACTCCATGTGTCATCCCCCCCCCCCAGTCTCTCTATAGCTCTATCGCTCTCTCTTTTCTCCTCCTTTACTCTCTCTCTCTCTCTTTAACCCCAACTGGTCAAGGCAGACAGCCATCCTTCAGGAGTCTGGGTCTGCTCGAGGTTTCTGCCTGTTAAAGGGAAGTTTTTCCTCGCCACTGTCACCAATCACAAGTGTTTGCCCCTGAAGGATTCTGTTGGGTCTCTGTAAACTTAATTTGATTCTGATTTGAATTGATAAAGCACTTTGTGACTCTGTCTGTGAAAAGTGCTCTATAAATAAAATTTACTTTACTTTACTTTACTTTACTTACATATCAAATGGAAGAAATAGTGCGTTTTAGGCATACTTGGCAGACAGATGCTAGTCTGGTAATTTTCTTGTGTTTACAATGTGCACATTTTAGTTGGTGGACAGAATTTTAAAGATCATGCAAAAACAAACAACTTTTGAATTCTAACCTTATTTAAATTGTGAAAAATAGTATGGAGTTTTTTAACATTAAGTGCAAAATGTCCCTAAAAGGCACACCCGGATACCGGAGGGTTAATCTTTTTAATTTTTTAATTTTATTTTTATGGTTGTTCTTTGTCTTGTAATCTATTCTTGTATTTTACTCTGTTATTTTGTTTTTTATTTATTTTTCTGTACAGTACTTTGGTCCACTGTGGTTGATTTAAAGTGCTTTACAAATAAAGTTGGATTGGATTTCAGGTTAGAATAACTAAAAACAACCAGATTTATGGATATATAACCATGTGTGGATATTTTAGAATGAAAGTGCATATTCTGAATGAAGTAACATAATATTTTACATAAATATTATACATCCATCCAAAAAAGCAAAAAAATAAAATAATTCAGATCCTCCTTTTTCATAATTACTGTAATGATTAATGTGTTTCAGTTGCAAGTTCAGGGAGCACATTCTCATTTCTTAAACAACCATCTGTTTGATAGAGAGCTTTAAAAAAAAAAAAAAAAAGAAAAAAAAAGGTCATTTCATCTAATGAGTCCGGATTGAGGAAAGATGTGGATGAGGTGATTACCCATCATGCCTGGTACCTACAGTACAAGCCTGTGGGGACAGTGTTACGGTCTGGGGTTGCTTCAGTTGGTCAGGTCTAGGTGCAGCACTGTTATGTGTCTAAAACTCTGACAGAAATGAATGTTGTGACGATACAGAAGCTTATGGAATTAAAGCCATGGTGAAACATGCCATAATCAAAGTTTAAGGTGGTTCAAGAAAATATTAGAATGTGGGACTTTTTTAGTCAGGCTGTATATGTCACTTAGTGTAAAGTAAATACAACTGTAATACATTCTGTGGTGTGTAAATACAATTTCTGCTCAAGTCATAGCAGAAAGATTTAGTTTTAAAAACAACATATGCTTCCCATTCACTGATGTAAAGGTGAAACTAGTTCATTCAAAGTATCTTATTCCATGAAGTCCACCCTGCTGAGTTTGTGAAGATGAGTAACCACATGTGACTGCTTATTATTCTTCTATTATTGTCTCATCTCTTAAATCAGAGACCCTTACTTCAAGATGCAAAAAAACAGAATGCATCAAAGTGCAAAAGCTGCAGAGGTTCAGTTGTGTCTCACTGTGTAACCGTTGTTTCTGGGCACATGAACTTGACAAACTGCATCAAGAGTGGTTCATTTGATTAAACAACAAAATTATCAAACTACTAAAAAAAAAAAAAAAAAGGCTTTACTGTCTTAGCTGGGCAAGAAAAAACTGTTCATGTGTTGGTGCAATTCCAGTCCTACAAAGCTGCAAGTTTTGGTTTTCTTTTTCTGAGTAAAAATATTAAAAGGCTGGATTTATTGCTTGTGTGTGAATGTTTGTGCAGGAATACAAATTTCAGGAACAGTAGCAGCGCTGTTTGACAGTTGAGGATCTCTGTGGGGTTTCTCTTCATGTTTGTGGTCTTGCTGTGACCTACTGCTGACTTGAAACACAATGAATGTTGATAGGACAACAAGGTGAAAGTACAACATTGGTTTGCTTCTACTTGTTCATTAAAGCTGCAGTGTTTGATAGTTTTTTGGCATCAGTGGGCAGCTTATAATTCCAGTGGTCTGAAAAGAAAAAGAATTGTACAAGCTGTGTTTGGACTCTACGTACACGCAGTATACCCCCTTCATAGGCATTTTCAGGCAGGTGGGTGAGTCTGTCTGTCTGTCTATCATAAACAAACATAAACAAACATTGAATTACGAAGTTGCTGTTGGTGGGAAAGCACGGTGGTGCAGTGGATAACACTGTCACCTCACAGCAAATGTTAGAATTATACAGTTGAAAGACATATAAATATCTAAGCGTTATATAATTAAAATGCAATATGTTAAAATCATGATACCTATGTTTTGTAATTTGAATGTAATAGGATATAGCTATGATTCCTGTATTTTGCTGATTTGCTCTTAGTTGTGTGACATATTGACAATGGAAGGTTACAGGTTTCAAAGGGTAAAATGTAAAAATACAGAGTGTCACAGGTGGGTTAGCTCGCTTTTTAGGAGGGTAGAATGTGAGTTTAGAATGGATAAGGGAAGAGTACCATGTTACATTGTTAGACTAGGGACAAAGATAAGAGTTTATGAGGCTTGGGGTGTAGCATGGGTGATATGCGAAGGTATTAGGGGTGTGTATTGGCAAAAATCTGGCGATACAGTACAAATCACAATACTAGGATCATGATACGATATATCACGATATATCACAATACTGTTAAAAAAGGCAATTTTTTTCATTGGTTTTGTTTCTTTTTTTCAAAGATTATTTCCTGAAAGAATTGAATTACACCACAAATATACACAAATACTGAACACATTTTTATTTGATCACAACAGGATCTAATGCTGTATCACAAAAAAAATTCACGTTCAAACTTAAATTATGTTTTACAGACATTACAGTTTAAGATCTTGTTGAAATGTTCATATTCTATTAGTTCAGAACTAACATCAGAACATTATTTTTGTGTAATCCCAATGAAGAAACTAACATTATTTAATAAAAGAGTATTAAATAATAATAAATAAAATATAAACAAAAAGAAAATCACGATATATCACGATATTGTTCAAAAGGCAATTTTTTATTGGTTTTGTTTCTTTTTTTGAAGATTATGTCCTGGAAGAATTGAATTACACCAGAAATCTGCACAAATACTAAACACATTTTTATTTGATCACAACAGGATCTAATGCTATATCACAAAATGTTCCTGTGTTCAAACTGAAACAGTTTCAGATCCTGTTCAAATGTTCATATTCTATTAGTTCACAACTAACATCATAACATTATTTTTGTGCAATCCCAACAAAGGAACTAACATTATTTAATAAAAGAGTGTTAAATAATAATAAATAAAATATAAACAAAAAAGAAAAATAAAAAAAAAAAAACTAAAATGAACCCCAAAATATCTGCATTTGAATAAATACCTAAAAATATTGATACAGTATTGTGAAATGAAATATCGCGATGTATTGCAGAACCTATATTGTCTTACACCCCTAGAAGGTATTGGCTGAAGTTAGGAGTAGGAGGACAACACCCCATAGAAGAGTATAAAGAAGCAGGAAAAAGACAATTCGGGGCTCTTGAGGACAGGAGTCAGATGTGTGTTGGCCAGGGAGTCTGATTCTCTGTAACCTTGGGAGACCACAGATCTGTGTAAGTTTAATTAATGTTCATTAAATGATTGATTCATTGTTATTCTTAAATCCTGTTTCAGGTCTGTGGTATGGTCAAGGTAATAACCAATGTAATGAAAGCGGGTGATAGGGAATTGGAGTCAGGTTTGTAAGTAGAATCCCAACACAAGAAGGTCCTGGGTTTGTCTCTGTAAGAATTTGCTGGTCTTCTTACTTTAGCCGGGATAGCCGTAGCACCTGAGTCAAATAAAAGCTGTCAGTAGTAAGAAAAATACTTCACTTTTATTTTTTACACACCCAAAAAAAAAAAAACAAAAAAAAACAACAACAAACAGGCAGTATGTTCCCCCTCCACAGACACCAGGAAAAATGACAAACAGTTTACAAGGCTCCAGACCCCTTTAAATAGGTCTGGCTCACACCACTAACCTCCCAACTACAGGTGAACTCAGTGTAGACTAGCTTTAAGTTTGAAATAAACATTCACCTCACTTACACCTATCTACAAAAATAAATCTAAATATCAACCTTTTGTATTCCAAATAATGTATTATCTCTAAAAATACACCCCTTGTGTCACATTTAATTATTTCCTTCCCCTCCCTTTCGGCTGCATGGTCTGGTCTGATCAGGCCGATCCTCTACACCTGGCCTGCACTCACATGGGTGCACTTCCATGTGAGTGCCCCCCCCCCCCACGCTGACCTCAAAAGGAAAAATAGGACCAATGGCCCTGTAGCTTACCAGCCAAATTAAAAGCTTTGGGAAATGTATCCAGATGCCATTTATAATCATTATTGTATTTATTATATTACAGAAATAGCCCATGTTTTGGTCATATTCCAATCAGATCTGTAAAAAATTCAAATTCCAACTTGATTTCACTGATAGTTACTGATTCAATCCACTTCCTATCTCTTATAATGGGAACATTTTTCAAAGTCGCACCAAATCCAGAATCAGACCCGGATCAAAATAAATTCAATCCCTTGTGTTGACATCATCATACAGAAGCTGTATACCAAGTTTGAAGTCAATCAGAACTGGAGTTTCGGAGAAGAAGACGATTGAAATGTTTTCCCCATAAGAGCCCATGTTAAATTTTCCGTAAGTTCCCGGATCCAGAAGAAGATCCTGATCAGCATGTGGACATTATGTTTTGGTCATCTCCCCATCAGGGCTGGACTGTAGAAATTTACACTGGATATCATTTATATTTACTGAGTTATTGCATCCATCCACTTCCTATCTCTGATAATGGGGAAATTTTTCAAAGCCACACCAAATCCACAATCAGATCCGGATCCAAATAATTTCACCAACTTTTGTCGACATCATCATACAGAAGCTGTATACCAAGTTTGAAGTCAATCAGAATTGTAGTTTCGGAGAAGAAGACGATTGAAATTTTTGTAACGGACGACAGACGCCGCCGGACGCCGCATGACGACAGTAGCTTATGGCCTGTCGGCTGGTAGGCTGAAAAGAGAAAACAAAATGAAATGAGCAAACTTTAAGTGAGGACAAACTAAATAGGTACCATTTTAGCTGTCAACACAAAAAGTGATCACCACTAACTCAGGTTGATGAATTTAATAAAGGGTTAAATGCAAATACTGAATAATTAAACTAAATAGGTGTAAGGTTGAATACAAATACTAAATGATTAAACTAAATAGGAGGGAGGTGGATAGCATACACCTGATTAGTGGGGGGGGGGGGGGGGGTCACTACAGCTCCCTCACAGTCTCCAACACCAGTGTGTAGTTTGCATGTTCTCCTCATGTTTGCGTGGGTTCTCTTTTCCTCTCACCATCCAAAGACATGCACTAATAGGTTAATTCGTCAAGCTAAAATTCCCTGTAGGTGTGAATGTGACAGTGATTGGTTGTTCATCTCTAAATGTCAGCTATGTGATGTGCTGGCGACTCGTTCAGGGTGAACCCCGCCTTCACCCACAGGTAGCTCCAGATAGGCTCCAGCATCTGCTCAACCCTCTCAAGGATAAAGCATTTCAGAAGACGATTGACTGTTGGTGGGGCGTTTATTTTTGTGACTGTGGTTTTTGTGTATCTGTCGCTGTTTCTCCTCTTCCCCCTCCTCTTTCTGTTCTTTCCCCTGCAGGTGTGTGAGGAGGAGTGGCTGGTCACTGGTGAGTACACCTGTCCCCGGTCTCAGAATACTCCATATAGAGGCCTGGTTTGTCTTCTCCTTCTTCGCCAGCCTACTTTTTTCCGAAATCATCTCAGCGTTAGTTTACCCCTGCTCTGCTACAGCCTCCAGACCTCCCCACTTCTGCCAACTCCTCAACTAGGGGCCCTGCTACCAATTATGGGCCCCATGAAAGCATAATCATTGTGAACCCTACAGAAATTGACTAGATTCTCAATCTATCGGACGGAGGGGTGGGCATAAACATCGTCACTTATGATACCGTGAAAACGAAACTCAACATGCTTTCAACGTTCACCTCCTGACTTCTACACCTCTCTTATACAAAGAATCTTACACACAATTTTCACAACTTCTATATCCACTGGCCCCCTTCACTGCTCTGTGGACCCCCTACAAATACTGGGTCTTTTGAATTAGTCATGTTTACCCCCCTTTTATCAGTGCCCCAGTCCTCAACAGCTTCACCTTTGCTTTTTTCATGGACACATAAATCTTCTTTTGAATTCAGCCTCAAGCCTCTGTCTTCAGGGTCCAGTTCCAAACTCCCACATCAGCCCAGACATCTAGCAGAAGGTTCACTATGTTGACTCCTCCACTGGGAACAGCAGCATGTAAAGGACTATCCCATCCACATCCTGTTTGAACATCTGCTCCTACATGTAAACACAAAAAGAAATACTTGGGCTGAATCCCAATTCACCCCTTGGACCTCCCCTTCCCCCTTCCCCCTTCCCCCTTCCCCCTTCCCCCTTACCCCCACCCCTCCGTTTGGCACGTGAAGGGGTAGTGTTGTCCTGATTCTCGATTAGACGGAGGGGAAGGGCTAAGGTGGAGGACTGTATAGCCCTCGAAATGGAGATTTTCCAGGACCACACTATGAATGGAGGGGTTGGAGAAATTTCCCATAATTCTGTTCGAATCATCGGTCAGATGGAGGTAAACACAGCCAAAAAGTGCTGCAGTGTGATGAAAGAAACACACAAATGTACGTATTTTCCTTGTAAACAACTTAACCATTTCATCGACCGTTTAATGCCGTTTAAATGTGCTAGAGATCATATTTCTGCAGTTTATAGTTGATAGCCGCAAAAAGATGTCCAAAGCCCATGCAACAGAGACGGTTACAGCTGCTGACGGCATGGGGAATACTTTCGGGGACAAAGTTGTCACATCTGTTAATAGCAGCATCCATGACTGCTGATGACGTAACAGGTCACAAAGGGTCGTCCCATTTCATAGCGAAATGTTTCAGCTCCTAACCCTTGCAGCTCCGTTTCAAGGGGTAGTGTCACGTGCAACAACCAAGGGGTAGGGGTAAGGGGGAGGGCTAGGGGGTGAATTGGGTCTTGAATTCTTATTCATTTAAATACAAGCATTTCACAATGAAGGCAGCAGTAATATGGATCCAAACAACCTCATATATGATAGTAAAACACTAACAGGACCGACTGTCAGGTGGTCTTCAGCTGTCAGATGTAGAAAACACCCCTATGTGATACTTGTACTGAAGCTGCTACATCCAAAACCTGAATATCCTCAGACCGGTAGCACTAGCATCACACTAATCAAATCCCTGCAGAGGCTGGTGGTCCTTGTCAATCTCTGCCCTCTGGAGTGTGTAACAATGGAGCCACTCATTCTTCCTACCAGCCTGGCAACGGTGTGGATGATGCTGTCATCTCCCTCCTATACAGAGCTGTGTTTCACCAGGAGCACTGTGACAATCTTGTCTTTTCTGCAGTGCTGTCAGCAGAATATAGCCTGTTTCTGAGGAACAAGTAGACCACTTTGGATTGTGGTCTTCCTCATCAAAGCTTTCTTTGAAGACCCTACAGGAAATGGTCCTGACTCCATTACTCTTGGACATAAGTCACTTTTCCATTGACCCTCAAATTGCGCAAATATAACTTGCACATAAAAATTTACCTAATGGAAAAATGACAATTTCACCAAAACTCTAGTTTTTTGACTAAAAGTTTTTGTGCTGGCAAGAGGTAGTTTATCGGGAGTAGCGCAAATGATATATCATGCCAAACTGCAATGGAAAGACCTTTATTCCGCAACTAGAGTCACATGAATAAAAAAACCTGGATGTTGACAGATGTTACAACAAGTGAAGAAGAAGAGTTTTAAAAGAAATATTGCGCAGTGTGTGTGTGGACACACCAGGAAACTGAATCATTTTTTAATTTAGTACGGAATAGAGGGGTAATATATAATAATAAGAATGAATATATCTGTAAATCAACATGATATTTACGTTCATCACTATGTTTATGGAATGATTTCTTGTGTCATCTTGCGATAATGAATAAACAAATCATCGCATTTGTGATTTAATAGAAAAACTGACATTACACTCTCCTGTTTTTTTCAACATTTAGTAAATATTGGTAAAGTTTTGCACATATGTTCGATGGAAATGCAACTATAGACATGGACAGACTTTTTTTGTCATTCAGATTTACACCAAAATAAGATTTTGACTCCATGACTGTTCACCATCGACACTGAAGATTTCATGTACAACTAAGCCAACTATCAAACACACTGACACCTCTATGATCATTGGCCTCATCACAGATGAAGATGGCAAAGGGTACAGAAAGGTGATCTGGGGTTTGGTGGACTGGTGCCAGTGGTGGAGCTTCGCTGGCATAAACAGCTCTTTTTCCTCTTGTTTGTGTTTATCTTGTGTAAAGCAACAGTGCTGAGATAGGATAAAGTTACAACGACATCCACCTGTAACTTAATAAATGAATGGAAGTGTCGCTGCCACCAGTTATTCTCCACCCATAAAAAAGGTCATCACTGTTGACAAACACCAAAATGGTCTGTGATGTTTGGTTCATGCCATATTTTATTCATGTTCTTGTGTTTTAAGTATGTTTATAAGATGAAGCTGTGTTCTTATATTTGCTTTTTTCTCCAACAGAATAGTTTGTTGACACCTGCATTGAAGATGAATATAATGATAGGCTTTTTTGGCTACTGGTTCACATGGATATATCCAGTGCTGGAAGGTAACCAAGTGTTTTTGCTCAAGTACAAATCTAAAATACTTTTATTTTACTTGAGTGTTTGCATGTTATGCTCATTTACATTTCATCTCCACTACATCTCAGAGGCAAATACTGTTCAAAGGACTTCATATTTGACACTACATTTGTCTGACAGCTTTAGTTTCTTTTCTTTTCTTGTTTTTAATTTATTTATTTATTTTAGTTTCTTTTCAGATTAAGATTTTTCATCACCTTCTTATCCAATTAAAATCATGTATCTCCAAATGTTTGTAATATAGAATATACGAATTAGAAAATTTGATAGATTTAAGGATGAAATGTTCCTTTATATGTTGAGAAAGGTCTGCTTTTCTTAAATTTACCAAACCTAAAAAGTCCCTTTGGGATCGTTGGAAAATATTTTCATGTTGCTAAATGGAAAGTCTTAGAAAGTTGAAAATTAGAGATACATGAATGTCACTGGACAACAATGTTACAAACACTTGATGATTATATAGAATAATGATGCATTGTTGTCGATTAAATCTCACACCAGTTTGTAAATTGGATCTAATCTCCAGGGACTTTTACATATCTCTAAAAAGTCAGCTTTTTATTAACTCGAAAAAAGAGATTTTCTATTCAATGTTGACTGACAATCAAATTCAGCACCTCTAAAGAGTCAACTTTCCATAAGACCATGGAAATAGAAAGACGTGTTTAGCTACTATTCAAATGATCCAAATGGTTTTATTTCATTAAACTTAAGAAGAGGCAAAAGAATATAATATAATATAATATAATATAATATAATATAATATAATATAATATAATATAATATAATATAATACTTATTTACATTTAATCTCCACTGCAGAAGGAAGCTATTTATTTCCCCTGTAAGTCGCTTTGGAAAAAAGCGTCTGCCAAATGCGTAAACATAAACATGTATTTGTTTTTGGGTTTTTTTTCCGATTTCTGCACTTACAGCCTTAATAGTAGCAAAATGCATCATATGGAATAATAAACAATCAACGGCATAGGTTTGGTTTCAATATTCGCAGAGATACAATATTATTACACCCTCAATTATTTTTTGAGCAATATCAACCATTGACTGAACTGGAAGTTATAACATATTCTAATAAAGATGCTGAAGTTTACACTCAATATTAACTCAAGAGCAAATGTTGACTTTAAAAGGGTAAGTCTGGTGAAAATAATGTCAATGCCTCTGTATAGTTCATAAACTTAGCTATAATTCGTGGGTAGGATGACACCTAAAACCTATTTCTGTAGCCATCTGCTCTACTTGTCAAACCTACTGCTGTGTTTCATGCATATAAAATCATTAATTAAAGATGACATTTGTCAAGGGATCTCTAGACTGAAATTCATCTCACAATTTGATATATCTTCCCATAAATGTTCACTCCTACTGACAATTTGACATTTAGTCTACAGATGATAGAATCCAGGGCTATCTTAGCTAGCTAACTAGTTTAGGTAATAACAGATGATTTTTAACAGATGGTTGTCTCCTCGCATGGACAACGGGCTTATTTTACCAGTGTATCACCAGTTTGATGTTTCACCGTGGTAACAGGAGGAACAGTACAAGGTTATAATAGTTTTGGATTTTTCATTATAGTTTAGTTTTATTTAGTTTTGACATTTTTTTCTCTAATTCAGTTGGTTGTAATTAGTTTTTAGAGCAGGTTTGCTAATTTTTATTCGTTTTCATTATTTTCTAAATGCTTAGTTTTAGTGTAGTTTTAGTTTCTTTATATCTTTTCTCTTCTTCTCTGTTGTCGTATTCAAATAAATCCCAGACAGGACTCTGCTGCTTTCTCCCAACTTTAGTCTCCATGTTTCCAGGTAGAGTGGGGACCAGAAGACGACTGGAAACCACAAGTGAACACAAGTGGCGGACCCTTAAATATCATATGGTGCCAGCAGCTAAAATTGCTTGAGGGAAATAAATTGCTTTCGTATCAATCCAACATTGACAAAAAAAAAACGAAGGAAATTTTATCCAGAATTTTTATATGTTTTAGTTAGTTTTATAAACACACAATACAGTTTCAGTTAGTTATCGTTTTTTTTTTTTTTTTTTTTCTTTTAATTATAGTTTTTATTTATTTCAGTTAACGAAAATGTTTTTACAATTCTAGTTTTCATCATTTCGTTAGTTTTCATTGACAATAATAACCTTGGAACAGTAGAAATGTAAGCAATTCTGAATTGTTTCATTTTAAGATGGCTTTGGGTTTGTTTGTTTATTTATTTAGTCAGTCATTCATTCAATCATTCATTTATCAGGGACGATGCACTGAAAAATAGTGGTCTTAAAGAACATCTTATATTCTGCACATACAATAAATATTATTTAGCTAGTTTGCAACTGTGCCTGTTTGAGCATTTCAACAGAGAAATACATTTACAGTATAAATAACAATAATACAAGTGGTTCCAGGCGCAACAAACCCTGCCCCTTGCATGTATTGTAGCTTATTTTGGCATCGATCCAGCTGATGTCATTGTGCCTATACATGTGTTAATGTCAGTATATCAATTGCCTCTATATGTGTGAGAAGTTTGAAGTAGATTGAATCAAAATTGATATTTTTATAGACATTTAAAATTTTGCCCATTATAAGTAAATGGCAAAAAGAAAGATTTTAAAAATTCATTAAAAATTTAAACTTTGACCTACTTTTCCCAACATATAATCAGATCTATTCTGGGTCACTGGCAATCTATAAACCCAATTTGGTATGAATTCAACCAATAGTTTTGCTGCTAGGATGTTAACAAACAAAGAAACAAACATAGAAACAAACAAACCGAACCAAAAACAATAAAAACTGTATTACACTAATAAAAACTGTATTAATGTAACAGTGTTATTAGTGTATTTTTAGGAACTTGTATTTGCAGTACTGTGCAAAAGCCCAAAGCTAATATTAGGTTTCCTGTTTTAGCAACGTTCTATTGGCCACACTTGTGCATTCATCAGTCCCTGTATTGCAGTAAGATACAATCTGGATATATGTGAGGTATGTCGGCATTAAAAACTAAAATTTCAGTGGAAAAAAACTGCTTCTCTACACCATTTTTGGAGTGACCTCTCTATACAGAACATGTGATTTATTCCATTTATTTTCCCATGTTTTATACCAGGTTTCATCCAACACACGTCAGATGTTTCTAGTTCTTTGTGCCGCTTCTTGACATGGGATCAGTAGTCACACTAAATATTGACTTTAATCTTTAGAATGCATTTAGTTCACTTTTTATGTGTCTTTTAAGGCTGTGCACATATTTCCTGTATTTCCTTGTTGTATATGAAGAAAAGAAAATGAGAAATAAGTATTTGTGCCCATTTCACCCTTGCAAAAACAGTAAAGAGAAAGGTTGCTTAAGACTTTTGCACAGGACTGTAAATATTTATTCTTGTTTTGGTATTTACCATGATGGTTTTATGTATGTATTTATTGCTTCATGTAGGTGTTTTCTCATTTAGATTGGTTCTTCCAGCTAATCATCTGTGGCAGATAGAGGAAAAGGCAGTGTCTTGATGTCTCTGCATGATCTTGATAAATGCCGCACCTTGTGCTTGAATTTCACCCCAGTCTCATCAATTACTGATACTCTGGGAGGTGGAAAAACTTCTGACACTCCATTTCTTTTTAGTAGTGGCATGACAAAGTACAAAATGTTTTTGACATGGACAAACACAGCTACATTATGTGGGAAAGGTGGGATAATGTAAACAAGTTTGCACAAATATTTTCCAGAAAGAATTCTGTCCCTCCAAAACATTGACTGGGATAAGCTCCTTCCTACCATAAATATGCAAATGTAGTTAAAAACAGTGAGCAAAGTTTGTTTTGTTATATAAAGAAATGAAGCAATCTAGAACATTTTCAAAGGGCTTTTAGGTATTTTTTTTCCCTCAGTAACAAAATTCATAAACTAAATTGCACATAATCCACATCTGTTCTCGCCATTTATAGCTGAAAATACATTCATTGTCAATAAGTTCATAGACTATTAATTCAAAACCACGGCGAGAGCTTATACAGAGCTGACCTTTTGAATGAATCACTCTCTCTGCCTGTCACACTCACTTTCCGCCACAACTTTTCAGTCCCCCACACTGCTAATCATTTGCATTTTCCATCATCTCTCTGAAACAGCAAAATAATGCGGACTGCAGAGAACGGTCCACAAAACATAATTATCATCTGTAGCACAAGTGCAAGGGTCCCTGCAGATTGCTAGATACAATCCCCTGTCAATTTATGGCTATATAGTGTACCTTTTCACTTTATTGCCGTACTCATATAAAAAGCAATACTGAGCACAATTCCAATCCAATCCAATCCCGTTCTTCATATTGTTACTTTAGTTTCAGTCGGACCACTGGTGGAGAGACAAGAGCTTTTATTCAACTAAAGGGCACCAGTCTCAACCAGCTGGCAGCACAGACTCCTCTTAAATTTAATCAAACTCTCCCCAAAACTAAGAGCTGACCATGGACTTCTCATGTATTATGTATACATGTAGGTCTGTTGCACATGGATATAAATGTTTTGATATAAATAATTCAGAAATGATGTCAGGACCATTTTGTTACAGCCAAACAGGGAAAGTATCTATCTATCTATCTATCTATCTATCTATCTATCTATCTATCTATCTATCTATCTATCTATCTATCTATCTATCTATCTATCTATCTATCTATCTATTGGTTTAGACAGGAGCAGGAGGGAAAAGCTTTTCACAGCTGATAAATTCATCAGTTATTTAATAATTAACCCAAAACTGTCAGCTGTGATAAAGCAAGAGACTAAATGCGTTCTGCTGTGACAAGCTGAAAGGCGCTTATCTTAATATCATAATGTTTAAAATCCACAGCAATTATTCTTCACGGAGGCGTGAAATTGATTCCAAACACTTTTTTTTTTTCTCCTCCTCACACTGTTTGATCTTTGCTCCCATGAGACGACCTTTGATGAAATTCAATTTTGAGCTACAGCACCTTGTGCTTTTTACACATCTTACCTCAAGATATCAAACATGATGAATTGTTTTGTATAGTTTGGATTAAAGATGTTTCTCTTGTTTGTGGAAGCAGAGAGTCTAACATACTCACATCAAACGCTCCAAAGATGGTTTAATTAAGTGAGACCACTGGTGACTCCTAATGTTTTTCTCCTAAAATGTTTGTCTTCAAACACCGACTGTCTAACAGAGATTGAATTTTAAGTAAAGCATCTATGACAATCAGCCTGATGGAAGAAGAATCATTTCCTCTGACAGATGTGACACACTGGTACATCCAGATAATGTACCTGCATTAACCAAAGCTCTGAGAGCCTCATCATTTTCCTTTAGAGCTTTGGGAGTTCAGCACCACCTGGTGGAGGCAGCAACTCTAGAGTAGTGCATACACCTCCCTGCAGAGATGTGTCTCAACTGGATTTGCATCTAGTGTCACTTTACTGAAGACTTTTAAGATGTGGAAATTATCATAAAGCGAGGAAGGTCTAAAAATGTAAAGGCTGGGACTTACTTCACTTGGGTATTCTCAGTTCTTTGACAGATTTAATTTTGCTTGCCTCAACATAAACACAGAATAAATACTTAAAACTTTACTAATACTAATAATTTTTTTTTTAACCCTTTCATGGTCACTACAGCGGACAGATGTTCAAAGCTGTTCTTTTGTATATTCATGGGTTTTGTTTAGGGATGGGAATCGAGAACCGGTTCCCAGTAGCTCAATTCCTTGGAATCGTTTGCCTGCCTACTTAACGATTCTGCTTATTGACTCCGCCTTCGTTGTGCACGCGCGGTGACATCACACGTACACTGCATTGTTTTGGTCAGAACGTAGCCAACATGGTGTTGAGGCAGAAACGGTCTAAACAGACGACACCAGGTCCACTGGAATACTGTCAAAGCTTCCATGTCTTCAGAAGGGTGGAATCCCTCCAATCTGTTCAAACATTTGTCCACAGCAAGTGATATCATTTACAGGAATGTCACATATTTGATACGCTACTTAGCGGCGCTTGTGAATGTAGTGGCAGAGTGAACGCCAGTTCCGGTTCTGGTATGGGCAACAAACATCATAACTCCTCAAATACAAATTTCCAAAGGTAAGAAGGGAAAGGAAATGAGGTGCACAACAACGGGAGACAAGCCAAGCTGAGTCGAATCAGTTCCACATAGTAGAAATGCTGCAATAGAGGAATTAGTAAAGAGTCTTTAGTTTCACTTTCACTGTACACCCCCCCGAACCGTGCCCGGCGTCATCTGTTATTATTATTTGTCCATACTGTATATGTTATATTTTCTGTGCAGATATGGAAATATAAAAGACAGTTAATGCAAACACACCTGTTTGTACTCTTTTATTCCCTCACCCAATGAGAATCGATAAGGAATCAGATCGATAAGCAATATCGATAATGGAATCAGAATTGTTAAATTCTTAAAGATTCTCATCCCTAGTTTTGTTGTTTTAGTTCCATATCAGCCAACACATTGGATGCTTATCAGGGTTCTCACTAGGAGTTTTTCACAGCGTAGGGGCACCAGGGGGGGTCCGGGGGCATCCTCCCCCGGAAAATTTTGAAATTTATAACTATCTGAAACACTATTTCCTGCATTTTGAGGGGCAAATTTTGAGGAATGAAACCAAGATTTGTCTTTGTTACAACAATGATTAGAAGCAAAAAATGTTTTTTTTTTTCAGTTTGGGAATTGTAATTATTGATGGGAATTACTCCATATGGGAACTTAACACAAATTGATACTCAGAGACAATATACAACCCTAACCCTAACCCTAACAATGCGATATTATCCTTGCGTTTGGCGTTGCTCCCGCTTCTACGCAGACATGATCATAGAAAAATATTCACTTGCACGAAATTAGGGATAATTGGAGCGGCACTCACACTACACGCACGCACAGGCTAAATTTTAGATATAATTTTCCACGGGTGATCAGTCCGTTTAAATAAGATAAATTGATTGAAGTCTCATTGTTAGCCAATGAGCGTAAAGCAAGTGATGTTGCCGGGCAGGCGTCAGACAATACCAAGGCACACAAAGGGGTGTTGATTATATTGTTCTCATTTCCTGTCTGCAGTGCTTTGCGCCAAGACAAAGGAATATATTTTTTCAAATTCAAATCTCGTTATCATTACGCTGGATGATCACACACACACACAAAAAAACACCACTACGCTGGTTGAAAGATAGCGTCGCGGGTCAAATCTCAGTGTCGGGGTCCCCCAGGGACAGCGTCGGGGGCCCCGATGTTCAATGACGCTAGCAAGAACCCTGCTTATACATCATCCCATACACTGCAATTGATAACCTTACTGTAACTTTGTTGTTCTTGATAAACCTGATCTGCACTAACATGTTTGAGTGTAGATCAATTGCTTGTTATTATTAGATTGTAATTAACAACATTTCTTTGGCATATTATCGCCATGAAGTGAGTAATGACTATTAAATGTGAGAAAACATCGGATTAGCAGCATTAAAAACGTTTTTATTTCATAGTTTTCACACACTTTATCAGTAAATACATGTTTCTTTGCTTTAACAATTAAACGCATGGTGTCCAGCTTCATAAACATTTTTCAGTCGCATTGTTTTGTTAATGCCTGAAGAGGAATAAAAACATTCAAGAAAAAAGTCTTGATTAAGGTTCTCATAATTCATGCATGAAAGGGTTAATGTCATATCTCCCCAACTCATACAACTTGACTGAACCTGAAAAAACCTGAGACAGTTTTAATTCCAGTGCAGAGAAC
Organism: Sphaeramia orbicularis; assembly: GCF_902148855.1. NCBI lineage: Eukaryota > Metazoa > Chordata > Actinopteri > Kurtiformes > Apogonidae > Sphaeramia > Sphaeramia orbicularis. Next base: position 31,839,634 of record NC_043973.1, read on the forward strand.
TCAGCACAAGTCCAAACTTTACAGGACAGCAGCTACAATTAGGAACATACTTCCATGGGATTCTTCTTGAGTGCATGTTGTGTTCAGGTAGTTATTACTGGGCCTGGCTGTGTGTTACCTGCCTTTAAAACTGTCATTCCCTGCCGCAGCGCTCGCCTCCTCAGGGCGACTGTTATGCGCTGGAGCTAGTGAAAAGTTGCTCATTGAAAAACAGACTGCAGTCATTGTAGCCCACAGCTGCAGTTCATCTCTAAAATATAACCTTTTCGAGTTTGGAAGGAGAAAAAAAACACACGTCATCAGTATGTCTCAAACACAGATGCTCCACATTGTGAAAATACAGTCTGTCGTCAGTCAAACACTGTATGTGTTGTATTATATCCTGTTGTAATCACTGATAAGATCTTATTGCTTCAATAACTACAGGGAAATAAAGTATTAAACCCTTTCATGCATACTGGTCACTACAGTGGACAGTTATTCTCCAGCTGTTCTCTTGCATATTCATGGGTTTTGTTGTTTTAGTTCCATATCAGCCAACACAGTGGACCCTTATGGATCATCCCATACACTGTAATTCAAACCATTACAGTAACTTTGCTGTTCTTGATAAACCTGATCTGCAGTAATATGTTTCAGTGTAAATCAATTATTTGTCAGAAAAAAAAGTGGTTTTTTTTTTGTTTTTTTTTGCATATTATCTCAATGAAAAGAGTAATAATTAGCATTAGAATATGTTAAAATGTGAGAAAACATCAGATTTTATTTCATCGTTTTAATATCAATTTCTGATATTGGGTTTTAAACACGTTTCTTTACTTCAAAAATTAAATGCATAGACATTTTTGTAACTCCATGAAAAAAAAACTTGATCACATTGTTTTTTTCATGTCTATGGAGGAATAAAAACACTCAAGAAAAAAAAATCTTAACTAAGGTTCCCATAATTAATGCGTGAAAGGGTTAAAGTAGCTGCAAAAATAACTGTGTTAGGCTCTTAGTGTTGTACTGAGGTGACCTACAGGACAGACGTTTGTTAAAACTTTTGAGGTCTTAATTATACATTACCTCAAGATCAGGTCAAGGGTTGGGACTTGTTACAGTGAAATTAAGAATAAGGATGTGGATTTCTTAATCAGATTGCTCAAGTGCTTCCTGATTACTGAACTGGTTTCATTATATTTGATTAGAGGAAATTAGACATTTGCTGACAACTGGGGAATTACACTTTCTGATATGACTGTTCAGAGTTTTAAGCATTGCAAACACCTCACACTGAGCTTGAGATGTAAAATGTATGAGAATAATATCAGATGTACCTATATTTCTTTTTAAAAATTTTTGTATTTGTATCACTGTCCACCCCCAAACCCATAATACTGAACGATCACTTAGTCCAGGCGTGTCAAACTCATTTTCTTCCGAGGGCCACATTCAGCACAATTTAATCTGCAGTGGGCCGGACCAGTAAAATAATAGCATGATAGGCTATAAATAATGAAAACTCCAAATTATTTTAGTGCAAAAAATAACATTCAATTATGGCAATATTTACATTTACAAACTATCCAAACAAAAAGGATGTGAAGAACCTGAAAAATGAAAGTACAATTTTATCAATATTATGCCTCGATTTATCATTTCTACATGTGCATTACAGATCAGATCTACAAAGGCACAAAACATTTAGTAACAGGCAAAATATTGTTAAAATTACACTTAGTTTTCTATAGACATTTCAGGTTGTTCATATTTGTTCAGGTTATTCACATTTTATTGTTAAAGGATAGTTTCTTCATGTAAATATTTTCATAATTTAATGTTTTTTGCACTAAATCAAACAGGAAAAATTGATGTTGTCATTATTTATAGGTTATTATATTATTTTTGAGTTTGATGCCCTAACTTGGTACTTGCAAATTCATCCCGCGGGCCGGATTGGAAACTTTTTCGGGCCGGTTTTGGCCCCCGGGCCGCATGTTTGACATCTGTGACTTAGTCTAATGCATCTTGAAACAATAAGTCAATTTGAGCATTACATTTTCATGCTCCTGACTGTACTTTAAATACTGATATATTAACAGCGTAAAAATGACAGGGTATAAACTGGCACAAATCCAGCTGGCACATCAAGGCATGTTTATATGTTCTCTCCAACTGTTATTGACCGCTGTGTCCATTTAATACTTGCTCTGATCTTGTTGCATCTATTTCGTTGAGTGGGTTTCATAATGTTTTCACTTGAGAAAGAAAAGACGTTTTTCAGATCTTCTTTTTTTTTATTTAGAACTTCATAAAAACTAAACAAGTGAAGCAATGTGAGGTTTAAAGTTGCAGATAACTGAGTTAAACAACATTAAATACACTTATGATAACTCAAATGGAAACTGACAATGTACAACAGAGAAAAATACCTGCCCACTGACATGAATTCAAACTACACCTACATAACACTATCACACATCTATACATATAACTATTTTCTACAAACTTAAATACATGTAAGTATTTAATCCATTCCATTACGTTTCACATACTTTTCTATACTTATGGTGAATGAAGTGACCCTCTTTGATTACTTTCTCCTTTTCTAACAGAAGAAACATCAGGAAATGTCATCCACTCTTGAACAATACAATAAATTGGACTAATGTGAAATGAAATTTGCTTAACTTTTGTAAGTTTTTTGTCTATAAGATCCATTAAGGATTACAGACTGAGCTCCATGCCCACCTGTTAGATTGTGCAGCAGGTGTTGTTGATTGTGGTGTCATGTATTGTTTACTTGTGCTTGTTCATGACACCCTTCAGGAAGTCTTCAAAACGTGGGGCAGCGGCCTCCTTGGTGGGCTCATCAGCAGGGGCGGGCTCATCGGCAGGGGCGGGCTCGACGCGACGTAAGCGGCAGTTGTAGTCATACTCGGGGTCACAGTTGGGGTCAGGCAGGATAATGCCATCCTTTCCAGGTTTTGATGCCCCAGAGGAAGGAGGGGGGGAAAACTTATTACAGCTGGGGTCAAACGGGTGGCAGAAAGGTTTGGCTGGAGCCTTGATGTCAGCCTTGGCCTCAGAGCTGGGCTCCACTGGGGTGCAGTCTTTGTCATAGTGCACATAGCAGTCGTAACCCTCCTTGGTCTTTCCAGGGACGCCGAGCTTGTAGCGGACCTGATTGATTGATTAATTGTGTTTTTTTGTTCAAAACAGAAGCAAACTATATCGAAAATTACAAGCATTATGCAACGACAATTTAATTTCACTACATTATTTAATAAATCAAATGCAAAGGGTAAAAACAATTTATAGAACCACTCAACAAGCAAGATTACAGTAAAGTAGCCAAAATACTGAATTATTAAATCCTAATAGCAGGACTTCAGATTCAGACCTGGTGCTCGGGCATCGGCGGAGGAGGCTGGCGCAGAGCGGCGGCGGCTGCCAGTATGCAGTATGGATCGTAGCGAGGGTCGCAGGACAGAGAAGCAGCAGGGGCTCTAAAGGCTGCAGATGCAGGGGCGTCCTTCAGGGGGTACTCCAGCACGGGCTTGGTGAGGCCTGACAGCTTGGTGGCGGTCAGGGGGTTGCAGCCGGCGTCAAAGAGGGGGTTGCAGTGCTGCTCTTTAGGAGCTTCCTCAGTGGACAGTGGAGCCGGAGCAGCGACGTTCCCCACACACAGAGGATCCACTGTTGGGTCACAGCCTGGGTAAAGCAGGTGGTAGAAACCAGTTGGGGCCTTCTGCACCAGGAGGGGCATGCAGTAGGGGTCCTGGGGGTCACATTTGAGAGCGGCATAGGATGGAGCAGGGCCAGGAGCTGGGCGGTAGCCATAAGCTGCCCTCAGGTGGTACTGCAGACACTCTACATCTTCAGCATTGCAGATCCTCAGCAGCTCTGACTTCTGCTCGGGGCTCAGGAAAGACTCCAGGACGGGGGCGTAGTAGTAGAAGCCAGTGGGGCTCTTCAGCGGCATGGGCAGAAAGGGTGTCAGGATGGGAGCTGGAACCTTGGCTGGAGCTGGAGCTGGAGCTGGCTCGGGCTCGGGGGCGGCCGCCTTGGGGAAGTAGTGGAACAGGCAGTAGGGGTCGATGTAAGGATTGCACAGCCTGACGGCGGCAGACTTGATGGGGGCGGGCATCACCACCGCTGCCTTTGGTTTGCTAGTGGACTCAGCGATGCAATCTGGATCGTCAGAATCGGCACAGGTCTTGTAGATTTCACTAAGGTGCTTTAGGTAGTGGTCGAAGGTCGGCCCCTCCTCTGATCGGTGCTTGTTCTGCAGGTAGGCCATGTACAGGCGATCCAAATCCTCAATCTGAAGGAAACCGTGAACATAGGGGAAAATAATAAAACATCACCTCTCAAATGTTGACAACTTTTCCTTTGGAGAGACTGACGTACATACGAAAAGGAAGGCAGGATATGTTTGAAAAGATATGGGAACCTTTTAAGATGTTTGTTAAAAGTGTTGATTTAGCAAATGACAATGAGGAGGAATAAATATTCAGTTGTGTAAACCTTACAACAGGGTTAATGAGTTCAAATACCTGTAACTGTAACAGGACATTCAATTATGTACAAATGTTTATGGCTGAGATGTTTGTGATGTGTGTATGTGTATTGTTTATTTGTAATTTTTTGTTTTGTTTTGTTTTTGTTTTGTTTTTGCTTGTAACACTTGTAATGTTGCAGGTGCCTCTGTTAGTGAGGCCTACATGCTTAATACAATTGTGTGTAGATTTACAAGTATATGTGTATATATATAAAAAATGTGCTAATAAATATGTTGTTTAAAAAAAAAAAAAAAATCCCCTCTGATCCATTTGAACATAATGCCATGGAGAATTACTGGATGGAAAACTAAAAATCCATATACTTTATTTAAATCCTCTGTGACAGAATGCACGCTGCTTGAGCTCACTCTCAAACTAAGGAACCCTGACCAGTAAAAACCACTCTAACACATGAGCTGAAGTGAAGAAAATCTCTGCATATTAAGACAATAGTTGCATAGTAATAGTTTTATATAATCCTGGACTAAGAATTGAATAAATTGACTGTGATTTGTCTTGCAAACTAATGATGCAAAATGTTGGCTCAGTCTTAAAAGTACGAAGACTATTTTTTTTTTATTCTTGACTGCATGAAACTGAATAATTAATATGAAACAGATTCCACTCACTCCTTCTTGGTTGTGGGTGTCCATGAAGTACTTGTACCATCCCCAGAAGTCAGGAAGCCGTTTGAACTGGGGGAAAGCCAAGACAGGCACATTCCTTCTGTTGCGGACCAGCTTCTTCAAGTTCTCCATGGCCTCGGCTTTCACATCATCAGACACTGCGGCCACTGAGGACAGAGAGGATGTGAGACTTTAACAGAAGTCAGAGTAGAAATTCTAAATATGCAAATTGTCTGTGTTTTCCCAAGATGTATATGGTCACTGTGTGGAAAAAAAAACGTGCCTGCGAATAATTACTACTGAAGTGATAAAGGTCTTTTTATTCCATGATATCTGAGGGTAAAAATTTAGTTTCTAAACTTTTGCTTGTTGTTTTGTGTCCTACTTTCCAAATACCCATCCCCAAAATGGTCTCACTTATAAACCCTGAAAAAGATTACTATATTATTTCGTAATTACCCCACCCCCCCCAAAAGGAAGGGAAGGGGTGTTGTTTTTGGTTGGGTTTGTTTTGTTTGTTAACACTTGAGCAGCAAAACTATTGGTTCAATTCATACCAAATTGGGTTTATAGACTGCCAGCGACCAGGAATAGATGTCATTACATTTTGGGAAAGGTAGGTCAAAGTTCAAATTTTTTATGATTTTTTTTAGAATCTTCCCATTTACCTATGACGGGCGAAATACGGGTGAGGGGCGGGGTTTGTTGTGCCTGGCATCATTTGTTTTATTTAGATATGGCCACGATAGCATTGTCAGTAGTGGACTTTTATTCAACTTTACACTTAAAAAAAGAAAATACTACACTGTTTGCGTCACTATATTTGTCACCTTAGTAACTCATTACATTTCAGGATATAAATTTGTTTTTCTTCCTTTTTATTCTGTTACTTCCTAACCCTCTTGGATTTGCTTGAAAGTGCATTGTCTCAATCAGATGCAGGTCTGTTTTTCTTAATTCAGAAAAAGATACGTAGTTCTAACAGGACGACATTAGAGTTTATACAATATGATGCTTTACTGTGGATTAAACCACTAAATGGTGTATAAAGTAGTACAAATGAACTCAACCTTGAACATGTAAAGCAGTAAAACATGCATAAATACATATGAATGGCAGCAGTAATGTTAATCAAAAACCTCAGGAGACATTTTAAAGTACAATGACTACTTTGATTTTTATACTTTAAAGGGGCTGTATCAAGAAATTTCTACATTCAAACATTACAAATTCTGTAAAAGTATCATTAGATTGTTTAGAATAAAGAAATGCGAAGTTATACCAAACGTGCATTGTGGAGTTCTGAACTGAATACAACACATTTACACCAACAGTCTGGATTTATGTGACCAGTAGAGGGAGTAGTGAGTCAGTCTGTTGATCTCCCATAGTGAGAAAAACAAATGACACAAGGCCTTTGACTAAAGTGTCAGAAAGTGATGGGATGGGACCAAAACTGACAAGAAACAACTTTTAGAGCCTAACAAAGCACAAAGGGACACAGTGGTACAGTGGATAGCACTGTTGCTTCATAGCAAGAAGGTCCTGAGTTCAATTCCAACACCAGGAACCTCTCTGTGTTGTTCTCCCTGTGTCTGCATGGGTTTTAATCGAGTATTCCAGTTTCCTCCCACCATCCAAAAACAGACATTAATTGGTTAATCTAAATTGCCCATAGGTGTGAGAGTGATTGATTGTTCGTATGTATTTGTCCAGGTTGTTACTGAAAATGAGAATCAGCTCTCAACTAACTAACCAGGTTAAATAAATTAATAAAAGCTAGAAGCATGATTATTGTTTTCACCACTGGACACGTTATGAAGGTATATAGTTATTATGTAATGTTATTATCTTTGCTAACTTTGCTGTTGATGCATGGTTCAGACTAAACTATGACAATCACAGTTTGGATTATTCCAAACAGGTCTTTAGTCCAGCTGTTTACAACACAAACTGAGGTGATTTGTGGTTTTTCTGTGTCTGTTTTCTGTCTCAAACCAGAGCTAAGCTAACAGAGCTTTAATGTAAACTATCAGGTGATGCAACACCTTCCTTAAGATTATAAGACACAGTGTTAATTTGACCAACTGTCCAAATAACTGGCAAGGAGTTTTGATTTGAAGAAGAAAACTTGATAATAAGATAACACAGATGTGTGGAAACAATGAGCTTTATACTTTATACAATGTCTGTGGATACATAGCACTGAGCTGTTGGTGGTTTTGGGAACTAAGGGTGCACTCTGGTTCATGACTTTGAGAGTCTAGCACAGGGGTCTCAACCTTATTTTCTTTCAGGGGCCACATTCAGCTCAATTTGATCTGCAGTGGGCTGGACCAGTAAAATAATAACCTATAAATAATGACAACCCCCAATTTTTGTCTTTGTTTTAGTGCAAAAAACCCCATTAAATTATGAAAATACTTACTTTTATAAACTATTCAAACAAAAAGATGTGAATAATCTGAAAAAACTGAAATTTCTTAAGAAAAATAAGTGCAATTTTAACAATATTATTCCTCCACTTATCATTTATACGTGTGCATTATGGAACCGAACTACAAAGACACTAAATAGTAACAGGCAGAAAATTGTTAAAATTGTGCTTAATTTTGTTTAGACATTTCAGGTTGTTCATATTTGTTCAGGTTATTCACATTTTATTGTTACAGGATAGTCTGTAAATGTAAACATTTTCATAATTTAATGTTATTTTTTTGCGCTAAAACAAAGACAAAAATTTGAAGTTGTCATTATTTATAGACATAATATAATATTTTTTTCACATCAAACTGAGAAGAAAATATGGAGTCATTATTTCTCATAGGTTATTATGTTATTATTTGACTGTAGATTATATTGGTCTGTATGTGGAACCTGAACTAAAATGAGTTCCACAGCCTTGACTGTGGAATTTTTGCACGTTGCAAATTCATCCCACGGGCCGCATTGGAACCTTTGGTGGGCCGCATTTGGCCCTCGGGCCACATGTTTGAGACCCCTGGTCTAGCATATCAACACTATGTTAAACTCCTTTAAGCTCATTTTGCTGACCATACTTATACACTTTTTAAATGCAGACCTTTTACTTGTAGTTGAGTATTTTCACGGTGTGCTATTGGTACTTTTATTTAACCCTTTCATGCATGAATTATGAGAACCTTAATCAAAATTTTATTCTAGACATTTAGACATGAAAAAATAATAAATAAATAAATAAATAAGTAAATAAATAAATAAATAAATAAATAAATATATATATATATATATATATATATATATATATATATATATATATATATATATATATATATGCGATTGATTTCTTTATGAACCTATTTTTCACGGAGTTACCAAAATGTCCACTCAGCTGGACACCATGCGTTTAATGCTAGAAGCAAAGAAACATGTATTTACTGATATACTGTGAGAAACCTATGAAATAAATGCTGATAATCTGATGTTTTCTCACATTTTAACATACCTGCATGGATATAATATGCAAAAAACAAAACAAAACTTTTTGTCAAACAATCACAATTTTTTTACACTCCAACATGTTAGTGCAGATCAGGCTTATCTAGAACAGCACAGTTACAGTAATGGTCTGAATGTCGGTGTATGGGATGATGCATAAGTGTCCACTGTGTTGGCTGATGTGGAACTAAAACAACAAAATCCATGAATATACAAGAGAACTCCTATGAACAGCTGTCCACTGTAGTGACCACTGTGCATGAAAGGGTTAAAAACATGTTTGTGCTGGTTTGTCATGTTCTCTATAGTGTCACTGTGTTCAACAGTATGCATGTATGTTGTCAGTACTGGCTGTTTATGATGCAGATTAACACCATATTTCTATGTAAGTATTTCTGACTATTTCAAAATCCACCGTCCAGTTCCAACTTGACGTGTAAAACATTTGACGTGTCCTAAACGCCACATCACATTTCCTCACCTTCCTCCTCCTTGTGCTGCTCCACTGGTACGGCCCCTAGAAAGTCTGTAAAACACAAGCCGCAGCCACATTAGCACCAACAGCTGACTAGGACCAGATGTTGAGCTTTCCCTTAACATCAGGGAAAACGCTGACCCACTAATAAGCCCTAGGGTGAACACGGCAGGTGCTGAGGGGCTCTGGCGCCCCACAACAGACAGCATCCTGCACATTAAATGCCCCCCCCTCCCATACTAAGACCTATACTCAGTTAAGCTTTGAACCAGCCCTGTGGAGTCGACGCAGCTACTGGGGGCCTGTTTAAATTAACCTGTAAAACTACAAAGAGTGGGCCCTCACACAAACCAATTACCAGTCCACTGTAAAAGTGGATGAGGTGGGGGGTGGGACACGTTGGGGTACATCTACATCCATATGTGGAGTGTCTTCTGCTGCACCGCAAGTTTCCTTCAGAAGTTTAAGAGCAAACGTCCATGGTAGTTTATTATGGTAGAAACCTGTGGTCCTTTTAACTTACAGAAATGGAAAAGCATCCACAAGAGAAGAAATAAAGGGTTTTTTATTACTTTAATTTCTGATTATACTCAACGTCTAAGATTACATATAATTTTAATATTTAGACAATAACAGTAATGACATCTTTATACATCTTTATAACTACTAAACCAACTAAATTAGAAAATTCAAGTCATGTGCCAACATAAGTGTAACAACAATCTGTCAGTCAAGTCTCACCTGGTAATAAAACAAGTGCTAGAACAAATCCAGTGTGGATAAGGAAAAACGAAGGTCGGGCCATTTTCAGTTTATGTGCCTCCTGAAAGAAAAGAAAACAGAGTTCATTGCTGTGTTTTATAACAGTGCTGTTTTTTTCAGTTGGTTAATACAATATAAACATCGGACAATATACTGTAGTAAAACAATTCAACCAGACTCAGATCGATCCCTGTGTCGAACTGTTTTTGTTTGACTTTTCCAGCAAACTGTTAGATATGGAAATCCATGAGAAGGCAATGCACTTTGCACAAAAAGTGGGCTTTTATTTAGCAGGCTGATGCCAAGACGATGGAAGAGGATTGGGGACATGTTGTAATAGAGCTTTTCAGGGATTACTGAGAATATGAGACTTAGTTCTGAATATCAGAGTATCACATAAACAGTCTGAATGGAATAATCAAACTGCCTAAAAGCTGGAAATAGTCTTCTTCATTACTGCGTAGATTGGCTCTTGAATTACTGCTGTTGAGATTGTTCACAAAGAGACATTGTCTAATACAGCGTCGCTTTCATTTGTAAATCTGACAACTCTTCCTTGAATCACTGCAGCTTACTCGACTAAAAAGAACGTGAGGTGATGGAGCATTCACGTCTGTTCTTACCTGCAAAGGTGCTGAAGTTCTGGCCACCTGTGATCACCTCTGGGGCCGAGGGCTCTCTGGATCGAGCGCTGGGGGAAGGGGGTGCTGGACGGTGGCTCTTTGAGCTGTTGTCTAAAGCCTGTAACTCACTGCTCCCTATATGGGACAAACAGGCAGAGAAACATTTTTAAGGAGCCCTTCTTGATCATTAAAAACAAAAAGGCATGTCGTTTAGCTCCAGCGTGCTGTTAGGTGCTCTGGGATTGGCTCCTACGTTGCCATCCATCCAACCAATAGGGGTCCTGTAATTAGAAGAGGTGAGCAGCAGGACTGTGGAGAAGAACATTAACAAGGTGCCATTTAGCTCTAGTTTCTTTTCTCGCAGGATTGGAATTTGGGGTCATGATGCAAGGTGACAATATCCAATCCACTGGTGGATTTTGAGATTTCAGATCTAAATAAACAGCTCAGTGGGTGTGAACTTAAAAACTGTAAACTGTTTAATCCACACAGCTGGAGGTCACTGTTACAGGAGCCAAAACTATAAAGAAGAGCCTGCAGCAAATCACAGAGGCAGAGGTGGCAAAAGCTTCATTACAAACTGTAGACCAAGAGACACTCCTGGTATTCATGGTGCTTTCCTGTCACTACAGAAAAATGAAAAACCATTACATAAAGCAGGGTTTTATGATATAGCATAGAGGTAAGTGATACTACCATTCTCTGCCACTGGAGGGAATCTAATGAGATCAGTCAGATGAGAAGTTCTCTGTTTTCATATCAGTGCTTCATCAGAGACGGCAGTGTCTCTGTAGAGAGTTTCTGAAAAGAGAAGAAACGATTTCTGAAGTAACCACTGTGTTGCATCAGTATATTGACAAAAGTGTGAGTAATAGTGTCCAGGATGACAGGAAACGTGACTCCTTTTACTTCAGTGATGCAATGTTAAATCCACACAGATGCTGTAAAATGTTTTCATTGTATTGATATTCCCCAACTTTGTCAAAAATAAGTGGTGTAGAGCAACTTGTTTTTCAGCACAAACCTGACTTACAAATGTATCTGTCCACTGAGTGATCCTCAGGACGCTATCATCACACTGCCATCAAATCCTAGTTTGTGTCCTGCACAATGGCAGAAGGAACATTGATCTGTCTTTTATAATAACTGTGGATGTTTCTATCTTGCTGTATTGTACTTTTCTTGTGCTGTATGCTTGTGCTGTGGGTTTTTTTTTTTTTTTGTTAAGGACAGTAAAGTCCAACTGAAATGAACTTAGTCCAAGTGCTATTACTCTGCCTTTTTATACAAAGTTGAAAGGTTGATTTTGGAGAAAGAAGATAACAATAAGTGTTGTTATTTAGCTTAAATCTCATTGGCTACACAGTACTTTCAGATTTTCCAAAATGCACAAATGTTAACAATGGAAAAAAAGTAAACTTCCTCCCTCCTCAAGATCTTATTTTTGCACATGCATGGTTTTTATCCAACAACATAGTGGTTGCTGGAGTCATTATAGGGGAAACAGGCCTCATCCAGAGGACCACTAATGAAGCTGCTGCTGCTGAGCCATTAGGACCGACATGCCAGCACTGCTGTTTGTTTGGTACATGATCCTGAAGCCTGGATATGCCACGTTGCCTGGCTGTGCAGCCCAGAATTTGCAGTTATATATCCCATAAAACACACTGCGGATGTACACAGTGTGCTTATAAATACAGTTACGTTGTCCAGAATCTGTACAGGGTGGAATATTTAATGTTTTTTGTTTATGAAAGAGCAGGTTTTTTAAAATTTTATTTCATATCAGCAAGCTTGGTTTCCCATTGTCTACATTAAATTAAAACCAAAGTAAATTTAATTTCTCTGCCATGAGCATTTCTGTCACTCAGTTCCTACACACTGCTCTTCTACAGTTACACACTTTGTCCCCTCAGGAATGTGACTGATGATGACTCAGCCTTGGCCATAATCCCTGCAATTTACACATTTCAGAATAACCGGGGCTGTCACAGAACGAGACAAATGGTTGTCTTCTGCAGCTTAAAGCAGAACAGCCACCAGGAGAGATGCCTGTCTCTGTCCCCACATGGAAACAAATCATGCCAACTTCACTAAGATTAAGGCTAAAACTGTTTGTGACAGAAAATCTAATTAAAAACGCTCTTAAAAAAATTACGTCTGTCAACTGCTTTTATTTATACCCTTCAGATGTGCTTTCAGATGCATGTCACATACAAAGAAATGATCAGCAAATCATTAATAATTCATTATTTACTATTAAAAGTTGTGTAGTGTGTTGTGGAAAAACTCAAATGGGATTAAGTAAACCTAAATATAGATTTTGGCAAGATTTCTGCAGGGAAAATGTGCCCAAATAACCTCTAGTAATCAGTTTGAAATTTAGTTTTTTGAGTCTCAAAATGAAGAATTACATTAATATTAACCAAATATCAAATATGAACACCTATTTATTGATATTTATCATATTCCACCTACTGATGAGGACCATAGGATGTAATGGAACACTCCAGAGGAACACTTTATACACTATTAACTGTTTATACACAGTATGTCAGCTCTATGGCCCTTCAAGCAAAATGTTACTAACAAAAACTAATTATGTTTTCTTGTTCTTAAAGAATTTTTTTGTGTAAAATAAATTGTCCAACCAAAAAACAAAACAGTCAATATTTTGTTGGACTGCCTTTGCCTTTGATTACAGGATGCATTCAGGCAGTGCTTTTGCAGTGTCATAATAAATGTCATATGTTTGTCCCATGGTTATAATGGTTTTGGATTTTTCATTATAGTTTAGTTTTATTTAGTTTTGACTTTTTTTAATTCGTTTTTAAAGCAGGTTTGCTAGTTTTTATTAGTTTTAGTTTTTTTCTAAATGCTTAGTTTTAGTTTAGTTTTACTTTTTTTTTAATATCTTTTCCCTTCTTCTCTGTCATTGTATTCAAATAATTCCAGACAGGACTCTGCTGCTTTCTCCCAACTTTAGTCTCCATGTTTCCAGGTAGAGTGGGGACCAGAAGACGACTGGAAACCACAAGTGACGGACCGTCAAGTGTCGTATGGTGCTGCTAGCTAAAAGTGCTAGAGTGAAATAAATCGCTTTTGTATTAATCCAACATTGACAAAGATGAAAACAAAGGGAATTTTATCCATAATCTTTATACGTTTTAGTTAGTTTTATAAGCACACAATACAGTTTCAGTTAGTTACCGTATTTTTCTTTTAATTATAGTTCTTATTTATTTCAGTTAACGAAAATGTTTTTTCAATTCTAGTGTTCGTCATTTCGTTAGTTTTCGTTAACGATAATAACCTTGGTCTGTCCAGATTTGCATTAATTTTTCACCAGGATCTAATGTACTGATCCCAAAGAGTCTCAGCAGGGTTCAGGTCTGGACTCTGTAGTGGCCAATCCATGTGTGGAAATGGTGTCTCATACTCCCTGAAGACCACTTTCATTATTTGATCCCACTGAATCCTGGTATTGTCATCTTGAAATATGTCTGTGTCTTCAGAGAACAAAAAATCCACAGATGATCCCATCTGGTCATTCAGTACATTCAGGTTCGGCTGACCTCAGTTTATGCACACATAATGTTACTGAAGCAGCCCCATATCATAGCACTACCCCTATAGACTTGTACTGTAGGCACTAGGCATGATGGGTAATTATTACATCCACTCTGAAACAGGGTCAATGTGGACTCATCAGATCACATGACCTTTATCCATTGAAACACAGTCCATTCTTTATGCTCAACTTTAAAACTGATGGTTGTTTGAGAAGCTCCTCAGTGCATCAGTCAGAGTTATCACTGGCTGTAGTCGTCTCACTCACTGCTGTGAACTGTACGCTAAAGCTGGGTGACCTTCACTGAGCTCCCGAGGGTTCACCCATTAGATGTTACTGCTCTATAAGGCTCTTCTTGGGTTGGTTCCATCATACAAGGGGGGGCTGAAAAGTTCATAGCCTGACTAAGAAGGAGTTATTGCACAGCAATGAAACTTGGCATACATTAAATTCAACCTTTCCTGATACTAACTGCATGGCTTCCTTCCAGATAAACCCAAACTGGATAAATAATTTAGGACTTTGAAAAGTAGTACTACAGACATTTCATGAAAATGCTTGCTTTTCATCCCTCCTTCGTTCTCCCTCCCCCTCTTGAATTCCTCTTTCCAGTTTTGCACAGTTGATAAAGCTGGAGCATCATCCCCTATAGCAGGGCTGTCAAACTCATTTTGGTTCAGGGGCCATATTTAGCCCAATTTGATCTCAAGTGGGCCAGACCAGTAAAATAATGACTTAGTAACCTATAAATAATAACAAATCCAAGTTTTTCTTTTTGTTTTAGTACAAAAAAAAACCCCAATTAAATTATGAAAATATTTACATTTTACAAAAAAGATGTGAATAACCTGAAAAAACAGAAATTTCATTTGAAAAATTAGTGCAGTTTTAACAATATTATTCCTAGACTTATTATTTATACATGTACATTACACACAGTGTTCCATAAACATTTGGTAACAGGCAGAATATTGTTACAATTTTGGAGTTTGGAACTAAAATTTGAACAATTATTACAATATTCCATCTCTTATTATTAGCACAACTATAGATCACAGTGGATCCATAAATGCACAAAACATTTAGTAACAGGCAGAATATTGTTAAAACTGCACATTTCAGGTTGTTCATCTTTGTTTTTATTTATGTATTTATTTGCATTTTATTGTGAAAGAATAGTTTTGTAAATGTAAATATTTTGACAGTTTTCACTGAAATTTTTTCGACATAATTTTTCACAAAGAAAATTTGTCATTGTCATTATTTATGGGTTATTGTGTTGTTATTTTTACTGTAGATCACATTGGTCTGTATGTGGAACCTGAACCAAAAGGATTTGGACAACCTGGACTGTTCAGGTTCATTTTTGCACTTTCATCCAGCGGGCCGGAATGGAACCTTTTGCGGGCCGGTTTTGGCCCCCAGGCCACATGTTTGACACCTGTGCCCTATAGCAACCATGTCAGCATGAATGCCCTGGGGGGCTCACCCCTTTTTCTGCAGACATTTGATAAGACCACGGTGCCACGGATGGTTCACAAATGTCTCTGGTACTACTGTTCAAAGTCCTAAATTATTGATCCAATATGGGTTTATCTGGAAGGAAATCATGCAATTAGTATCAAGAGAGGTTGAATTTAATGTATGCCAAGTTTCATTGCTGTGGAATAACTCCTTCTTAGTCAGGCTAGGAACTTTTCAGCCTCCCCTCATGTTTATCTTCTGTTGTTCACAGAACCAATAGCCCTTATCAGAGGTGGGTAATCCCAGGTTCATTAAGTCAAAGTCCTGCCATGTATCAGTTCCAACCTTTTCACTTAACACTGGTGGTTCCACTAATTACCCCATCTACCTGTGCTCATCAAAATGGGCTGGTTCAGTGAACAGGTTAGAACCAATACATGGCAGGACTTTGACTTGATGAACCTGGGATTACCCACCTCTGGCCCCTCTGCCCTACAGACATGTGATATTCATCATCTGAATGTTCCCAGGGTTCAAACTGGAATGGGGAAGTGGTCTTCAGTTTTGTGGCCCCTCTGCCTGGAATACCGTTCAGTCAGAGCTGAAAATACCACACCTCATTACACTACAAGCATGTTTTACCATTTAACTGACTAGACAGAGAGAACCCCTTGGACAGTGCCTATGTTTTTAAATTGTTGCTAACCTCGACCAGATCTTGCAATTTAAAAAAAATTGCTGGTGACCGAAAGCTACTTTGTACTTTAAAAATGTTGACAAACTCTTATTATTATTGTGTGTTATTACCAAATTATTGCCTGTTTTTTTTTTTTTTTTTTTTTTTTTTTTGTTATCACTGATCTTTGAACCTGTTTTTCATTATGGTATGGTGTGGAGTGCTTAATTGCTGGGCCAGGACACCCTTATAAAAGAGATCTCGATCTCAATGGGATTTTATCTGGTTAGATAAATAAAAAGGAACAGGTTGCAGCTGAAACATATTAATCGCTGCAGTAATTATAAAATAGAAGGATCTGAATTATTTGCTTAGTTAACCCTAGACCTTGCAGACCCAGAACTGTTTTTGGTGGCGTACAAATTAATTCTTCTTAACACTTAACCTTTCCCAAGGCTTATTTATTATAATTATCCTCAGCGTTTTGCATTTTTCAGTGAAAATCATATATTTTCGTCTATTTAATTTAGTAATCATGTAGCTGTTCATAAAAGCTCAGAGTTAATTCAAAGGTTATTATATTAGAAAAGAGAAAACTGAAGAAAAAGTTACTTTTCTAGCAAAATAGATCATTAATTGAACATAAAAACAGTGTCTACAACTACTGTTATGTGTCATGGGTTTTAAGATAAGATAAGATAAGATAAGATAAGATAAGATAAGATAAGATAAGATAAGATAAGATAAGATAAGATATACTTTATTGATCCCCCAAGGGGGAAATTCAAGTATGTACAGCAGCACAAGACAGTATGCATCAATTACAACAGAAAATAAAAAATATAAACAAGTTTAAGTGACAAAAGTGACAAAAAAATAGCAATAATAATGATAAAGTAGCAAGTGTGCAGTAGGTAACTTTTTACAAGTGTGCAAGTGAGTGACATTTACAGATGCGAACGACAGCAATTTACCGGTGGAACAATGTTGTAGAAGATGACGGTGTTTCCACGCTCACCTCTGAACGTACAAATGGGTCATTTCTGATGACTATGAAAAAATGACAAACTATATTTTACATCAGTTATTTACATGTATTGATAAGAACAGTAGTTCAAAAGTTGTTAAACATTTTAGATCAGTAGACGCTTTTGGTCACCAGCTGGTCATTTAGGTCTTTGAGGGTTAAATTTCAACAGAAAAAAATCCTTATAGTTCCTTGAAATTATCTACAGACTGGTCATGACTTTATAAAACCTCATGAACGCAGCTGATCATTTTCTTATGTTTGTTGGTCTTAACTAAGCAGCACTGACTCCTCTGCAGATACTTTTTCTTTTTTTTATTCTTAAAGTCATTTAGGACTTTGGTGTGGACTCCCCACTGATGCACAATCGAGAGGTTTGAGGGTAATTAATACTATTGTCTTGTGCATAACTGTTGGACATTTCTGTGCTGACAACACACTTTTCTGTTTTGCTGATTCTGTACCACCCGCTTTTGGAAACCTGCAGTATGCATTTTATGCTCTTCAGCTTATCTGTCTCCAAGTCATGCTGACTAATTTAAAAACCAAAAAAAAAAAAAAAAAAGCTTCTTCTTGAAATATTAAAAAATGCTGGAAATATTATTGACCCTCAGATCAGCATTCACTGTGGTGCATGTGAGGAGTCTGGATATAAATATTTAAGCTCTACACGATACTTTCATTGAGGAACTAAAAAAATAATAACCATGTGTTGCTGTGCAGGAACATGTCCAGTTTTCACATTCTCCATGGGACACAGTTTTCTTTCACACTGGTGATGTAATCTACCGACACACAAAGACCTGAAGGCTTATAACAACAGACGCACACAGCACCCACTCCCACTGTGCTTTATTGCAAAAAAAAAAAAAAAAAAAAGAAAAGGAAAAAGAAAAACATCTGAGTCTCTTCAGTGTTCTGGTTTCTGTTTATGGGGTCTCTTTCAAAAGTGACCATATTGTATGTGTTTAACTGACTGCAGTTTTGGATTCATCACATTCAGCCTCAGGTTGGTCTGATGCAAGTTCTTCAGACTCATATACCTTCTCTCTTTTTGGTAGATGTAAGCGATATTTTGATTTGTGAATCCTACAGTCTATATGGATCCGTCTTCATTTCATAATTTACGTGCAGCTTAAGTTATTCTGACCTGAATTGCTTTTTCATATTTTTAGCACCGTTGTTTATTATATTGCAGTATCCCCTATCACCCCTGTGAGGGAACTGCAATTGGGTCTGTCTGCATCCATAACTCAAAAATCTACTGCATATTTCAACTTGACAGTTTCACACAAGGTAAAGTATGTAGGTCTCTACTACATCTCAGTCTATCTCAAGGATTATCTCGAGCTGTATCCAGATTTTTAGCTACTGGGAGATTGGACACTTTTTGACATTTTTGTCATTTTCTTGGAAATGAAGGCAGGTATTGGTCTGGAAAAAAACATAAAACCACATGGTACATGACAATATATATCAAAATGATCAATTTCTAGAACTGAGATCATAATTTTATTTCTAAATCTGACATATTTGATTGTAATTCCTGACCTTAGTTTTAAGTATAGTGTCTTCAGATGGGTTTTTTTTTTTTTAAACTCATTGTTCATTCCTTTTTAAGAGAGAGTAAGACCTCATAGTCTGGTAACAGAGAAATCACATCCATTCCACCACAAGTAACTCTGAAACTACTGACAGAAACATGAAAAAAAAAATCCTGGGGGTATGAGTCAGGTGATTAATAATGTAATGTACTGTTGAATGTTGTGACACAGTGGATTTATTCAGTATGATGGATATGAACTAAAAGGGCAACGGTCTGCAATCTCTGATTTTCTTGTTTTGTTTGAGTTCTACCATATGTCAGTTGGACCTGTGATTCATTTGCTGCAGGTATTTTTATTTTTTTTAGCACCATTATTTCTTTTTTGCAATTTCAACTCAAAATACTCAAAGTTAACCCTCCGGTATCCCGTCCAGTAAGGCCCTTACTAAGCACCAAGTGTGCCTTTTTGTCACTCTTGTGGAATAATGTCAAACAAATTTTCATACAGTTTGTTTTTAATTCTTTTACACTTTTTTCTATTTCATCAACTTGAGCCGTAAATAAAAATACCAAATACTCAATAATTGTCACATTTTTTAACTCTTTAAACGCCGTGTTTGTAATGGAAACAAACCATTTTTTTTTGGATGCAAAAAACACAAAAAATTAATTTTTTTCAATATACTACATAAAAAGTGGATTACATATTATTTGATTTTTTCATCCTGGCATATGTCAATGATTAACTCCAACATTGGTTAATTTGCATTATTATTTTTGGCGCTAGGTCAAATGTTCAAAAATACTAGCATCTGTCACCAAGTGTGCGTAAAATGCACACCTATAAATCAAACTATTAAATATTATATATTGATTTATTTTTCTGCTCTAATTTGATTTTATTTTTGTAAATCAAGGTCAGCCCTAATCATACATATCAAATGGAAGAAATAGTGCGTTTCAGGCACACTTCGCAGACAGATGCTAGTCTTGTAATTTTCTTTTGTTTACAATGTGCACATTTTAGTTGGTGGCCAGAATTTTAAAGATCATGCAAAAATGAACAACTTTTGAATTCTAACCTTACTTAAATTGTGAAAAATAATATGAAGTTTTTTGACACGAAGTGCAAAGTGTGCCTAAAAGGCACACCCGGATACCGGAGGGTTAAGCATAAATGAAATAAATTTATAAACAATAGAGATGACTACAAGTAAATGAATTTACTATTTTTGGATTTTAAAAAAAAGTTATGCTGTTTGTTAATTCTATTGGATCAAGACTTAAATGAATCAAACGGCCACATCTGCCAATAATTAAACAAGATATATAGAAGTATACAAAGTGCTATTTATTGATTTTGAGCATCATCACATGTAAATTCCATCACAAAAATACAAATGTTGTTGGATAACTGCTATACACATATATACAAAACCATGACGTAACAGGAGATACAGCTGATATACAAACCAAACACACAGAATGTATGTTATTATGATTTACACACACTGTCACAAATAATTTAAGCGGACTTCAGTAGAACATTTATCACATGCCATCTGCAGTATGTTTAAGGGTGACAGCATGTGCAGCTCTGTTCATCATATCTATAATTACTAGTCCTAACAGGTGTTTTCGGTGCACACAAACCTGCAATCCAGTTTAGACGAAGTCCGAGGCGTGAGCACGATACAAGCTCCTAATTTCAACATACCATATATGAAGGAATCCCTGGGATGTTAAGTATTTCACAACATCTGGAGCCAGTGACAACTTTTTAAGGATGTTTTAAAAAGCCTAGAACTAGGACAACTATGAAAGGAAATTGTATGTCATTAGAGAGTAAATGGCTAGTTTGCCGTCTGCAAAAAAAAAAAAAAAAAGGTAAAGGAGAAAAAAAAAAGGTGAGAGGTGCCGTGAATATGATCCATCATCGCTCTGAGGACGTTGGCCTGTGTCACAGTATGTCATCGTCATCAAACAGGTCTTCAAAATCTGTGTAAAGACAACAGACATAAATTGGTTGCGTAACACAACGCTGGCTGCTTTCGACATTTTTGTGCAACTCAGGCACTTTCTCATAAAGCAGACTTCTAGGGCGGTGGGGGTCGAAGGGGTGCAGGTGATAAAAGTAAAAGGATCTGGGAATGCACTTGCTGGGGAGTCTGCCTTCCTGTGGGTCTGTCAGTTTGTGAGGTCAGAGGTCAGCATGAGAACTGTAGGGACATGCATACGAATATGTGCCACATCCTCTTCGCCTGTCAGTGTGTACACTTTAACCTCTGAATCAAACATGTTTCCCATTGTGCAGTTCAGAAGCAGGATGTGGCAGTTGTTTCTATAAACCTACTCAAGTTAAAGTTGAGACATGTTACTCTGATATACCAGCCTTTTAACGCAAATTTACAGTGAAGCTGAGAGCCTGTTTACATGTTTGGCAATGCTTTCCCCATTATCATTAGTAGTTTTAATTAGGGCTGCGCGATTAATCGATTTTAAATCGAAATCGGATTTTTTAAATTAGGACGATTTTTAAAAAAGGGAAATCGTCAAATTTTCATCAATTTTCATCTCTCTTGTGCCACCTACGGAAGCCTACCATAGGCTCCTCCTCCTATCTGTGACAGCGGTCTTTCACAGAAGTCTGTGCAATGACCACGGACGTTAAATCTGTTAATGAGCCCGCAGTAGTGATACCAATGTAAGCCGATGCTTCACGCACGGATCCCCCAGTTTAAATATAACTGCATGGGGATCACTCATATTCCGTGGTCCACGCACACAGGACTGATGCCTGTCACTGACTTACATTGGTATCACTTCTGTGGGCCCAGATACCCCAAAAAGTAAAAAAAAAAAATTTTTTTTAGAATTAATTTATTTCTCTTACTTGCTATTTTTCATTCACAAATGTAAGTTCTGTAACACAAAACCAAATATTATTTATTTTTGGAAAGATGTTGAACTTTATTTAAAGCTGTTAGATAAACAACAACAAACTAGAAACAAAAAGGCTATAAAAACCATCAGTATTTGCTATGATTGGACACTGTATTATAGTGTATTCCCCCTGGCAAACTTGTCATGTTATTTTCTTGTTGTATACATTGTTTGTATACCCTGCTTCATTCAATAAAGATTTAATGAAAAAAAAAAAAAAACTTCTGTGGGCCCATCATGTGATACCATCACAGATTTGAGGTCAGAGCAGTGCCTTGCATTGTGGGCTGCTCACGAAAACCACATGCTGACTTCTGTTGTCTTTTGTAGTTTAACCCAAAAATCGAAATCGAAAATCGAGTTTTTAGAGGAAAAAAATCAGGATTTTATTTTTGGCCAAAATCGTGCAGCCCTAGTTTTAATATATATTTTAAGTATATTTCATGTGTACGATTTGTTGAGTTAAAACTAGAATTACCATTTTGTGTCAAGTTGCCAATACCATCCATGTTTGTTGAAACTGCAGCAGAGACTTGATATTAATCACTTTATTACAAGGAACTGAGCATAACATTTGTCCTTTTGGATATAAATGTCATAACTTCATTTATGTTACATTTTTTTCTATAATTAGGGATTGACTTCTTTATTTCAACATGTAATTTTTGACGTAACAGTGACATTTGACCATCAAAAACTAGTCACTTCATCCTTAAGTTAAAATGAACCTTTGCACCAAATTTGAAAAAGAAAAAAAACACTTTTATGGTATTCATGAGATATTGAGTTCTCAACAGGATGGATACCAAAAGAGCTGAATAATAAGCTAAAAAATCTGACAGAAAATATGTCTGTTGCATTCATGACTGAATGTAATGTTTCAGGGTGAATTTGTACATTACATTTCATTTTCACCATGTTCTGTTTGATTAGGAGAACATGACTTACAGACCACTGTAGCATCACAACGCCCACTTGTAAACCATTGTCAAAAAATTAACCACTCCTGCCATTTGGAAACTGCACCATATTGTGATCTCAATAATATTTCACTGAAGCAGACAACCCAAAAACACAATGCCTCTGGCCACAGGGTTACAGCTGACACAAAACCATAAAAACACTTGAACACTTATCTACTGCACAGCCCACATTCAGTCTAGACACATCAGAGAAATGCAAACAAAAAATTACTCATGCACAAAGTGCTGCTTTAAAAGTTGTCATCAAACACACAAAACATAGAAATCTCAGACAGCACATGCCAGAAAAACAAATATTTTGAGCCTAATTAAAGCCTTCACAAACACACACAAAAACACATTATTTACAATGAAAGACAGGTGCTGTCAGGGGGCAAAATTCCTCCTGTCAAGTTGTAACTTCTGTGACAGTTGTCTTCCCAGTTATGGAAAATTCACTCCATTCCTTGAAGTGAACAAAAATTAATGTCAAATATTTAATTTCAAAACCATTAATATGCTGCCATAACTGCTACATCTCAAACTATGCAAAGTTGGCTCTTTTTCTACACCTCCAACTAATTTCAGTATTTCTAGACAAAAATGTCTCACTCATCTACCAATACAAACAACACTGCTGATATATATGCTATAAACTAGAGCTGGATGATAAACGACTGTTAAAATAACAGACTGTGCTCAGCTGAAAAAGCATTGCAAAGTAGATTTTGAAAATGGCATTCAGGCATTCTTTATTTGCAAGTGCAGTTGTGGTAATGCTCCAGTGATGCCTTAAATTACACTAGAAAAAAAAAAAAAAACATTAAAACCTGACCCAAAACAAAAGCATTTTTCGGGTTGTCCAAATTCCACTGGCCAAGGCTTTAAAATATAATTCCTTATGTACAGGGTATCTGCAGGTTTAACACAGTCCAATTTATGACTTGAGGCATTTTAAGGCATATTTAATCAAACTTCATAAAACATTCATAAAACTAACAGTACAACAGGCTTCATAGTTTTAGCCTTGAAACAGTGTTAAAGGAGTGATATTTTGCTTCTTTAAATGGAATTATACATTCTGTTGGGTTTCTCTAAATTGGCTTAGCGTCTGGTTTTGACCAACTCTATATATAAAGTGTCATGAGATAACTTTTGTTGTGATCTGGCGCTATATAAATAAAATGTGATTGATTGATTGATTTGATTGGTTTTCCCCTGTAAGTCGCTTTGGAAAAAAGCGTCTGCCAAATGCATAAATGTAAATGTCAATTTTAGAACATTTCCCTGTGATCTACATAAACTGTAAATGCTATGTTTGGGTCTGAATTCTTCATTAATTCAACTCCACAGGTCCATCTTCAGCCCTATTTCTGAGTAATGACACCAGAAAGGTCGTTTTGAGCGCTGGCCCTTTAAATGCAAATGAGCCACCTCACGCCCCACCCCCTCCAGGTTGTTGGCTGTGCTGCTCTGAACATTTTAGGTAATCAGCTCAAAGTATGGACATATTTTAGTATGGACTACAACCTCTGCTGCTGACAAACAATTATGGAGTACTCGGAGGAATGTTCATCGGAAATCTGGACCTTATATGTGCAAATGTCGTCACGTAACTAGTTATATACAAAACAAATTAAGCAGGTATTGAAACAGGTTGTAGAATTCCACTTGATTTTTGCCAAAATGAATATGAAGATAACTTTGCAGCACCTGGAGGGTTCAAATTCAAACTTTTGGAACTACTAAGATCCCCAAATACACAAATAAATGAACCAAAGACTAATAAAAGTGGGTTTAGCAAAAATATGACCCCTTGAACTGTGTTTCAATCCAGCTAATGTTACATTTCTATTTCTCCATGATCACTGACTCTACTACTGACTTTCAAAAGTTACTACATCTCATACCTGAGCCTCTCAGCCCATGGAAGAGTGTTGGAGGCTCCACTCATTCTCATCTGCATTAGGACAAAATGATCAGCACTAATCCCAAATTAGACACACTCTTTTCTTCATTAGAAGATTTCCCAAGCAAATAAAGCAACAGTATTTATTTAGTCTGTGGAATTTTTAAGACCTTTGAGTGTCAGATTTAAAGATTAATTACCAATTTTAAAGATACTTAAAGTCTCAATTTAGGACAATCACATTTTTTGCACCCTGTATGTAAATGTTAACTTGTACTCGTTGTACTTGTTACATATTTAACAGATTGAATGGAATGGGAGCAGATATTGCAGGTTTTAAATTACTCTATTAAGTAAAACCTTTGAAAATTGTCTTTGAAAACAGGATTAATCCTCAATAACTCTGCACAATGATGTCATTATTCACAGATCTGCTCGTGCCTTTATGTTTCTTGGCAGTGTGAAATAACGCAAATTAACCCAGACCGTGGTGCCACAACACTTTTACTTTTGTAAAATGAAAGAACAGGCTGGATATGACAGTGATTGTCTAAAAATGAATGAACATTTAAAATCCCATTATGAATGTAGGACATGGGATCAGGAGCTGCTCTCAATCAGCCTCCAGACAGTAAAGTGGTACGTATCTCTATCAGAAGGGAATAAAGCGTGCCACCCTGAATGAGCCTCATACAAAGACGTCCTGCAGAGAGGACTATGAGGAATCTGTGTCGCATATGGCAAGAAGTTGTGGCTGTTTGATGTAGCTGCGCCTCAGGACAGAGATCACACTACATTATAAACACAGTTTGTAAAAAGGGGGGTGGGCGTACAAGGAATGTTTTGGGGCCAGTAAAGACATTTCCTGCTGTGGAACCAGCAGCGGTGTGACGCCGAGGAGTGGAAAGATATTGTGTGCTAATAGATTCAACCTGACCCTGACTCAGTCTTTCCTATTTCAAGACAACAGACTCTTCCTCAGTTCAATTCCATTTCTGTCACTAGAGAAAAATATTCATACTTGCGCTGCAACATCCAAAAATAATTACAAAACAGCCTGATGGTATAAAAATGTATCAACACCTCTTGGAAAATCAAGACAACAGTCTGATGCAGAGCTGTGTTGGATCAAAACTATGGACCTGAGTCAAATTAAATGAAAATACATAAAAAGCTATCACAAACAGTCTTGGCAAATTTTAGAAACTAATTGGCCTCTGAGTGTCACACCTCATTTGTTCAAGACAACAGCTCTTACAACCAAAAAAGGGACTGAAGCAATAATCTATTTTAGATTAAAGAACATGCTTTCTCCTAAAGTGATGATACTGCTGCTGTTATAAGACAGGTATTGACATGTTTCCGGTGAATCGTGATCATTTTCCCTCCTTGTAGTGCAGTTGCTGATGTGGCAGTGAACAAATCCAATAAACATGGAATGTAGTGCCCTGTTAACAAGTTTTTTATGCAAAATGATTTTTTCCATCACCAGTAGATGTCAATACATTGTATAAATACATAAATAAACTGTTTTTTCCCATTTGACAAAGGTATGTTGCATTGTAGGTGTATGAACACATCATTACCATTGAAAAAGTCTGCATGAACTGCCTTTTCATTCGCAGCCAAGTCCATCAGCAGTCCTGTGCTTCCCCCAGCCTGTCGGAGCACAAACATGCAGTTTAGACCCACACACTTCAAATCCGGCAAACACAGTTAGCAGAATTTAATTATATTTGTACCTTTAAATACAGGGACAAACCTGTGTCCTTCAAAGCTAGCAAAATAAGTACTATTACAGGTAAAAAGTGTACAGCTACAGTACAGTGTGTTAATGTTATAATATTAATTAATCATGCTCAGTATTATGTGGTTATTGATTGATGCATGTAGCCTACTGTACTTTGGTCTGCACTATAAAATAAATAGGTCTGTTTTATAAATCACCTCCTGGAGGCTGCGTCATTTTATTTCTAATCCAGTCTTTCACATTATAGTTAGACTTTTTGATAAACTTTCAGGAAAAGGATCAAGCAAGGTTGTGCTTTGGTAATATTAGTTATGAATCAATAAGTTATTACTGAATATTAGATTTTGTCCATCTTTGTGCATACTAGCAAAATACAGACATTGAATTTTACTTTGTTTTAAATTATTATTATTTATGTTGTATTGATTATGTTTTAACTGTAATTGTGTGTTTTTAACCTGCCTCTTTTCCATTTTTGTAAAGCACTGTCAATCGCCCTGTGTATGAACTGTGCTACACAAATAAATCTGCCTTGCCTCGGATTAACTTCACTTGTTTAAGGACAGCACGTCAAGGAAACACTAATTTACTGCGTGAGAAAACGCACACATTTATTTATCATTTACAGACGGATTTGCACCGTGAAAATCTATCCGAGCCATAAATATATCATGAAATAAATGGCTATGAAAAGATCCAAAAAACAGTGACAACAGCAAACGGTATTTCACAAGTTTGCAATTACGTAACGTTACTAATTAGCTTTAGCCAGGTAGCTAGTTCACGTTCTCCAACTAACCTCATCCAGGTCGACGTAAGGACCAGCTCCTTCAGGAAACATCTCATCCACTGCTGGTTTCATGGTAGATGAGTTTGACTGATCTTTTAGAGGCATAGATGAACTAAACCACAAAGACTTCTGGATAATGTTAAAGCTAATTCTGGATAGCCGGGCAAAATTGAGACAGCGCTACGTGGTAATGAGTCCGACGGGAAAATAAGAACTCATTACAAAAGTTCCACTTCAGGATTCATCGAGAGATTCAGATGTTTTTAAAGGAATGATTGACTTTTAAATAAATATGTGAAAGCATATCTACGCCTTTAACTTAGATTAGCAATAATTCTAAAAAATATTTATGACATTTATAAGACATTAAAATTGTAATGCAAAATATAGACTTTAAAGCAGTGTATGACTTTCATCACACTTTTTTTTTTTCAAATTTGTAAAACCCCAGTGATAGCCTAATTATCACTAATCTATTAGTTTTTCTGTGCTCATGCACCTGAATCACTTTCCTCACGGTGAAAAACTTTGAAGATGATTCCATCATAAACTCAGTCCGCTTGTTTACATAACAAACTGAGACGTCCCTTTTCGGAAATTTTGCAGTGAAGTGCATTGTGGGAATGGAAATTCCATGCAGCAGCAATTTGGTTGTCTCTTGGTGAGTGCTGAACCCAAATGTTACCTTTATCTCCATCCACCGACTATACTCGTTCTGTAAAACAACCTGGTGGACTGTATAGTTTTACGCAGTGATCTGACTCGTTTTCTTGACAAACCTGCGAGAAACCACTTTTGCTTGGTTGCCCTTTCCACAATGCACTTCCGAAAAGGCCCAAGTGATGTTTTGGTTTGTTATGTAAACAAGCAGACTGTGTTTATAATGGAGTCATCTTCAACGTTGTTCACTATGAGGGAAGTGATTCAGGTGCATAAGCACAGAAAGACTAATGGATTAGTGATAATTAGGCTATCACTGGGGTTTTACAGATTTGAAAAAAAAAATAAATAAAAAATTGTGATGAAAGTCATACACTGCTTTAATGTACCAGCAATTTCAGCTGAAAGAAAACAATCAAATAATGTATCAATAAAATTATGTTTACAATTTAACTTTTGTGTCTCTCATATATTTTAGGATTAAAATAACGGTACAAACACACATAACCATAAATGTCTTAATAGTTTGTTCATAAAATACATCCTGTTCAACATACTGATGTTCATGTACAGTTTTCAAAAGGACACAATTTCAGAATTAAAAGATGATCACATGAAGTTAAGTTTCATTGACTTTCATTACCAATAATTTGATGCTTTGTGTTTCCAGTTTGTTTTATGTCCAGTATAATTCACTTAAGTATAAATTGATTACAACATGATCATACATTCTCAAACAGAAGACTAATTCCTTTCAGCTTGTATTATAACAGTCATTTAAAAAGATGAGCAGACTGACATTTTGTGGACAAAAATATGTTATTATGTTAGACTTGAAACGCCATTACATGAGATTACTTCTATAATGTACAGACATTAGAATACTTGGTTGTAAACGTTTCAGCAGTTTTTGTTTTTTTTTAAAAGGAACAGACACTCTTTACCATCTTAAACTAACTGAGTCATCTTCAACAACCGCCATCCTCTATTTTTCCCCCTCCTTTCTACAACAGCGCCATCTTGTGATGCATATCCCCCTGCTGTTTATCCCCTCAGAGGGTTTTGTCACAGCCTAGCTGCTTGCTGGCAATCATCCTGGTCACATCTATGTTGTTGTTGGCAAAGATCTCCTTGGCTCTGTCAATGGTGGAGTCTGGCAGGGTTCGTGTCCTGCCCAGGATCCAGGCAAAGTCAACATGGAAGAGCCTCAGAACGTCTGTGCAGGAATACACCAGGGCCGAGTTTACGTAGTCAGTGGCCAGGATCCAGTAAGGGGAATAGGGCAGGACTGTGGTCACAATATGAAGCACATGTGGTTAATGAAATGTGATGAATAGATTCATCTGCTGCTTAAAAGAAACAGAAGCTAATCTGAGGATTAAGAAATGTGTAATCAATAGGGTACATGCAAGAAAAATGATCAAACATTAATAAAACACACAACAAATGTTAGCAATTATTAAGTTCTTTAAATATGGTCCTGCTCACCGTAGGAGTAACTTATTCCCAGTTTGGCGGGATTCTTCAGATCCTCAGTGACTCCAGTTCCTTCAATTTTCCTCAGCTCTCCTTTTCTGGTTCATTTCAGACAGTCATATTTCATGTCAGATTAAAGGAAACACAATGCAAATGCACCTTTTGACTCCGCAGTAAAGAACTCACAGTATTTCAGAGCTGACCACTCGAATGGACTTGTCTGTCTTCAAAGTGAAATTGGTTTCGATGCAGCGTCCTTTCTCAAACTGAGCCGGCAGTTTGGCAATTTCAAACCATCTCCCCATGAACTGAAAAGATGGAAATACAAAAGCATTCAGAGACAAACCAAAAAGCTGTGAAAGAAGGATATGAATAAATCTACATGCTGCAATGGCTTCGAAAAACTCTTCGATGTTGAGATAGCACAAAGCAAAAAAGAAGCAAAGATATGAACTGATTTAAATGTCAAATTAAACTAGAGGTCACACTGATATTTCAGAAAATTCTGAATATTATAATAATATTACAGTATTAGAATCTATGGCATTTGCACATTTACTTCAGGAAATAATTCTGAAAACACAGCTTTCAGTCTAAAAAATTACTTTTGCAAAATAATAAGCAAAAACGGCAAACGTTTAGTATTGATATTCCATATTTCAGAATAGTATTAGGCTGTTTTCTGAAAGTTATCCAACATTTTCTGTATAAATCTGCTTCCCACCTGTTTAAGGTTGAACGCAGGCTGAACAGCCGGTTCAGGACAAGGTCCCCAGTGGGGAACCTGAGCACATATGAAGGGGAGGATAAACACCATCAAAGCTAGAGATGACTTCATGGTGTTACAGCCTTCGTTACCTGTAAAATATCAGCACCCACACATTGGAAAGACATGAAACATTGAGTTATTTTAAATGATCTTACTGTTTTATGAAAGCATTTGACAAACATAATTTCTTCATGCATAGAAGAGCACAGCATCACAGTATTCAAACTACACACAGACAGAAACCGATTTTATCAGAGCATATTATAATACATTTTCCTACCTTTGTGGCCTGCTTGTACAGATACGTGTACACTCCCTTGGTCAAATGCTACGATATGAATTAGAGATGTTGCGCTCTGCCAAAGTTTTCCAGTACTGTGACTCTGCCTCATCAATGGGTGTCTTTGTATAGAGTCAACCTTATTTCAGACATGAAGTAAACCATTAGTAAATTGGAGTCATGGGGGACATGCCAGAAGAAATGCTATAAAACAATCTGATGTCCTCCCGCCTCAGATGGACAGGAATGTGTGTTTTGGTGTTTTCACTAAATATTCAAGGATGTCCTTTTGTGGCTTAGTCAAAACTGTAATCTCTAAAAATAAATGGAGGAGAAAAAAATTATTTGGGAGGTATTATTTTGTTTGTATTAAAACCTAAAGGGGGGAAAACATGACCAACTTGGTTAGACAAAGGACAAATACTGTACGTCACATGATTATGAAGCCCACATTTTTCTGATCACTGACTGACACTGTTTGTGTACTGGGAGTTGGATCACTGTTCACTGTGCAGCTCCTCTAGATCAGTGTTTCCTAACCACTGTGCTGTGGCACATAAACCGTGAGAAATCATCAGGTGTTCCGTGGAAGATTATTCAAGATTATTCAATTTCACCTGATTGAAACAGGACAGGCACAGAGTCACTTTAATTAAAGGTCAGACTATAGAGCAAGTGCAATCATACAAATACCTTGGGACGATAATTGATGAAAAATTGATTTTTATTGAAAACTGTAGATCTGTGTGTAAAAAGGGCCATCAGCGCCTCCACTGCCTTAGGAAACTGGCACACTTCCACATTGACCGAACCATTTTAACTTTGTTTTATCGTTCCTTTATTGAGTCTGTTTTATCTTTTTGTCTGGTGGCGTGGTTCGGTCAGACCTCAGTTGCAGAGAGAAACTCACTAAATCAAATTGTGAGCTGGTCCAGTCGCCTGATTGATGAGTCCCAGTCTTGTCCCGCCTCCCCGTACACTAAACAGGTACAGAGGATGGCTTCATCAGTTCTTAACAATGACTCCCATCCTTCACGAGGTGAATTTCAACTCCTTTCCTCTGGACGGAGGTTCTTAGTCCCAAGGTGCAGGACACAGCGTTATACAAATAGCTTTGTTCCTGTTGCCGTCACTGAGCTCAATAAGAAATAGTGACATTGCACTTTACTAACTTGTTTAGTTATTTATTCCATTTCTTTGCCCTATTTATTATTATTGTGACTTCAAATTTTTTAATTTTTTAATTTTATGTTCTTATCCTGGTTTTTATCCCAGATTGTTTCTATTTTATCTTCACTGGTTTTTATGGTGTTTTATTGCATCTTGTTTTTATTCATTGGATCTTATTTATTTTCTTTTTTTACTTATCCATGCTGCTATACAGATGAATGGTGGAACACTGAACACTTTTTGTCCTGTCTTTTTGTCCTGTCTGTAAGCGTGATCAAGTACCTGTCTTGCATGTTTAATGTAAGTGTTGTTGTAATGCCAAGGCAATCACCTAGACTGCAAAACAAATCTACCTACGGGTATAAATAGAGTAACCTTGACCTTGGTACTGTAAGTGAGAAGCGTGATATAGATACATACGACTGCATGCACCAGTGATCCACTCTACAACAACAGCCTCCTGTTTCCCTTTGCAAAATAAAAGTGAAAATGAACCGGCCCTGATGGGGTGTGTTCTGTAGTTAAAGCCCCCCTCACTAGTGATGTGCGGATTGGTGAGTTACCTGGGAACCCTGTGTATTGGGTTGGGGCGGGGGAGATTGGCCTCCCACACTATTATAGGGTGGACCTCAATCCATAAGCTGGGGGGTCCATCCAAGGGGTCACTGATGCAGCCCTCTCAGCTTTCTTGTTCAAAATGTGACGCTACAATGTTGCCAGAACACCCCCAATGTGCCCCCCCCTCGAAAAAAGGAAGATTTGTGTGTGTCTGTCTTCAATTCCTGCAAGAATATTAGCTTTGAGTTCAACTAAACAGGCCCAGGTTTCGCACTGAGTAAGTAAACTGGGACTAGATTTGCATTATATTTCAATAACTATACTTTTTGTGACATTTTTGTTTGGTGGTGTGCCTTGTGATTTTTCTAATGTGAAATATGTGCCGTGGCTCAAAAAGGTTGGGAAACACTGCTCTAGATCACAGGTGTCAAACAAAAACCGAACCACCAAAGGGTCCAAACTGGCCCGTTGGATGAATTTGTGAAGTGCAAAAATTACACTGAAGATATTAACAATCAAGGATGTCAAAATCATTTTAGTTCACATACAGACCAATGTGATCTCAAATGGGTCAGATTAGTAAAGTACTATCATAATAACCTATAAATTATGAAAACCACATTTTTTTTGTCTTTGTTTTAGTGTAAAAAAATAAAATTACATGTTTACATTTACAAACTAGCCTTTTACAAAAAAAATGAGGATAACCTGAACAAATATGAACAACCTGAAATGTCTTAAGAGAAATAAATGAAATTTTAACCATATTCTGCCTGTTATTAAATGTTTTGTGTCTTTGTAGATCCACTGTGATGTACATGTTGTAGGGATGGAGAGATTATCCGATACGTACAGATACAACGACACACTCCGAGTGCACTGACACAAAAGTCATGACTAATACATTTAATACATTTGAATAATGCAAGATTAATGAACAGGTTGAAAATGAAGACATCATTTATTGCAGCTGCAGCAAAATACAGAAAATTACACAAAAAGTTCAACTCAATTTATTGAACATTGCATTGAACGGAAGTGACTTTCAGATCTTTATTTTTATTGAATATGCATTTACAATGCAATATCATATTTGTAATATAATATTTTATAGTGTATTTACAGTATTTATAGAAAATTATTTTTGAATGTGATGTACGAGGGCCGTTCAATAAGTTCATGGCCTCACCCAGAACAACACAGACTGATAATTTATATTTATTTTTCAACATAATCTCCATTTACAGCAATGCACTTGGTCCATCGATGTTCAAGCATCACTATCCCATCACGAAAGAATGTAACATCCTGTATTATAACAACCAGTATTTCTGGGTGAGGCCATGAACTTATTGAACAGCCCTTGTATGTATGGCCCTTTCTTCCTATATAGATCTTAGAAAGCTTTTAAAGCAGTGGTGTAGTCCAGGGTACACTATACCCACTTCTTTTTCAGTCAGCATTGGGTATACCCACTTTTAAATCCCCCTAATGTCCATCATTCAGTAGTATTATCTGAGCCAAATTGCACATTTTTTCCCCTAGGATGGTGAAGCCATGACCTGCCCTACTCTGCCTCTAATTGGCTGGTACTCGCTGCCTTTACTGATTAGATTGGTTAACTTTAGGCATGAGGACTGATGAGCCAATCAGAGGCAGAGTAGGTCGGGTCATGCCAAGGAAAATATTGCAACTATGGCTGGCCATCTCTGCAACCTGATTGGACACCTCAGGTGCCAGTGCCACCCCAGCTGATTGACAGGTCACTGCACATCTTGTTGAAAGATGAATGAGAAAGGTAGAATAAACGTCTTTCACCTGAGTGACACATACTGAGAGAATCTACTTTCATGGAATACATATTTCTGAGGTAAGTTTTAAGGTGGTTTCCAAATGAGTCACTGAGGAGAAGAGATTTTGTCACCAATAGTTCAACCATGCGACTAGGCTAACGTTATGAAAGGCTAACTTTATGAAAGGCTAACATTAACCTATGTTTTCCTCATGTGTTTCCATTCCTGCAGCTGCTTGTGTGACCAGTAAAACCTACAAACTGCTCCTGATCAAGTCATGAGAATTTTATAATAGTGAGCAAATACTATTGATGGATTTTTGGGTAAACTGAATAGAGTAGTCTTACATGTCATTGTTTCTAAAACAGCGTTTTTCTGGACTTCAAAAAAAAAAAAAAAAAAAAAAAAAACAGAAGCCAAAAATTTAGAGTATACCCACTTCTCCAGGGACCACTACACCACTGTTTTAAAGTACATTCATTCACATACCACTGAAACTAACTTGGGGTTCAGTGTCTTGGTCAAAGACACTCCGATATGTGGACAGTGGCCTGGTACTGAACCACAAATCTTCTAGTTTGTGGACGACCCACTGCCGCCGCCTGTATGCAGTAAAGCACAGCTGTTCAACACTCAAAACAGCTTCAACCAAATACAGTCAATTAAACCCTGCACTTCCAGACAAAGCCCCCAGCTACAAACAAGGTTACACTAAAGAAGAACAAGATCAAAAGGCTCAGTTTCCAACTAATTCGCTTCAGAGAGAAATAACTTGCTAGCTGGAGCCAGTTACATCAAAGCCTGGTTAAAGAAGATGCAAAGGTTTTTTTTTTTTTTTTTTTGCACCACTAAGGGTTTGAGTTTGACTGGTCAGCACATGATCAAGGAAAGAACAAACCGTAAGGCATATTTTGCTGTCTTACAGAAAAAAATATCTAATGGAGAGGGAATATTGATGAAGCAGATGGGAATGCTAACCAAAAAAAAAAAAAGGCCAAGTTTTCTTTGATCACTTGTGGGCAATTTGTGTCCATATGCTGATGCATGTAGAGACAATTCATCAATCGCTCATTGCTTCATGCTTTAAGTTAAAAGCTTCACTGTCAGTGCAGCACATATTTTGTATTTGTTTTCCATATGATTATGTGTTTGGCTTTATATTATTCAAGCTAATATAAGGAATTAGTCACTTAAATTCACTAAAAAGTCACTTAAAATGTCCAACAGTCATCATTGTGCTAACATGTCAACTCAAATCTGCTATTATCTAACACACAGAATGGCCACCAGACAGAAAAAATAAGCACATAAAAAGCACACATGGAAAATATTAGGTTTACACAACATTAGAATGGAAAATGGGCACATATGCCACAGTACATATTGCACACAAATATTCAAGTTTTGCAGTTATTGGTTCATGTATTGTGTAAATGACGCCTGGCATAAATCTGTAAGTACTATATGTCTACACCTGTAATTATAAAAACATAAAAAAAATGAATACATAAATGAATGTGGAACAAAAATGCAGACTAAGTACTGAAATGTTACTGTTGAATCCTTCCTGGTTTAAAGTGTCATGTCCAAATCATAAGCCCAGAAGTGAATCTTTTAATTAAAAAAAATTTTTTTTTTATTAGTGATAGTTAATAAGACAATGTGGACAGAAAAACAACAACAACACATAAGCAAAGGGAAACTCAAATAAACAAGCAAACCAAAGACAACAACAACGACAGAGTATTGACAGACAACAACAACAACGTCATATTACAATGAAAAAGACCAGAATGTAAAGAGCAACTAAACAATATAGCTTGGTTAGGGGCGATAGGGAAAAGGGGAAGAGGGGGGTGTGAATGAAAGTGAGAAAGAGAGGGGGGAGTGAGGGGGAAAATAATAATTGTTGTAATAATACAAGAATATATAATAATAATAATACCAGTAGTCTAATTTGCTAGTATTATTGTGGCGGCAGTAGCGGCAGAGGCAGTCACAATACAACGAGTTAAATAATTTAATATTTGTAATAATGTATTTGTATCAGTTACTATGTGTTTTGAGTTTATGTGAATCAATTTAAATTAATATGGCTATGGGGGGGGGGGGGGGGGTGTGTGTGTGTGAATCTTTTAAGACTTTCTTGTCATTTCCCTTAATTCTCAGTATGGATGCTATGTCTTCTCTGGCTTCAAACACTCATATTCAGGTGCATTTAGTGAAAACTGACATGCTACTGCGTCAAAGGTTATTTTGGACCTCCTGACACCTGCACACACATGCACATGTGTTGTAAGTGAAATATGTGCACATAAATACTACATCATGTGTTGTAACAGGTCAACACAGCCTGTGAATATTTCCTGCTGCTGACACAACAGAGGCCAAAGTGTCATGTGTGTGTGACCTTTCCACACCACCCAGCTGAGGAGAACAAGTGTTACATTATGTAAGGAGAGGAGCTGCAACAGACTGATGTAATATGTGATATGCCAGCACACGTTCACACAGGCCAACAGGAAACAAGTGTTTATTTTGTCTCTTTTTTTTGTCTTTGATATCTTCATGTCTTTGTATCTCGGCTAAACTTTGCTTAGAGGTCTTATTTGTGTCTTTGTGCATAAGAAATCAATCTAAGTGAATCCCCAAAGGAACTTTGTGTTGGTAAATGACAGTTCTGCACATTTACAGGATTTCAGTTCTGTTCAACATGTTGATGCTCATATGAACTATGTTTTCAGCTCAAAAATGAACAATTTCAGCACAATTAATTCTATGTTTTCATGTTACAAATGGCCAAGTTCTATTTGAACTGAGTTTACCTGAAAAACAAATCTTCTATTCTTTTAGATTCCCCAGTTTTTCTTCCCAGATTCTCTCCTACATATCACATGTTTTATTTGTACAGGTTCAATCTGGAGTATGGTGCTGATCCATCCTGCTTATGTTACACCAATACATGCATGAAGAATGGCACACAGCACTGTTTAAATCAACAGTTTTCTACTAATAAGCATTTTTATAAAGAAATAACAATTCTATATTGTTATTTACTCTTTAGTCTGATGATAAACTATCCAATAAATAATTATGATCCTAGTTTTTGCACAGGGATCATTAGTGTAAATGGTGACATGGCTGCAGAGCATCAGTATGATGGGATCCACAACAACCATGTCACATCCCATCCACTGACACATTTTGTGTTTTGTGTCAGCTGGTATTGTTTTAGATCCACAATACTAACATTTATGAAGAAGAAGAGAATAGCAACTGTAAGTCTATAAGTTTATTCCTAATAAAGTACTGGTACTGACCAGAGCATCATGGGTAATGTCAAGTCCGTCCACCAGCAAAAGTTTTCACATACACGTGCTATTCCAAATCCAATATTTATGAAAACAGAGCTTCCACTGTCAAAGAATATCAGTAGTCTGTGCACAAATGGATTAGCATTATTTACACACAGTTCTATGCATTTATGACAACTTTTTTTTTTTTTTTTTGACAAAAATGGACACTCATTTGACCCCCTAAGGAAATGTTAGTCAACCTGATATTAACTGTTGTCTTATGTAACAGGGCAGAACATTCTCACCTGATAGCCTTAATAAATGTGAATTTCAAATTAATAGTCACTTGTTTTCATTATGATTAAATTTTCATGTTCTTCTAAAAAATAGGCCCTCAAAATTTCTTTCACATAACTTTCAAAATAATTTTTGTCCTTCACAGGAAAATCTTTTTAGTTAACAATTCATGATGAACAACCAGAAATTCTGTTATTCTGTTATAACCAAACGTCCTGGAAACTCCTGCTGGATTATAGTAAATAACAGCAGAACACCCTGCAGACGGATAGATTATAAACAGGTTTATGTCATTCTTAAGGATCATTGATTTAACACATTAATTAACAATAATAATGATAGGTAAATATTTTTCAACATGGTGTGATTTCTTCATTTTCTATTTATTCATTAATAGAAATGAAGTGATTCGTGGATCAGTGTTATCACCATGTCCAGTTTAGTGGATGTTGCTCAGGCTGATACTATATGTACTGGTTATGCTTTAACAGAGGTTAGGAGCTGTCTTGTTTTTATGTCTTGGTCAAAACACACCTGAGAACGTGGCACATTTCAGTGTAAAAGGTCATGTTTCAGGTGACATTCCAGTAATTCTCTGCAACAACATGAACCACAAAGATCAATATGATAACGAGATGATGGATTATTTTACCTAAAACCCCTCTGTTCATTCACAGACTATAACTAGTATCTGAAGAAGCAAATTAAATACATGACGTTAGGGAATAAAGCTAATGTTGTTCATTTGATATTTTAGTATATATGTCTCTACTTGATCTTCTAATCTCTGTCAAATGAAAAAGACTTCCTCCATTTAGGAGAAATGTACTTTTTTTCCAGTAATAAAAGCACCATATTCATGACTTTGCCAGTGACCTGTGAGTGACAAACGAACTTTACATCCATTATTTTTTTAATGTATTTATCAAGTGAGATAAAAGATAAAATGAAAGGGCACTGTAGTTACTCATATGGTAAAGTCCCACACAGTCTTTCCCTCTCTATCTTCCCATCTTTCCTGTCTTGAATAAAAGAAATACTCAAATAAATTAATTAATAAAATTCAACAAAAAAAGTGAAAAACATTATTTGGAAAAATTCAAAGGGAAAAAAATACAGTGACAAAGTTCACCAGCTTCACTAAACTATGTTGAATTAATAAGCATAATATTTGCTCAGTCAAACATGGTTTTAACTAAGATTAAATTGAGCTTATTTAAAACATACATTGATGAACTTTTAAAGTGGTTCAGTTAAAAAATATATCATTGTCCGTTGTTAAGTTTTTTTTTATTACAGGGGTATTTTTTGTGGTTCGGTTTGTTTGTTTCTGTGTTTCTTTCTTTGATTCTTTGTTTGTTAACAATTTAGCACCAAAGCTATTAGTCCAGTTCATACCAAACTGGGTTTATAGATTGCCAGTGACCCAGAATAGATGTCGTTACATTTTGGGAAAGGTAGGCCAAAGTTCACTTTTTTTTTTTTTTGATATTTTTAAAATATCTTCCCATTTATTTTAATGGGTGAATACATGCGAGGGGCGGAGTTTGTTGTGCCTGGCACCACTTGTTATGGTTATAATGGTTATATATGATATCATAATAAAAGTGTACGGAAACTGATACATTTGTATTTGTTTCTTTAATAAGACTATTTAATGATCATTAAAAACATCAGTAAAAACATGGTTTCTATGCATTTATTGTAATCTGTTTATATTATGTAAGAACTATTGTGAACAGTGAAGTTGTTAGTGATTAAAATGATGAAGTCAGATGCATTTGTAGAACTTTAACAGATCTAAAATCCAAATAGCTACATATGTTTAGCATCTAGAATGTTGACCAATACTAAATATTTGTTATAGTAGCCCATCACTTTATCGCACTTATATCCAACTGTAATTGTACATCTTAATAACTTTTTTGAAATATATTTTTTATGTGATGGATTTCCCAGAACTCTTATTCTGCTCCCTGGTCTTATAATTACCTACAAATAAATGTTTTATTGTTCTGAATGTTGAATTTATATCAGAGGAGGAGCAATTGCTGTTCTGAGCTGAATTTTGTCTCATGTTTTCTCACACTTGCTTTCACCTGTTTTATCCTTATTGTATCTGTGTTTGAGATTAGATTTTATATATATATATATATATATATACATATATATATATATACATCTATATATATATATATAGATTGATGTGTCGTCTTGGCCTGATTATATAAAGGCTGGTTAAAGAAAGAAAGAAAGAAAGAAAGAAAAGCACCCAATACAAGACAACACTATCAAAATATGATAAAGGGGAGAAATATAACAGTATACGGAAAACTAAATCAACAAAATACGCACATGAACTGAAAATATTGAAAAAATGAACGTGTATACATCAGGAAATGCTGTAACGATGTCATTAACCCTTTCATGCACAGTGGTCACTTCAGTGGACAGTTATTGTACAGCTGTTCTCTTGTATATACATGGATTTTGTTGTTTTAGTTCCATATCAGCCAACACAGTGGGCTCTCATGCATCATCCCATACACTGTAATTCATACCGTTACTGTAACTTTGCTGTTCTTAATAAACCTGATCTGCACTAACATGTTCGAGTGTAAAGTAATTGCTTGCTATTTTATTAGATTGTAATTAACAACAAATTTTTTTATTTTTTTTTTCATATTATCTCCATGAAGTGATTAATGATGAGTATTATAGTATGTTAAAATGTGAGAAAACATCAGATTAGCAGTATTAAAAATATTTATATATTTAGTATTTCATAGTTTCCACACAGTATATTTGTAAATACATGTTTCTTTGCTTCAAAAATGAAATGTATAGTGTTCAGCTGAGTGGACATTTTTGCAAATCCATGAAAAATAGATTCATAATTTTTTTTTTTTCAATTGCATTATTTTTTTAATGCCTAAAGAGAAAAAAAACACTCAGGAGAAAAAAACATCTTGATTAAAGTTCTCATAATTCATCCATTAAAGGATTAATAACCCCCAAAAATCTTTTTACTCAATATTTGTATGTGTCATGTTGCTGCTATATGGTGTCATAACAAACAACTGCAATAAAATGAAAAAAAAAGTTTATTTAAGGCAACCACAGAAATATGGTGTATTAATGTGACCACTTCTTTTTAAAAGGACTCATAGATCCTCAGCTCCTGATGACACGTGTAATGCTGAGTGGTTTTACTCAACAGTCTGCGTCTGTTTCTGAAAATCGCCCACACCCTGTACAATAGATTTCCAAGGCCTTGAAATTTTTCTATGAAGAAGTGTTCATATTAAACCGAGGCAGAAAGAGATGCTGTGGGAGCAGAGCATCAAGAAAACCTGGTGCTCCAATTAATCTTCCATTACACCTTTGTGTGACTGACTATAGTTAAAGCACAGAGATGCAACACAGGCCTTTAGTCTATGCAGCAAACACTCACCTGAGGCTACAATTATGTCTAAAGACACAAAGATGAAAACAGACACCAGTGGAGCATAATTTATCTTTGTTTGTTGTTAGTAAAATTATTACTTTTCCCATGATATTAAAATGATCTGACCTTAACCCTTTCATGCATGAATTATGACAACCTTAATGGGTCAAAACATAGTACTGTCCCATCAGAGAGCGAATTTTAATTGATTGCCATTCCAACACTTATTTCAATATAAAGTCGCTCCTTGTTTTGGATGATCCCTTATGGTCCAACTAAAGCAAAAAGGAATTTAAAAATAAAAATGTGGGTCAAATTGTCTCTAAAATGTCCCTTCAGAGAAGTTTTGAATACCATTTCTTGACCCTAATCAAGTTATTTTTCCTGAGTGTTTTTATTCCTCTTTAGGCATGAAAAAAACAATGCAATTGAAAAAAATTTTAGGAACCTATTTTTCATGGAGTTGCAAAAAATATCCACTCAGCTGGACATCATGCATTTAATTTTTGAAGCAAAGAACATGTATGTGAAAAGTGTGAAATAATTTTTTTTAATGCTGCTAATCTGATGTTTTGTCACATTTTAATATACACTAATACTAGTCATTATTCACTTCATGGAGAGAATATGCAAAAAAAAAAAAAAAAAAAAGTTTTTTTTAAAATTATTTTTACATTATTTTACATTATTATTTTTACAGTCTAATAACAACAACAAGCAATTGATTTACACTCAAACATCTTAGTGCAGATCAGGTTTATCAAAAACAGCAAAGTTACAGTAATTATATGAATGTCAGTGTATGGGATGGTGCAGAAGTGTTCACTTTGTTGGCTGATATGGAACTAAAACAACAAAACCCATGAATATACAAGAGAATAGCCATAGAATAGCTGTCCACTGTAGTGACTGTATGCATGAAAGGGTTAATATCTTCATGTCTTTGCAACTAATATTAACTGTTGTCTTATGTAACAGGGTAGAACGTTCTCACCTGATAGCCTTAATAAATGTGAATTTGTTTTGGATGATCCCTTATGGTCCAACTAAAGCAAAAATGAATTTAAAAGTAAAAATGTGGGTCAAATTGTCTCTAAAATGTCCCTACAGAGAGATTTTGAATACCATTTTTTGACCCTAATCAAGTTATTTTTCCTGAGTGATTTTATTCCTCTTTAGGCATGAAAAAAAACAATGCAATCGAAAAAAATGTTATGAACCTATTTTTCATGGAGTTGCAAAAAATATCCACTCAGCTGGACATCATGCGTTTAATTTTTGAAGCAAAGAAACATGTATTTACTGATATACTGTGTGAAAAGTGTGAAATAATTTTTTTTTTTAATGCTGCTAATCTGATGTTTTGTCACATTTTAACATACAGTAATATTAGTTATTACTCACTTTATGGAAATAATATGCATAAAAAACTTTTCGTTTAAGAAAAGTGGTTATTATAGTCTATATTAGAGTCTATTAACAATAACAAGCAATTGATTTACACTCAAACATGTAACTGTAGATCAGATTTATCAAGAACAGCAAAGTTACAGTAATGGTCTGAATGTCAGTGTATGGGATGGTGCATGTGTTCACTGTGTTGGCTGAATATGGAACTAAAACAACAAAACCCATGAATATACAAGAGAACAGATGTAGAATAACTGTCCACTGTAGTGACCACTATGCATGAAAGGGTTAATATAAGTGTATGTGTGGAGGCTACAACACAATATGAAATGATGTTGTAATGTCTATGATCACAATTTAGGGATGGTATTCAAAAATATGTAAGCGATCCAAATGCAAAAATACAAATTTCAAGCTCATTTACATCTTGGAAGGGGAAATGAGACTTCTTCAGCCAATAATATTAAAAATGTATTGGCTTAATTAAACACAGACTGTGAGCTTTTGGCCATGAACCTCCTGCTTTGATATCACTGGTTTTAGAAGCTCTCAGTTCATTTGTTGTTGTTGTTTTTTTTATTTTATGAGCTTTGATCTGTAATACTTTTTTATGTGTGATTTTCACACTTGGACAGGGTGTGTGCCAAGTTGAACAGAAATGGATGGAGTCAGAAAATACTACAATGATCCGATTCATCATTAAGCTGTATTTAGTGAGAGGCCTCCTCAAACAGTGTAATCTTATGACCAGGTGCCAGCTCTCACACAGAGGAGGAGCTAAGAATGTGATCAATGCTGTAAACAGAAGGTAGAGGTGAGTATAAAAACCTCAAAGTGTATATTGTCTGGCACTCTGGTGACTTTACACACAGGTGAGCAGGCTGCACACACAAACACATCCATTTGTCATGCATTTCTGTCTTTGTTGGGTTTTATTCTTAGAGCTCAACCTGCTTGTCTGGATAGTCATGTCGTCCAGATTCAGATTTAGATTCAGATTCAGAAAACGTTATTTATCCCTTACGGGCAATTCATTTGCAGCTTACCACAGACATAAGCCCACATCCAAAGTGCAATGTGACAAACATTAATAACACTGGGTTACAAAAAAATGCTTTTTGCAAGTTGTCTAGGTTTTTTCAACTGAATTAGGACCATTTTGCACCACTAAATCCAAAAATGACATCTGTTTTTCTCAATCAGGTCAGGTTTTTTTTTGCTAATTTGAGTTTGAAAAATTTGATCTTCTCACAAAATTGATTACATTTTTGTGACTTTATCAGTTGATTTTTTTATAGTTCTCACCCAAAATAGGTTCTAAGAGAAAAAAAATCATTTTCTAACAGGATTCCTGTCAGGTACAATGGTGTATTCACTGCAGATGTAGCAGCATACGTCAGGCTTATTTTTGCAAGATCTTCTAGTCGAAGCCATTTCATTCACCTGTAATATTAAAAAACCCATTAATCATAAATTGGCAAAAGTAAAATCTTCAGAACTCGTTTATTGCAAGAAATATGAAAGAATTTTGTATCATATGATGTGAAAATGCCCATAAATGTAAGCAAAAATGTTAAAAAGCCAATATGTAGCATAGTTCAGAAAGTTGACCTGATTGAGAAAAATTAATGTGATTTTTGGATTCAGCACACCA
Organism: Sphaeramia orbicularis; assembly: GCF_902148855.1. NCBI lineage: Eukaryota > Metazoa > Chordata > Actinopteri > Kurtiformes > Apogonidae > Sphaeramia > Sphaeramia orbicularis. Next base: position 31,883,593 of record NC_043973.1, read on the forward strand.
AAATTATCCTAAATCAGCTCAAAAAACTTAAACAATAAATTTGTTGTTGACCAGTGTAATCGGTGCACAGATACAGGACTATTGAAAGCAACCACGAATAAATGCATTTAAATAATCAACAATAAATAATTAATAAATACCAATGCAGACTAAAAGACCCTATCGGTTCCGCTAATATTTAAAAAAACAACAACAACAACAAAAAATCATACAAAGTGACTAAAATGGCGTCTGTCAGAGTTTAAAAGTGTGATAGCTGAAGGAATAAAAGATTTTGAATAGCTGTTGGTTCTCCTCTGAGGAGTGTGGTAACGCCGGCCTGAAGGCATTAAGGCAAACTTCAGATGCAACACATGGTGAGGGTCCCTGAAGATGGACTGTGCTGTTCTCACCACCTGAAACTCCTGTTGTTTGCAGGAGGTGCTGATCGAAGATGAAGGCCATCCAGGTGATCTCCTTGACTTTGCTGTCAGTTCTTGCCGCCAATGCTCAGGTGTTGAGGTTCGGAAGATGTCCAAAACCTCCTGTTCAGGCCAACTTTGACGCAACCAGGGTAAACACAAGTAATATTATTAAATATGTATGTTCTTGGAATTATTAACGTCCACTGTTTTTATGGAACCTCAACTGAAAGTTCATGGACTTTTCATATAAGGGGAATTTTTGTCCCAGTGTGACATTTGTGACAGTTCCCTATTAAATTTTTCTCTATATTGAACCATCCTTAAGTGGTATATCAACATTTATTGTAATATTGTCTTCTGTATTTTGTGTTTTTTTCTGTGAAAATCAGGTGTTTTCCTAGATTAAATTTACTGATCATGTAGATGTTCATAAAAACTCAGAGTAAAGTTGAGAATTATTATATCAAAAAGAGAGAAAACTGAAGAAAAAGTGACTTTTTCAGTTAAATCTATCATTAACTGAGCATAAACCAAGTGTCTCCATCTACTGTTATTTGTCAAACTCCACTGGTTTTACTGGTGAATAAATGTTGTAGAAGATGACGGTGTTTCCACGTTCTGCGGAGCCTCTGAACGTCCAAATGGGTCATATCTGATGACCATAAAAAGATGACAAACTGTGTTTTACACCAGTTATTTACATGAATTAGTGGATCAACATTAGGATTAAACAGTTTATATCAGTGGATGATTTTGGTAGATGGTGGATGTGTGGGTCTTTATGGGTTAAAACATGACTTCACCACAAAATGTGATCTTAAAGAAATTACATCAACAAAAAGGCTTATAATATTAAGGATTTCAAAGATCTACAAGTATATTGTATCTCAAAAAGTTAACTGTCTCTCAAAAAGGTTTGAATTTGCTTAAAATGTTAAAATATTTACAGAAATGTATGTCACCAAATATTTCTATCTGTATTAAATCTATAAGTAACATGCAGTCAAATTCATTGAAATACATTTAGACCATTTCATTTATTTTTCAAGATATTAGAAAAAACATCTAAGAAACATCTTTTTAGTTTGGAAAATATATGTAATAAGTGTAGGACAATGAAAATATAATGAAAAATTTCATGCAAATTTAAACTCATTGACTTTAAAGAGAGTCTAATGATTTCATTTTCTTATTTGAACATTTTCCAGATTATTATATACTCAGATTTAATCCTCAGATTTTAATAGATTTAATTCAGATTAGTATTTGTTTTATTAAGGAAATGTTATATACTATAATAAAAAAGTATTAGAGTATAGCTGAGGTGGCTCAGGCATCTGTTTCGGATGCCTCCTGGACGCCTCCCTGGGGAGGTGTTCCGGGCATGTCCCACCAGGAGGAGACCTCGGGGAAGACCCAGGACACGTTGGAGAGACTATGTCTCTGGGCTGGCCTGGGAACGCCTCGGGGTCCCCCCGGAAGAGCTGGAGGAGGTGTCTGGGGAGAGGGAGGTCTGGGCATCCCTGCTTAGACTGTTAACCCCGCGACCCGGCCCCGGATAAAGCGGAAGATAATGGATGGATGGATGGATGGATGGATGGATATAGTATTTATTCATCCAATTATCAGTTTTTACAGTGTTCATTTGAAAGACACATGTTTTAGTTTCTTTGTTTGGGATGTGGTTGAAGTACAACCTAAACCAGGTAAACTAGAAAAACCAGGGTCATTCATAGTTCACATAAGTCCTTAACTGTAGATGGGGACCTGGTGGATGTTCGGAGGTTTAAGTGTGTTTCAGCTGTGTGATGGGATGTTTTTCTTCTGCAGTATATTGGTACATGGTATGAGATCCAGAAGCTGCCAACATCTTTCCAGAAAGGCCAGTGCGCCACAGCCCACTACACCCTGAAGAGTCCTGGAGTCATCGGAGTCCTCAACACAGAGCTGCTGTGAGTCAACTCTGTCTGAAGGAGGAAATTTGAAGTCTGCGGTTTCTGTGAAAAGATCCTTGCGGCTGTGCTGCTGACAGTCACTTTAAACACATCAGTCCACACAAGGCCACAGCACTATTCACTGCTATTTGTAATACTTTCCTGTTTGATTTGTATTTTACAGGGATGATGGAACTGTTAATTCTATTGTTGGTTCTGCCAAGGTCAAGGACCCCGCTGAGCCTGCCAAGCTGGAGGTCTCCTTCTTCCAAAGTAAAAAAAAAAACCTTCATTTCACTTCACAAAAGGCTTTAGTGTTCGTCTGTAACTAACACAGATCGTCCTGCAGCTCTGACTCATATCCTGACTCTCATGTGTCCGACAGCCCCCCCTGGTCCATACTGGGTGCTGTCCACTGACTATGAGGGTCACGCTCTGGTCTACGGCTGCACAGACTTCGGCCTGTTCCGCATGGAGCTGTCCTGGCTCATGAGCAGGGAGCCCACCATGCCTGAGGAGACCATGGAGGAGCTGCACAGCATCCTGTCCTCTGCTGGAGTCGATGTAAACAAGCTGGTCGCCACCAACCAGGACACCACTTACTGCAGCCCCATGTATGAGTAAACACAGATACTGAGACACCTACGTCATCTGTGATACGTGATAAGTCTGTGCAATAAACAATGTCAGATGAATTCATGACAATGTGTGGCCTGTTCTGACATCTGTGACTGCTAGTGTTGTCCTAAAGGTTACTGACATTAGGAGCAGGATTTAATTACAGATTATCAAATAGAGAAAATGAATGGTAAATTTCTAGTTTGAAATGGATTTTTACATTTAATTTCTTTCTCAGTAGATTTTTGGCCTATTTTGAACTGGTCTTGGCAAATAGAGAAACGTCAACAACAGCATGAATGTTTCCATATTGTGGTAATGCATTTAGGGAAAAAGAATCATGACACATATAGACTAGGGTGGTCTAACAATCCTGGTAAAAAATACAGTTTCAGATAACCTCAATTAGAACCCTGCATTAGGTTTTGGCATTCAAAAGATGATTTAGGAAAAATTTGGAAGAAAAAGGAGATGTTTTAGAGGTTGCACAAGTTGCTGGAAGTTTCCTGGAAATGGACGAATTGTTCATTTTCAGCATAGCTGAGCTGACCTGTAAGAGAAGAGCAGTACTATCAAAACCAAGGTTTGAGTGATTTAGCTAGCAATATATGTATGAAGTAAGACCACCCATATCTGTGGTACTGGAGTGAAGAACTGGTTGTCCTGGCATTCTGTGACTCCAGTGTGACACCAGAGCAGAAGCAGCTGATGGTTGACAACTTGATGGAAAATGAAGGTTCTCTCAGTTCCACTAAAGCGTTGGGATGCCCTTAATCAAGCAGATTATGAAGGGAAGGAGATCAGTAATTTTGTCCCCACCAGCACCATGCGTTTGTTTGAAACTTTGGATCTGCCAGAAACAAAGAAGGAGGATACAATCTAAGGGGAGAGCTAAATTTTAAAAAGCATAAAGTAAGAACAACAATGAAAAGTATGAGCATAACAAGCTGTGGAGCGACTGTGTGGAACAATCTAGAACAGGAGATAAAGGAAAGTACAAACATAAATGTATTTAAAAAGAGGTCTAAAGAATTGTTTCTAAATAGGTATATGGAACATGAAGGATAAAAATATTTGTCGCAAAGACCAGGCGTGGTTTCTTGGAATTAAGAGAGAGTAATTCAAATTTCAGTGATTTTGATATGTGTAAGTGGATTAGAGTGGAGGCTGATGTGAAGTCTAGATAAATTGGGATTGTGGGTGTGAAATTATGGGATGGACCTTATGATGCACTTAAGTTATCCACTCCTTTGGCGAAGTCTAAAAAAAAAAAAAAAAAAAAAAAAAAAAATAATAATAATAATAATAATAATAATAATAATAAGACTTTAAGTTTAAATTATTCAGAAATATTGAATTGAGATGGTAGATGTGTTTTGTTGTTAACTTTTTTTATTTCTTTATTTGTTAATATGGTGTAAATGCTGGATGCTGTACACATTTAAGCTGATGTGAGCAGTGTATTAGTTGAAAAGGATAGGCAAAAAAATAAGTTTTTGCTTCCAACCTATTCCTTTTTGGGTTTTATGTTTATTACAATTGATGTACTGAGTACAATGATTGATGTAAAACCAAAATAAATTTATTCATTCATTCATTCATTCACATTCCTCAGAATTCCTCCAGTAGACTGGACTGATGATGCAGACTTTCAGAAGGCTGAGAAAACTGTGCATTCCAAAAAAGTTGTCAATGATGTTGCTGACAGAGGGGTGGAGCTTATTCCAGACTTCAACTGTAGCCGAACAAAAAATGCAGATCACAAACAGTACTGGCAACAAGTTGTCAAAGAACACAAACATTTTTGGTCATTTCAATAAAGCAAAAGTGGTTGCTGGACTTTCTAAGTAACATTTTTATGCGAGTTGCAGTTTGATTTTGAGAATAAAATTACAAATTATTCTAATGTGCCTTATTCATTTGGCTAGTTATGCTATAGTATATAGAGCAATCTGCACGTGTCTTGTGCAACCTCTAAATATTAATTTGCATAAAATTTGGACTGAAGTAATTTGGCCAGATATGGAACCAAATGCAGGGTTCCAATCCAAAGAATCTGAAAAAAAATTTTTGGACCACCCTAATATAGACTAACAGATGTCAGAATCTCTGTACACAAGAGTTGTGCAGAGGTTGTGTATAATGTGTCTAATACAGTATATGTGCATACATAGAAATGTGCGCCATGAACAAACGTGATGTGATAACAGCCAAGTTCATAGTTTTTCTACAATGGCTACAGCCCTTTCTGACGAAACGCCATGCAAACACACACACACACACACGCACACACACACACACGCACGCACACACACACACACACACACACAAATGTACTCAGTATCTAACACATGTTGCACAGGCAAACACTTCAGTAAATACATTTTAAACCCTTATAAAATAGTGTATTTTGCTTCACAAACACAGTTACTTCTACATTCCAGCTGCAGTGCTCATTAAAGTACTAAATATAGAATATGCTACTTACCTGGTTACCTGAAGTGTACGACACTGATATTTGTAGCATTCTGTAAATACAGACTATGATCTAACATATTTGCTTATTTTCATTACTTCTAGTCCCTGAACAGACATCATCCTCTTACACAAACCCAACTTTTGAACTCCTGTCCTTTATCTCTAACTCCATAATTGGCCTCAATTTGCTGAACACACTTAACAGCAGGCCTGAACGCTATCTACTATCCCATAATTCTATCTGTTTTGGTCCTGATTTGTGACATTTTGGTTTGTTTTCCTGTGTTTTCATATGTGCATTTACAGATGATGGATAAATACATGTGATATTTCAATGGTAGAGCTTTTGGCTTTTAACAAATTGTTTACAGCTGTACTTATTATTTATTTATTTATTTAAAGTATCATGTAAGTTACAGCTGAGTGTAAAACAGACAGCGTGGTAAGGTTTTTTATAATTCACTTTATAGCTGAGTTAGAGGTTTGAGGTATCAATTCATGTGTCACCAGTATCACTCTTCATGTCTAGGCAATTGCAAAAAAAACCAAGGTTCTGTGGGGCAGAAAATGATCCATTACAAGGCATTTATTCCCATATATTTGAATATATCTTAAGATATATTAAATACAAGATGGGAGAAATGCATCAAGGAGTTACTGAAGATAATTTACATATAATTTATTGTTCAGTGGTTCATTTTACACAGCAGTATTTTAGTAATTGTACCTAAAACTATAGTATACACCTTGCTGACAAAAACCCACCAAACGCAGACCAAAATCTGCATGTGCGGTATGTTTGGATGGTTTTATTGCATTGATTTTGCATGCAATGTGATTGAACACATTCACAGTGTGAACACAAGCACTACAGCTGTCGTTGGTCTGTACTCGGGCTGTTTACTGGGACATGGCGCTGCAGTGGGCCTCGTCCTGGACGGTGCTGATCAGCTTGTCCACACTGACTCCGATGGAGGACAGGGTACCACGCAGCTCTGTGAGGGTCTGCTCAGAGAGGGTGGGCTCTCTGCTCATGATCCAAGCAAAGTCCACATGGAAAACCCCAAGGTCAGTGCAGCTGTAGACCAGGGAGTAGCTGTTGTAGTCTGTGGAGAGCACCCAGTAGGGGGCGGGGGGGGAGTCTGACAGGACAGAGGGTCGACAGTTAATATTACATTGGATAAGACTCTGAAGAGAATGCATTCTAATCATTTAAAAAGAGGGATTAGTGAATAATTGGGTAACACTTCATAATAAGTACACACTATGAAGCATTAGTTAACCATTAACAAATACTGTATTCATCATTTATAAAGCATATTTCTGACACAAAAACTCATTAATATATGGTTTATAAGCACAGTTATAATGGTTTTACTCATCATTAATGATAGCATTAGTTATTGATAAACAAATACTGTATTCATCATTTACAAAGCATATTTCTGACATGAATACTCATTGGTATATGGTTTATAAGCAAAGTTATGATGGTTTTACTCATCATTCATAAGCTCACCTACAATATACTTAATGATTGTATTTTCACACTTTATAAATTATGGATTCAGCATTTAAACATTTAGTATTGCATCGCTTACAAACCAGTTATGATGTGCATTTATGTTCGCACATACACTATTCAGACGGACTAAAATTGATTAGTGAATATTTTAGTGGATATTTTATACAAACTCAGACATTTATTTTCCAATAGATGTCCTATAAACAGTTATTAATACAAGAATTCATTATTTCAGGCAGTTATAAAGCACTTACTACTCATTAAGTTTATGGTGTGAGCTCATCTAAAGTGTGCACTATCTATGCTATATAAAGCATTTACAAATGAGATTTAAAGGTTGGAAATGCCTAAAGACTCACAAAAGTCTGAGTTATTCTAACAAAGGAAAGACACAGCACATGGGATTATTAAACAAACTGCATGACTGAATGATGAGATTATGATTATGAATGAGTAATGGTAAAACATTCATAACTGTGCTTATAAACCATATATTAATGAGTATTCATGTCAGAAATATGCTTTACAAATAATGGATTCAGTGTTTGTTAATGCTTAACTAATGCTTCATAATGTGTACTTATTATAAAGTGTTACCAATAATTGTCCCATGCAGAGAGTTTGCAGTGAATAAGTGGCTCTTACTCTCAAAGAAGGAGACCAGCAGCTTGGCGGGCTCAGAGGGATCCTTAGCCCAGGCAGAGCCGCTGATGGTGTTAATGCTGCCATCAGGACTACAACAGTAAAATATCAGAAAAAATCCATTTAGCTACAGTGACAAAGAGTATTAAAAAAAACACCACCAGAATTTCATCTTAATCAGAATCAAGTGACAAATCACATATATGACAAAAACAATGGTTAAAAGTCCAAGATCATGCATGTCTGGTTTGAGACGTCATTGTACATAAGTGGATTTTACTCATGTATTCAGATTAAGACACTGTGTTTATATTTCCAGTTTGGAAGGGTGGGGATGGTACACGAAAAACAAGGGCAAAAGAGGGGGGAAAAAAATCAGTGTTCAGATAAACTTATGGTCCACTATATTTGCCCTTTTGTTGCACAGACATTCTGTTTGTTCATATTTTTGTGTCCTGTATGTTAACAAAATTTTCTGGCCATAAAGATTACACTGGGCTGCAAAAAAGATGAAAAAACAAGAAAAAACTAAGACCAAACACTGGGGCATGATAACTTCCATTATTTCTGATGATTAGATGACAAAAACAGCCTTCACATCCACACAGACATGATAAACATTACATGTATGGCTGTAATGTTTGTTTTATGTGGTTTAACCCTTTCATGCATGAATTTTGAGAACATTAATCAAGATTTTTTTTTTTATTCCTCTTTTCGCATTTTAAAAACAATGAGATTATAATTAATTTTTTTTTTATGAAGCTATTTTTCATGGAGTTGCAGAAATGTGCGTTTAATTTTTAAAGCAATGAAACATGTATTTACTGATATACTGTGTGAAAACTATGAAATAAAAACATTTAATGCTGCTAATTTGATGTTTTCTCACATTATAACATACACTACAAACAAAAAGTTATGGATATTTCAAATTTTTGAGTTATTTGTTTCAGTTGGGATTTTTGCACAATGCTTTTTACTTTTTTGTGTGAATTTAATTGAAACACATTTTTTAATAACCAGACATAGTTTTATTTACAAATGGCAAAAATGACAAAAAAAAAGACAAAAAAAAAAAAGAAATATCCCTAACTTTTTGTTTGTAGTGAACTCCAATACTGGTCGCTTCATGGAGATAATATGCCAAAAAAAACCAAAAAAAAACTTGGTAACACTTTACTTGAAGGTCTAGTTTATAATGCATTAAGCGCACATTCAAAAGACATTATAATGCATTTATAATGCATTATTAAAGTCATTACAACAGTTTATGATCATGTACAACAACTTACACCAAGGTTAATAAAGTATTTTGAGTGTAGGTATAATGTATTATAAATTCAGCTTTCATTATGTTTTATACATCCATACCAAAGCCGTGTGAAGGAATTTATCTTTTTTAGGTGGGAAATTTTATTAGGTTTTGTCACTGGCCCTATATCCATCTATTTTAGAGATTTCATATTTATTAATAAAAAAAAAAAAAAAAAAAAAGTATGTGTTTGAGTTAAAGATTTAGAGCTACCACGTTATTTTTATTTATGTACAAAGCAACATGTAACACTTCTATTTACTGTCTCTGTTCTTTTAATATTTTTTTTTGCAAAAAAGAGTTATTAAGAACATTTTGATATATAATTTTTGATTTACACTTTACTCAGAGCCAGCAGATACTGCTCATACGTCATCATACTTGTGTTGTAATATCATACAACTGCTAATAACCTTAGACACTGTTGTCACTTTACAAAAAGCTCTTAAAGTCAGCCTGTAACTTATTATTGATGTTTATAAAAAGACATTATTCAGTTTCAGAAACTACATGTCACAGCAGTTCTCTGTGTCTTTATAACTGGCTACAGTTATGATGGTTAGAATGTGTTCTGTAACTGAGGATTTGAGATTCTTCCTTCAAACACTGTTGTCACTTTGGTATGGATGTATAAAACATTATGAAAGCTGAATTTATAATACATTAGGCCTTTATTAACCTTAGTATAAGTTGTTTTACATGATCATAAACTGTTGTAATGACTTTTATAATGCATTATAAATGCATTATAATGTCTTATGAATGTGCGCTTAATGCATTATAAACTAGACCTTTTAATAAAGTGTTACAAAAACTTTTGTTGTTAATTACAGTCTAATAACGATAACAAGGAATTGATTTACACTCATACATGTTAGATTTGGTTTATTAAGAACAGCCAAGTTACAGTAATGTTATCAATGTCAGTGTATTGTGTATTGTGTTGGCTGATATGAAAGTAAAATAACAAAATCCATGAATATATAAGAGGACAGCTGTAGAAAAACTGTCCACTGGAGTGACCATTATGCATGAAAGGGTTAATGTGGAAAGTGCATTTATGTTTTCAGTGGTGTTATGGGCAGGTCTGTGTTTCTGAGAGTAACAAAGAAGAAAACATGCTGTTTCAAATAGGACATTCTGGTCTTGTGTATTTTTGGTTCCAGTATGTTCATAAAGTATTATTTTCCAGTCAGATAGTGTATGTTGTGCTGAGAAATTAACACTAAAAAGGAAAATCAATGTTCCAACTCCATTCCAGAGTGATACTCACAGCAGCTCCCTGTTGAGGACACCGACCACTCCAGGGCTCTTCAGGCTGTAGGTGGCAGTGCTGCACTCGCCCTTCTGGAAGCTGTGAGGCAGTCTCTGGATATCATACCAGGTACCAAGATACTGCAGAGGTGACAGAGAGGATGAACTTTTAGCTGTTAATAGATTATTGTTGAGATATAATTAATGTTGATACGTAATTAATAGAGCCGCTCGCACTGCATTGCAGTATGGCTACAGAACAAATGTTAATGCACTGCATAAGCACTTGAAATGGCTCTCTGTTAAAAAAAGATGACTTTATTCATTACTGGTTTTCTTTAGAAATGTTATTAGAACAAAAAAAAAAAAACACCTATCTTGTACAAAAATGTTTGTTTTAATTCAGATAGACATAGCTATGCAACCAGGCAGACAAGCAGAGGTAATTTTACGCTACCCAAATCAAGAACAAATGCAATGAAAAGAATGGTAATAAACAGAGCTATGCAAGAAAAGAACAAACTACCAGAACACATCACACAAGAAAACTGTAAAATAAAATTTAAGAAATCAATTAAGAAACATCTATTGACCATAAATGATTGATGCCTGGGTTAACTGAATATATGTACTAAATATACTATACCACTGCTGACCTAAAGGAGCTGTTGTGTCTGTGTTTTTGTCTCTTTTTTTGCATGTGATGTAGTATGTGAAAATTGTTTTGTATGATTATATTGTATGTTATTCACATTGACAAGTTGTAAAGATTATTGTAAGGACCCCAGGAAGAATAGCTGTAGCTATGGTACAGCTAATGGGGATCCTAAATAAATAAATAAAGAATAAAGCTCTATGGTGAGAAATGCTGCCTTTTTCCTGTATTATGTGTTAAAGTAAAAAAAAAAAAAAGTTTCTAATCACCCTGGCAGCATCGAAGTTCTTCTGAACAGCAGGCCTGGGGCATCTTCCTGGCATGATGACCTGAGCGTTGGCTGCCAGGACGGACAGCAGAGTCAGAGAGATCACCTGGAAGGCATTCATTTTGTTCTCCACAACCTGTAGAGGAAAGAAAGAAAGTGACAAATGCAGCATCTATCAGAAATGTACAAGAAAAAAAGACACCTGAACTGCGATGTCAGAGTCAGAGCTGCTGCTTTCATACCTGAATCACCGGGTGCAGTGGCATTCATAGCTTTGACAGGGTCTTTATAAACCTGGGACCACACTCCACAGCCCCTCCTCTTTATTTACAGTCAAGGTTATTTGGAGAAAAATGTGAGAAAACTGGCATCTGTTCAGGATCGAAATTTGTGTCTAAACAGACCTCTGACAGGAATAGATATGAATGAGAGTTTAGTGCAATAGTCACCTTAACTGTCATCAGCGACCTCAAATTCATAATCAGAAGTAAAATCATGCATGTTTTCTTCATAATATACTAACAGAAAGTAAATGACATCTTGTCTCTCAGCTTTTGATCAAAAATAAAGGCTACTTTCAATTTCAAGTGAGTCTAAAAATTCAATTCCAGATATGATTATATACAGTACTGTCAGTATACAGGATGTCCTCTAGCTTTGTTGTTTTGCAATGTTGAAAAAATGTATGTGTATTTATTTCACATCCCCTTTTTTTCCAGGTGCAACAAGAAAATATAGGAAATATGTGCACAAGCTTGAAAGACACACACAAAGAAAAATAGGTTCTAAAGGTTAAAGTTACTATTCAGTGTGACCTCTGACCCCAAGAAAAAATGTAGCACAAACAGAAACATCTGACATGTGTTAAACAAAATCTGGTATAAAACATTAGAAAATGAATGTGATAAATCTCATTGTCTGAACAAATGAGTTAAAGCCATACTGAGTGCAAAGGGAGGTCACATTAAATACAACCTCTTTGGTTTATAGAAGCTGTTAGAATGCTGTACATACTTCACATATATCCACATTGGCTCATAATACAGACTTAGAAATGTGGTCATTGGTAACTACTCAACACCTTGTACATGTACTTTGTTTAATCTCTCAGATATTTAAAGCATTCACTTTAGCTGAATATGTGCTGTTCTTTTATCAATGCCTGAAAACTGAGGAAAAGAAAGTTAAATGTGCCTTTAATCTGATGCATACTGTATGTCACCTGTATGCACATATTTACCCCACGAAGGGGATGCAAGGAGTATTGTTTTTGGTTCTGTTTGTGTCATGTCAGCTCCCAGACTGTGTCTGGATTTTGTCTGTCTTTTGTTTTGTCTGTCATTTCTGTTTTATTTTGTCAAGTTTCCCTCATGTGTCGTGTCTGGTGTCTTTACTTCCCCTCCTTGATTGTTTCACCTGTGCCTGATCACCTGTCTCCGCCCTGATGTGTTCCACCTGTGTGTAATTGTCTTCCCGCCCTCTTGTATATTTAAACCCTGTGTCTTCCCCTCCGTCTTTGCCAGTTTGTACTGTAACAGGTCTGGTACAAAGGCTGAACCCAAATGCAAGACCAAAAGACAGATGTTAAGTCGAGTGTGTTTATTGAACACAATCACAATGGTAAAAGCACTACACAGAATGATTAATAAATCTGTGAAGACATTGAGTTCGGGGCTAGACGTCTGGGCCGTGAGCGAGGTCAGCGGGCGGCCAGTGTGACCGAGTCGGAAAAATCCCAACGGCAACCCTACTAGGAAAAAACAGGGATGTCAAAAAACAGACCAGGTCATACACGGGAAGGCAATACAAGAGGCAACGGGACATGAGGGACAGGCTAAACTCACAGTCAGTAATCCAGGCGATGGGTCGAACACACAGGTAAACGTTGGAGGCTGAGGTACACAGGGGATAGGCAGAATCGGTAGTCGGATAAACGAACCAGGTCACAACAGACGAGCGCAGAACAGGAACAGGCGAATCGGTGGCCGGTAGACAAAACGGGTCACAACGGGCGGACAGACAGGATCCAAGAAACCCTGGTTAGTAAGCACACGAGTGTAACAAACAAACTGGCAAAGACAGAGGGGAAGACACAGGGTTTAAATACACAAGAGGGTGGGAAGACAATTACACACAGGTGGAACACATCAGGGTGGAGTCAGGTAATCAGACACAGGTGAAACAATTAAAGGAAGGGAAGTAAAGACACCAGACATGACACATGAGGGAAATTTAACAAAATAAAACAGGAAATGACAGACAACACCGAAAAGACAGACAAAATCCAGACACAGTCTGGGAGCTGACATGACAGTTTGTTTGTTTGTTTGTTTGTTTGTTTGTTTGTTTGTTTGTTTGTTTGTTTGTTTGTTTGTTTGTTAACACTCTAGCAGCAAAATTAGGTTGAATTCCTACCAAACTGATTATAGATTACCAGTGACATAGAATAGATCTGATTACATTTTGGGAAAAGTAGGTCAAAGTTCAAATTTTTTTATGAATCTTTAAAATCTTTTTTTCTTCTCCCTTTTAATTATAATGGGCAGCATTTCAAATGTCTAGATAAAAACATCAATTTTGTTTCAATTTACTTCAAACTCGTCACATATACAGTATAAGACGAATGGTTTGTGTTTGCACTGACCCAGTAACTTTGACACCATTTATTGTATATTATCTTATTTATTTTGTGTTTTATCCACTGAAAATCAGGTGTTCTCCTCTATTTAATTCACTGATCATGTAAACATTCATAAAAGCTTATATTAAATTTGAGGGTTATTATATCAAAAACAGAGAAAACTGAAGAAAAAGTGACTTTGTCAGCAAAGATATCATTAATTGAACATAAAACAAGCGTCTCTATCCACTGTCATTGATCCAACTCAGTGGGTTTTACTGGTGAGTCAATGTTGTTCATTTACAATGAAAGAAAAAGCCTACATTTGACCCTTTGACCTTTGAGCCCTATTACCTTATTTACCATAACTGAGTCATAACTTAACATCATAATCGTAACATATTCGATCACATATTAGTAACAAGTTTTGTATTATTACATATACAGCGATAAATAGAAAATACAAATTAGAAAAATGGATTGAATCAAATATATTGGTTATAATGCAGGTTGATGCACCATGTGTTCTTTTACTTTCCTGTTACATTTTACTGACAACAGTAAAGGGATCATTTTCTGTATTATTTCTGAAGTAGAAATACTTTTCCCAGTACTGTCTGCAGGTACTTGCTGATTGTTGTAGGTTTTATCTGAGCTTTACAGTTATTTCAGGGATTCTTGATTTTGAAGAATCTACTATTGGGGATCTACTGTTAATCAAGACCTAAACAAGATTTCCACCAGTGGGTGTAAAAGATGGAAGCTTAAACCTGAAAGGGATTAGGCTTCCACACTTATGACTTAGAATAAAACAGGAAATGTGCGTGATCCGGATTCCAGACTGTTGCCAAATTTAGAAGACGGATGGTTTGTGTTTGCACTGACCCAGTGACTTCAACCTGTTTTCATCCCTTCGCCTCGTGGTGACTCTATAATGCAAAGACGAAGGACAGAAATCCCTCATAAAAAGCTTACAGCCTGGAGATTCCTAAATTAGCGGTTTAGATGTCTTAATACTCTGTGCCCTTAAATCCTTAAGTCATTTATCAAAAGTTTTTCTTGTTTCATTCTGTAAATGTAATTAGTCCTTTTTCTATTATACATGATTATATGTGTAGTGTTCCTGCCTAGCAGCACAATATATGAGAAAACATGAATCTATTTATTATTATCTATGGACCTTCAATCATTCACTGAATCACATCATACATACATTCAGGAAACACATGCAGAAAATCTTAAAATCTTTTTTATTCATGCTGTTCTGTTATTTATGGGTTTTTTTTTATCAAGGGAAAGAAGTATTGGGTTGAAAGTGGGAAAAAGGGGTTAGTAATGGGAAGAGGAAGTGGGAAGGGATAATGGGTGGACAGGGGCTAAGGGATAGAAAGGGGTGAGTGGAGAAGAGGGCAGGGGTCTGGGAATCTGGTTTTACCCTTGTTTTACCTTTTTACCCTTTTCTTCTTTGGCGTCCTCCGGTTGTTTTGCTCCGTATTGTTCTTATCACTGCTCCATTTTTGCTCCTCCTTTCCAGCGTCCATATTTGTCCTGGTCATTTCCTCCTCCTCTCTGTTGTCTGTGTTCTTGGCCTTACATCAGCTCTGTGGTCTGCACTTGATCAGCACACCTGGTATCACATACTCCTATGGAGGTTGCTGATGTTAGAGTGGGGATGTGGTATAATGAATCCCTTGTCACTACCACACAACCTGAGTGTGTGTGTGTGTGTGTGTGTGTGTGTGTGTGGTGTGTGTGTGTGTGTGGTGTGTGTGTGTGGGGGGGTTGTCTGGCATCCATCAATGTCAACATCATTAGTCAAATGTACCTGAGTCTTGTAGGCAGCATGTCTTGTCTCCAATTTTCTGTTCGAAGGTAAAAAGAAAAAATGTGGAAAAAAGGGTTGAAATAAGAAATGTTATTATCAAATCTGCAGAGCATTCACAGCTGTTGGAAAGTATTGAATTGTATTATCCTTGTAATAAAAAAAATTCCCCAAAAAAAGGGGTTGGGGGTTGGGGTGGTGAGATCATGTAGTTACATCCAGACAATAAAGATACAGGCAACATAGATGCAATATTTATCGTAATGGCACTGAGTCTTTGACATCAGAGAAGTAATTGTGTCCTAATAAAGTGTGAAAAAATACAATCAGGAAATGAACACAAATAAATAAAGTACAAATAAAACTGCATTGTGTAGATAAATCACCTCCATTTAGCCCTGGCCCTGCAGAAATTTGAGGAACTCTACTGGGGAATTTATAGAGGCAATTGATATGCCGACATCAGCATATGCACAGACGTGATGACATCAGCTGGATCCATGCCAAAATACACTACAATACGTGCAAGGGGTGGGGTTTGTTGTGCCTAGAACCACTTGTTTCAGTATGGATTGATAGTTGAACAAAAGCTTGAACCAGGTTACTATTAATGAAAGTATATGATGCTGAAAGGCAGTCAGATCTGAGGTGCTCTGACTGGAGAACTGATTCTCTTATTAAGTCATGGAGAAACTGATCATTTCAACTCTACAGAGGACATAAAACTGCAATGAAACCTGGTGCTCAGTTTTAAAACTCATCAAACTGTCCCCAACATGTTAAACTGATGTATTTAACTTCCATATATTTGTGGATTTTATATTTGTACATCATGTGATGTTTGTGTATTTGTGTGTTTGGTTTCTGTCTGAAATGTTGTTAACTGTTCAGCTGCCTATTTCGCCTGGATCTGTACTGAAAAAGGCATTTTCAAACTCAGTCAGTCTTTCCTGATTAATCTGTAAAGACCCAGTGCTGCTTTTGTGTCAGTTCCCAAATGAATTTTTCTCAATATTTAACCATTCTAAAGTGATTTGACACCATTTATTGTATATTATCTTATTTATTTTGTGTTTTATCCACTGAAAATCAGGTGTTCTCCTCTATTTAATTCACTGATCATGTAGACGTTCATAAAAGCTTATATTAAATTTGAGGGTTATTATATCAAAAACAGAGAAAACTGAAGAAAAAGTGACTTTGTCAGCAAAGATATCATTAATTGAACATAAAACAAGTGTCTCTATCCACTGTCATTGATCCAACTCAGTGGGTTTTACTGGTGAATCAATGTTGTTCATTTACAATGAAAGAAAAAGCCTACATTTGACCCTTTGACCTTTGGGCCCTATTACCTTATTTACCATAACTGAGTTATAACATAACATCATAATTGTAACATATTCGGTCATAAATTAGTAACAAGTTTTGTATTATTACATATACAGCGATACATAGAAAATACAAATAAGAAAAACAGATTGAATCAAATATATTGGTTATAATGCAGGTTGATGCACCATGTCTTTTACTTTCCTGTTACATTTTACTGACAACAGTAAAGGGATCATTTTCTGTATTATTTCTGAAGTAGAAATACTTTTCCCAGTACTGTCTGCAGGTACTTGCTGATTGTTGTAGGTTTTATCTGAGCTTTACAGTTATTTCAGGGATTCTTGATTTTGAAGAATCTACTATTGGGGATCTACTGTTAATCAAGACCTAAACAAGAGTTCCACCAGTGGGTGTAAAAGATGGAAGCTTAAACCTGAGAGGGCTTAGGCTTCCACACTCATGACTTAGAATAAAACAGGAAATGTGCGTGATCCGGATTGCAGACTGTTGCCAGATTTAGAAGATGGATGGTTTGTGTTTACACTGACCCAGTAACTTTACAGTTACCTCTGTTTCTTCAGGTTAAACCTGTTTTCATCCCTTCGCCTCGCGGTGACTCTGTAATGCTGACAGCAAAGAAGGACAGAAATCCCTCATAAAAAGCTTACAGCCTGGAGATTCCTAAATTAGCGGTTTAGATGTCTTAATACTCTGTGCCCTTAAATCCTTAAGTCATTTATCAAAAGTTTTTCTTGTTTCATTCTGTAAATGTAAATAGTCCTTTTTCTATTATACATGATTATATGTGTAGTGTTCCTGCCTAGCAGCACAATATATGAGAAAACATGAATCTGTTTATTATTATCTATGGACCTTCAATCATTCACTGAATCACATCATACATACATTCAGGAAACACATACAGAAAATCTTAAAATCTTTTTTTATTCATGCTGTTTTGTTATTTATGTATGTTTTTATCAAAGGAAAGAAGTATTGGGTTGAAAGTGGGAAAAAGGGGTTAGTAATGGGAAGAGGAAGTGGGAAGGGATAATGGGTGGACAGGGGCTAAGGGATAGAAAGGGGTGAGTGGAGAAGAGGGCAGGGGTCTGGGAATCTGGTTTTACCCTTTTACTCTTTTACCCTTTTCTTCTTTGGCGTCCTCTGGTTGTTTTGCTCCACATTGTTTTTATCACTGCTCCATTTTTGCTCCTCCTTTCCAGCGTCCACATTTGTCCTGGTCATTTCCTCCTCCTCTCTGTTGTCTGTGTTCTTGGCCTTGATGTCCTCCTATGGATACACTTCTGCTGTTCATTTTTAGTTTTTTTTTTTTCTTAACTTGACTCTGAAGACAATCTCCTAAAAAGACAATAAACAGTTAACTAACTTTACTTCCAAACTAAAATAAATGGTTTAAATCTTTGAAACTCTTTACAGTTAAGAAAAAGGAGCAGCAGGTAGCATATCTGATCATATGAGATGTGGAGTTTCATCTTGAGCTGCCAGTCTTTCTCCTCCTGAGCCTTCTCCTGTTTTATTTCTTTATTTGAGGTCCTCCTCCTCCAGAGCCTCATACTGGGTTGTCCATCACAGGTCATTCCTTGCTAACTCCTCCTCCTTTGGAGCCAGCACAACAAGAGTATTGATGTGGGCAGCAGAACAACACTTCCTTTTTCACTCCCTCCTCCTAAAGCTCCTTCTGGATCTGACGCTCCTTGTTCTTTCACTCTTCAAGGAGGTGATTGTTCCTTCAGAGTTTAGTTTTCAGCTTGCACCTCCTGGAGTCCTCATGGTCCTCTGCTTTGAAGATGATGAGCTCCTGAAAAAAACAGTTCATAGTGTGTTTCATGTTCAGTCACTAATATTGAAGCAACATGAGACAACTGTTTGAGTCCATCTGGTTTTTCATTCTTAGAGGTAGGAAGTACAGATTCTTCAATGACATGTTCAAGTCCAGTTTTCAGGTAGCTGCACTGAGGATTTTTATTTATTTTATTTTTCTGATGTTTATTTCTTTGTCTTCTTTAACCCTTTTATGCATGAATTATGCGAACCTTAAGATTTGTTTTGTCCTGTTTTTTATTCCTCTTTAGACATGAACAAAATAATGTGATTGAAAATTTTTTTTTATGAACCTATTTTCATGGAGTTGCAAAAATGTCCACTCAGATGGACGCCATGCATTTAAGTTTTGAAGCAAAGAAATGTGTATTTACTGACATACTGTGTGAAAACTATGAAATAAAAACATTTCTAATGCTGCTAATCTGATGTTTTCTCATATTTTAACATACACTAATATTAGTTATTACTCACTTCATGGAGATAATATGCAAAAAAACAAAACATTTTGTAAAAAAACTAAACAAAACTGTCAATTACAGTCTAATAACAATTAGCAATTGCTTTACACTCAAACATGTTAGTGCAGACCAGGTTTATGAAGAACAGCAAAGTTACAGTAATGGTATGAATTGCAGTGAATGGGATGATGCATAAGTGTCCACTGTGTTGGCTGATATGGAACTAAAACAACAAAATCCATGAATATAAGAGATATGCTGGAGAAGAACTGTCCACTGTAGTGACCAGTGACCATGAAAGGGTTAAAACAAAACAAAACAAAACAACCATAATCACTTTTGTTTTAATTTACTTGACAGGAATCCATCTCAGTCATCAATGATTTTAATTTTGCATCCTTGCACACAAAGGTGAGACATAAAATTACATATTTCTTTGTGTTACTGTCTCATCTATTTAGCTTGGAATCATAAACCAACTTCAACTTAAAAAGATTTTCAAATAACATAAAAAAGACCCCTTGTGTATCTATCAAACACAACAAATGCAATAATATGAAAAACAGCTTTAAAGATGAAACGGTCTGAATCCCAGACTAAAATAAACATAATGTTCTCATTTCTTTTACTGATAGTAAAAAACTGATTTGCACATTGAAGTCATAATCTATTAGTTTCAGTCTATTATCATTTATTTCTTATTTGTTTTTTATTTGAAGTAAATATGGTTTGATTGTCTTTATATTACATGAATATAACATAAAGTTCAGTATGTTTGCACTCACATCCACTTTCTGGCTCAAAGTTCCCTGGAAAGTGGATATGTTTGAGTACAGACATGGAATGAATTTACTTGTATGGATTTTATACGTTTTTTAAGCATCTCTTCCTCCATTTAGGTAAATATCTATATTTTTAACATCTATATATGTACTATTTTGTTAGAGATGAGAGCTTTGTTCTCCTTATATATCCTGCTCATCTTCTTAGGTCTTAAATTCTTCTTCCTGGGGAACAATTTGCTCTTGGAAGCCTTCCTCCATGCCACTCCTGGTTTTTCTAGAGCAGCTCTTTTCCTTTGCTTCTCAGGAGGTCCAGCATCTCCTCATGGGCTTTAGACTGAACAGTTGAACAGGACATCTGCAGGATGTTCAGCACAACCTCAACAAAACATAAATATCAGCTCTGTGGTCTGCACTTGATCAGCACACCTGGTATCACATACTCCTATGGAGGTTGCTGATGATAGAGTGGGGATGTGGTATAATGAATCCCTTGTCACTACCTCACAACCTGAGTGTGTGCGTGTGTGTGTGTGTGTGTGTGTGTGGCGGGGGGTTGTCTGGCATCCATCAGCGCCCAATTGTCAAACCCATCATTTTATGCCTTAATGTACCTGAGTCTTGTAGCAGCATGTCTTGTCTCCAATTTTCTGTTCAAAGGTAAAAAGAAAAAAATGTGAAAAAAGGGTTGAAATACGAACATGTTATTATCAAATCTGCAGAGCATTCACAGCTGTTGGAAAGTTATATTGAATTGTATTATCCTTGTGATAAAAAATTAAAAAAAAAAAAAAAAAAAAAAAAGGGGGGGGGGGTGAGATCATGTAGTTACATCCAGACAATAAAGATACTGGGAAAATAGATGCAATATTTATCTTAATGACACTAGGTCTTTGACATCAGAGAAGTAATTGTGTCCTGATAAAGTGTGAAAAAATACAATCAGGAAATGAACACAAATAAAACTGCATTCTGTAGATAAATCACCTCCATTTAACCCTGGCCCTGTAGAAAGTTGAGGAACTCTACTGGGGAATTCAGCTGTAAACTGGCTGAAGACTTTATATACACTCACAGTCAATGAAAACTTTGAGACCATATTTTTCGACATCATTTTTATTTTGAAACCCTAAACTGGAAGTTTTTCATATGAATCATTTGTTTAGGATATTGGCGTACAGAAACAAAAATCTAAAGTTTCAAGAACAGTTTCAAAACAAAAAAACTTAACAAAAGAAAATGGCACCAGCCAAACGCAAGTCACAAAAGTAGCGGTCCTGGTCTGCAATTGTCACTCTCTCTCTCCCTGGATGCGGTCTATCATCAACAGAGCCTGTGGTGTTGTGGCGTTCAACCAGGTTTCTGACTGTGGGTTGGGAACAGCCCATAAATAGGCCCGGCTATATGACTGGAGCCTCCACCATACCCAGTGCCCAGGAGACATTGTTCAGGTGATAGACATGGCATGATGCCGTTCACTGGACAAACAATGGTGGCCTTTTTTGGGCCTTTATATAGGCCTTCAAAACCAATCCTCAAATTGTGCAGATACCCACTGAGTATTGCTCACTGTGTATTTGGTCCACTTTTACAAAGAGACCAACCCCTGTGCAATGAACCGTGACAACATGACAACTCCTCATTATCTCAACTACCCGAGCACTAAGTCATCAATAAATCCACAATGAACAATTACAACCCCCCTACAAGTAGAAATATGCAGACATTTCTACCTCGAAGTTTCTATTGACTGTCAGTATACAATTCTAAACAACACAGCAAAGGCACTGACCACTGGGTCCAGCTCTTTCTGTGCTTTCCTGCAGACTGGAGTGTAAGATAAAAGCACCACATAGCCCCCACTGCACAACATGTCTGGTGGTTAGCAACATTACCACCATTAAAGTGCACCAAGCAGGCAGGAAAGAGGACATACTGTAACTCAGACAAGTGCAGGCCCCTGCTGTAAGCGGTCGGTGAGCACAAACTGTCAGATTAAAAGGTCTGAGAGGATGATCCGGCCAACATTTAGTCGGATTTCTAGCAAATTACAACCAAGTATGTTTGGGTCAAGTCCTTGGCACCCTAGGGTGAAGTGTACCTCTGACACCCAAACTAGACATCTAAAGAACAACAAAAACAAGCCTGATCTCTAGGGTTTTTAAAGTCCACAGCCAGCATCATGTATCCTCTCTGCATGAGGCCACTGAGCAGTTGAGGCAGGTTGGCCATTTTGCCACTGGAAAAGGAAGCTAAGCATTTAGGTGTCTTAACTATGGCCTAAAGTGCTAACAAGGGATTAGTGAGGTAAACGTTGAAAGAGGTTTAGCACTCCATGCTTAGGACGAGTGCTGCTTCAGTAATTACACATCAGTTGCAAGGTGCAGTTGGATGGGAGATCACAGTGATGTCAGGACAGGGATGGCTTACTGCAGGAGATAAGGCCAGCTAATGGAGATGAAATAAATCGGTATTTAAAAGGTCTTTTTTAGTTAAGGCAGTTAGCTGGCACCAGACTGCACTTGCACCAGTTTACTGCTTCGTGGACAACCATTTGGAAGGTAGTGGAAGAGGTGCTGCTGTGAGCTCTGTAAAGGGGTGACTGATATTACTCCTGTTTTGACCTGAACTTGGAAAAGCAACCTCCAAATTCTACTTTCTGCAAGAACATTCCAACATTCCAGGTAAGAACATTCCAACATTGAGTTCTCTGTTGCTTCTGCTGTGACTGATTTGTTATGGATGAACTTAATTTGCTGCAAAACAGATTTACTCTTAAGTTATTCTTGTAAAAGCACAATCTCTGCATGAATATTTTCGAGTAATATAACAATAATAAGTGCATTGTTATGTGAGTCAGGTGAAAGTTAAAGGCACAACCATAAAATGCATGCATTAACCTTAACAACCTCTCTTTCTGTGAACATTTTTGCTACAATTTTATTCCAAAAGAAAAATTGGAAATCCTATCATGCGTAACATTAGCAAATAGAACAGGATAAAAGGCTGCTGATACTAGAGCAACGGATTAATCTAAAGGCCAATGCGATTAGAGGAACAACCTTGAAATCAGTGTAATTAGCCTAATAATTAGCCCAGATGGAGTAAATAGCACAAATTGAAGTGAAAGCAACACTAAATGCTTATGAAAACAGCACATTTGATCATATATATATATGTGTGTGTAATTGTGTAATATTTTGTAGTTATATATTCAATCCTAGCAGGACACAATCTCTTTCAACAGTTTATGATGTGGGTTCATGACACCAGAGGTTATTAAAACATCAATAGTACCTGCAACTTGCCACGTACAGGTCTCACAAAGTCTAATCTGCTTCATGCAATAAAACAATATGCATGGCTTTAGCATGTGTGTGTTCTGTGAAGGGATTAGAGAGGGCTAGACAATACTTCTGTCTTGTCTGATATGACCTCCTCAGGGCTTCATATAAGTCGTCAGCAATTTTTCCCTTTAATTCATTCTTGTAATGAGATTAACCAGGCAACAGCAAATCCATGGAGTCCAATCCCCGGATTTAGCAGCTGCGGCGCGGCCTCTGCTTGTTAAGAAAATATGACAAGTGTTTTTCAGGCTCACCTTTGATGACAGTTTCACTCCCAAGATATGGAAGTTACCAAAAATGACCATGAGGATCTGGAAAATATCTAGAAGATGACTTCAGACACAAAACAGGCTTTCCCTTTCATAAAACAAAACATACTTTCATGAATGTTTGCAGTGACTTTTGTAAAGAATTTCTCACTAACAGACTGATTTTAAGGGAATTCCTTTTTTTCTGCAACTCCGAAACTATTTCCATTAGGATTCAATATGTTTACTTGGTTTCTTGATGTTAACCCTTTATAGGTCACTCATTGAAATACTCTGAAATTCAAAATTCCATCCTTGCCATGGCAACAGTCATAAAATGTCCGAGCAGCACTTGCTAAAAAGTAATCACATGCAATAAAACAACTGTTATAAGGTCATAAACTGATAAAAATCACTCATATTCACAATTTACAGCTTCAAAAAATATCTATAAAATCTGTCTGAATCACTGTATAGCATTAAAAAAACCAACATGCTTCTGCACCTCACTGAGGCACTGGATTGGCCCCATATTTAATGTTTGTGAAAATTACCACAAAAAAAAAAAAAGTCACTTTCCCAATAAAGGGTTAAAGATTTATTAATTGAGTGTGCATCTTTATCTGCTCAAACCAGAAAAATGAAAAAGCCAACAGTATATCATACAGTGCATCTCATTTACATAATGTACGGTCTTCATTCTTTCTCTAAGATGACTGTAAGGAGATATAATTTGAAATGAGTGCAAGTGTGAGGGCTGATATCAGTTGGGTCAGGATATAGACAGGTCCATAAGCTCTGTTAGCTGGAGCTGAAGCTATGAAGATGCAATTCCCCTAAAAATCTGACTCAAATCAAAGTTGTTAGATCTAAATATTCTGCTTTTTAGGTCTTTTTTTTTTTTTTTTTTTTGAGCTGGTTTTGTCGACTGATCTGTTTGAGGTTAACTAAGAGCTGAAGCTGTCAGGAAGCTGTTTCTTTAAGGTTATACATTTAATTTTATGTTTCAAAGATATTAGGAGGTCAAATGGGTCAAAGTTGTTGCTGTGTCCTGGGGTCATTTTAAAATTACTATCGATAGGCAGTAATACTTTACTTTTTGTTTGAACTTTACCTTGTTGTCCTATATTTTTTCTGATTAGTAACAGTAGTAGTTGCACATGCCGAGGCTTAAATGTTGTTTAAAGGTACTTTGTGGAAGCTAGGCAGTGTTAAAAAAAAAACAAAAAAAAAAAACATAAGCCTACCTAATTAGCTTTACTTTTCCTTTTGCATAATTAGGAGAATAAAATTAGTAAAAAATATATATATATGGTTTCATTTGTAATAACTGTGACTTATTAGTTACATGTTAAATAGCTCTGTTGGTGTACATGTGTAAATCATTCATTCCCAGTGGAGTTCATGTAGAGGCCTTAATATATTACACAAGGCCCCAAGGCTCAGAGCTTAGCACCCTCTGGGGAATTATAGGCACATAAATGTTGAAACACATTTCTTCTCATTTGCTGATGCTAGCTGTTATGACAGTATATTAGAGAGGCAGGGTGCGTGAATCCGCGCCACATAGCTCCACATAAACCGATTGCATCCCCAGATTTATCCCCAAGGTGTTTTTAGGACATCCTGAGAGCTAATGGCAGCTAATAGGCTTAGCACTTAGGGTGTATTGTCCGGGATGCTTACAGGCAAGGTTTGCTGAGGGTAAAACCCTAAACGTGCGGATTACCTCCAACACATCCCTTTAAAGTGCTGTATAGCCAGGACTTAGCTAATAGGATCCTGGGGGTAGCAGGGGCCTGGGAAGGTGGGGTTGGGGGTTGGCAGGGGCAGCAGGGCGGTCTGCAGGGAGGTCAGCAGATGCAGCTAGCAGACTGCTGCAGGACTAACAGAGGGATTACAGCCCTCAGATTAGATGGGCTTCAGAGGGAACTTCAGGGACTGTGGATAATGCACAAGGCCTTGGGGTAAATCTTATGGAAACATTTGCCTGGGGGAGGGGAGAGCAGAAATAAAGTGTCTTAAGTACATGTGCAGTGTTTACACATGGGTGGTACAGTAGGTGATTTGTTAAAAACATATTAAGGGCACTGTGTAAGGAGCTGGGTTGTGAAATGTTCTAAACACAGATTCAATGTGATCTCTCCAGACACGCAGTGTGTAGTGGATTAACAGGACTGGATTATTGCACTGTCGTTTACAGTATCATATTTGTAATGGGATTTCTGTGGTGTAGAAGGCTAATTGGAGGTGTCTAAGTCGATTGGCCGGGGCATCTGGCTCAGCTAAGAACAATGTGGCCATTTGGGAGGTGTGTCCTGTAGAGGGCTGAATGTGTGTTCCAAAGGGTGCAAAAACTGAAAAAAAAAAAAAAAAAAATAGATCACCTTCAACTCTAAAGGGTTTATGTGAGCCCATGAATTGGATTGGGGTTGAAATTAGAGGCAAAGGTTAAAGTTCAGATATTACAGGAAGAATTTGAACACTCAATATATTAAACTATTAAATTAGACTTTAGAAACCTAGTTGGTGATTTGATGACTTGCTTTACAAAAATAACTATTTACTAATCAGCTAAATCAAAGGTGTCAAACATGCAGTCCGAGGGCCAAATCCAGCCCACCAAAGGGTCCAATCCAGCCTGTGGGACAAATTTGTGAAATGCAAAAATTACACTAAAGATATTAACAATCAGTGGTGTCCAAATCATTTTAATTCAGGTTCCACATACAAACACATACAGTCCAATTGGATTTCAAAGTGGGTCAGAACCAGTAAAATATTATCATTATAAGCTATAAATAATGACAACCCCAAATTCTTTCTTTGTTTTTTTGGTGTAAAAAAAGTAAAATTACTGGAAAATGTTTACATTACCAAACTATACTTTTACAAAAAATGTGAATAACCTGAACAAATATGAACAAATGGAAATGTCTTAAGAAAAGTAAATGCAATTTGACCAATATTCTGCCTGTTACTAAATGTTCTGTGATTGTAATGCACATGTGTGAATGATAAACAGATAAACCGAGGTATAATATTGTTAAAATTGCACTTGTTTTTCTTAAGACATTTCAAGTTGTTGATGTTATTCAGATTTTTAAGGAAACTTTGTAGATATAAACATTATCATAATAGAATTTTACTTTTTTCACTGTTATTATTTTACTGGTTCAGCCCACTTGAGATCAAATTGGGCTGAATGCAGCCCCTGAACTAAAATGAGTTTGACAGCCCTGAACTAAATGAAAAAATACCATTTTTTTTTTAATTTGTTAATTCTTAATTTATTCCACGTTGTACCAGTTTCTGTTCATCTTCATGAGTGTTTCTTTAACATGGATAAATGTTGCACTCTAGTGGTAGTTATACAAAATTACACTATTTCTACAAGGTGGCTTGAGGTGTGTTAATTTATTTAAAATAATTACATCACAGCAGTTGACATAATTGTTTAGATAGTCACAGTTTTTTAGTTACATACTGTACACAATACACTGCATAGAACCCTATAGTTACTGATTTTTAGTGTTTATAAAATATATTCAATAATTAAGGATTTATAATGTTTATCCTTGAACATTAACAGCATTCACGTGGAGGTCAAAGGTTGTATGTCATGACCCCACGGGAGCAGCTGAGGAAAATGACAGCACTGGGAGAGCAGGGAGCTTTGGATGAGAAGCACTGGTACCGTCTGGTCAACGGCATGTCAGCTGGAGGTGAGAAACAGCGCCACACATACTGACAATTACATATCATAGAGAGTAGATTTTATGGACATTCCCTGACACCATCATATACATTTTGAAAAGTCTCAACATACAAATGGATTAAAGCAAATATGAGATTTTAACTACCATGTATTCTTTAGTTCTGTGGAAGCCTCCAGTTTTCCTGCTTCACTAACAGCGCATGTTTCAGATAAACAGGCTTCCCAGTGACCTGCTGTGCTTGTTCTTGGCTTACAGAGCTGAGGCAGAGGCAGGAGATGATAATGAGGAATCAGATGGCCATGGCTCCACAGATCCTTGCTCAGGGGCAGCAGAGGTTACAGGGGGTCCCTACACAGTTCGAACCTCGATTTATGGAAAGGTCTGTTCCTGAATTTACTCCTAAATCTCTGACTGTATTTCTCTGTCCAGTATCACCACTGAGGTGTCAGTTAGGTGTTTACAGGCTACCAAGGACCTGCTGAGGAAAATATGATACACTTTTCTGTGTTTTCTGTCACATAGAGTTTGTTGTGTTGTGATCAATAATCAACAACATTGTAGTGACTGAAAAGAACTGATTATCTGCCCAGAGGGTTTTGGGATTAAGGTGTGCACAAAGCTCACCTGATAAAATACATTAAATCAGTGGTTTCCAACCTTTTTTAGCTCATGACCCCATTTAACATCACAAATTTCTGGCAACCCCAGACATTCAAAATAGAGCCTTTTTTAAAATTTTTGCTAAAATTAATTTGTTTTTGATCATGTAATAGTTTACTATACAATGTTGCAAATAAAGGTTAATTTTAGACAACATTTAGTCTATATAATATATATTATTATGGACGGAGGCAGAAAAGCCAGGTGTAGATTACTGCACAAAGTGAGAGTTTTATTTTCCTTAGTCAGGATATGTACAGTCAGTCCAGCTTGGATTTACAAGGCTGACAATTAATACTGAACAAACAAGAACTCAAACTATGAATTATGAAAGAGCTGCAGCATCTGAAACTGACCACAATGAACATTTGACAGATAAACAGTACCACAGTGCTGCAGTTTCAGCTTCACAGTTTGTCATGTCTTTTATGTATTGGGATTGTCTCTATCAACTCACCATATATTTTTTTGGGTAATTTAAAAAAAAAAAAAAAAATTTGCAATTACTAGAAATTTCAGGTGACCCCATTTGAATTCCAGGTGACCCCACGTGGGGTCCTGACCCCAAGGTTGAAAAACACTGCATTAAATGTATACAACTAATTTTTAATACTTTAATGTTATCAGGGAGCTGGTCCCTCCATCAGAGATGGTTGCTTCTGAGGCCAGACAGATGCACATGGGCCCTCACCTGGGTCCACCTTTACCCCCACATGCTAATGTCCTGCCTGGGAGAGCTTTCCCCGGAACAGGTGAGCAGACATACTTACAGCAACGCCTAAAAGATTTCACAGCCTGTCTGCATTTTCTTTCTTTTTTTCCAATTGTGTGCTAACAGACCACGTTTCTTTTTCTCAGCTGGCTATGGCTTCATGCCCTCCGAGCCCATGGAAACAGTTGCCCGGCGACAGGAGCTTATTCACAAGCAAAATATAGCCCGGTAGTGTATGCAGAATATCAACAGCATCTCACAAAAACATTCCACCTACATGTGGCTCTGCATGACATTCTGTTTAATAAAACTAAATATCTTCTAAACATTTTCACATTTCATGCATTCCATGACATCATTCAGTTCCCTCTGCCAGAACATTTTGGTTCCATTGTGACTGTTGCACAAATATAACTAATATTTCCCTCCTTTCATCCAGAATGGAAATGAACGCCATTCTGCACCAAAAGGAGCTGGAGAATGCCCATCAGAAGGGACTGATGGGAATTGAGAACCCCATGTCTTATCCTTCCAACCCAATGGCATTCAGAGGTCGCCAGCGCATGCCAGACAGCCACGATGTCTTTGTCCACCGTCCCACTCTGGATGAACTGCACTCCAACAGCATACTCATGTCAGCGAGCCCCTATCCACCAATCAGCACTCTGCAGAGGGAGAGGGGACGCAGGGCTGGAAGGAGGCCGACCGTTCACAAAAGTGCAGAAAGCCACGTGGTTAACCTGAAGGGCCCGACTGAAGATAAAAGTGTAGAGCAGAGCCCAGGAGCCACATCTGGGGAGGAGAAAGAAGCAGAGGTGAAGGGAGACATTGGAGACGAGTGTGCCTCCAGCAAGACACATCATCAAGCCAAAATAGACTCTGAACTGGCCACAGGAAGCAGGAAAAATTACAAAGATGGGGAGTCGGGCCTGCGTAAAACCTGTGTGAATAGTCAGGATGGATGTGCAGATGTGGCCAACAGCGGTGCAAATGAGAAAGATATATCAAGCCAGTGTTCAGCTTTCCAGGAGAAGTTCATGTATCCCTCAGGCGGTGGGGCACTCACAGGCATACCTTACATGTTCCCAGTACCTGGAAATGGCTTCCTTCCCCCTGGTATGTCTGAAAAAAATTTAAAGCAAAGATTTAAGGCACAGGTGTCAAACATGTGGCCCGGGGGCCAAATCCAGCCTGCCAAAGGGTCCAGTCTGGCCCCTTGGATGAATCTGTGAAATGCAAAAATTTCACTAAAGATATTAACAATCAAGGATGTTAAAATAATTTTAGGTTAGTTCAATCTAAAAATGATCAGACCGGTAAAATACTATCATAATAACCTATAAATAATCAAAACTGTTAATTTTTCTCTGTGTTTTAGTGTGAAAAAAGTAAAATTACACAAATGTTTACATTTACAGACTAGCCTTTTATAAAAAAAAAAAAAATGTGAATAACCTGAAATGTCTTAAGAGAAGTATGTAGAATTTTAATAATATTCTGCCTGTTATTCAATGTTTTGTGTATTTGTAGATCCACTGTGATCTGTAAGTTGTGATGCACATGTATAAATGATAAACTAAGGTGTAATATTGTTAACGTTGCACTTATTTTACTTAAGAATGTTTAGGTTGTTCATGTTAGTTCATGTTAAGTTTGAGTACAATTCCTAGATGTAAACATTTTCATTACGGAATTTTACTTTTTTCACTCAAACGTTCTCATCCTATTATTCATATTATTTTACTGGTCCGGCCCACTTTAGATCATATTAGGCTGGATGTGGCCCCTGAACTAAAATGAGTTTGACAACCCTGATTTAAGGTGTATGTTTCAGGTCCAAATGCAATTGTAATTTTGCTCTTTTTGTCATTTTGCCTTCAGGTCCTTCTAATCTCTTTCTAAATGGTGATGATGTGCCTGAAGACATAAGGAAGTGGAGCGTGAACGATGTTTACAACTTCATTAACAGTATACCAACATGCTCAGAGTATGCTCAGGTTGGTGTGCTATATTGTCTGTGTTAACTGTTGTGTTGTTTATTCCTCAGTGTAGTTTTGCTAATCTGGGCTGATTTCACTGTGCAGACATTCAAGGACCACATGATTGATGGAGAAACACTGCCACTTCTCTCAGAGGAACATTTACTGGACACCATGGGGCTGAAGCTCGGACCGGCTCTGAAGATCCGCTCACAGGTAAAGAAGCAGTGAAACTCTGAGGTTTTAGAGATTAATAAACACAGACTTATGTATTTATTTATTTAGAACACAGGTGTCAAACATGCGGCCCGGGGTCCAAATTCAGCCCACCAAAGGGTCCAGTCCGGCCCTTTGGATGAATGTGTGAATGCAAAAATAAATATAAAGAAATCAACAATTCTTTTAGTTCAGGTTCCACATTCAGACCAATTCAATCTTGAGTAGGTCAGACCAGTAAAATACTATCATAATAACCTATAAATCAGGGGTGTCAAACTCATTTTATTTCAGTTCCATATTCAGCTAAATTTGATCTGAAGTGGGCCGGACCAGAAAAATAATAACATAATAACATATAAATAATGACAACTCCAAATTTGTGTCTTTGTTTTAGTGTAAAAAAAAAAAAACCCATTAAATTATGAAAATACTTACTTGTATAAACCATCCAAAAAAAAAAAAAAAGAACCTGAAAAAAATGAAATTCAAATTAAAAAACGTAAGAAAATTTAGTGCAATTTTAACAATATTATTCCTCAATTTATCATTTGTCCATGTGCATCATGGATCAGATCTACACAGACACTAAACACTGAGTAACAGGCATAAAAATTATTAAAATTGTGCTGAATTTTCTTTAGACATTTCAGGTTGTTCATATTTGTTCAGGTTATTCACATTTTAGTGTTACAGGATAATTTGTAAATGTAAATATTTTCATAATTTAATGTTATTTGTTGCACTAAAACAAATTTTTAAAAAAATTAGGTTGTTAATTCTAGATTTTTTTTTTTTTTTTGCTTAATTCAAGATTTTGTTTAACTTCACTGAAGATTTTTTTTAACTTAATTGAAGATTTTTTTTTTTTTTTTTTGCCTTAATTCAAAATTTTTTGCTAAATTTGATTTGTTTTTGGCTTAATTGAAGATTTTTTTACTTAATTGAAGTTTTTTTTTTTGGCTTAACTGAAGATTTTTTTTTACTTAATTAAAGATTTTTTTTTTGGCTTAATTCAACATCTGTTCCTTAATCCAAGCTAATTTTTTTTTTTTTTTTTTGCTTAATTCAATTCAAGACTGTGGAATTTTTGCACTTAGCAAAAACATCCCAGGGGCGGAACTGGACCCTTTGGCCAGGCATTTGGCCCCTGGGACGCATGTTTAACACCCCTGCTATAAATACTCACAACACCATATTTTTCTCTCTGTAAGTGTAAATATTTTCATGTATTTACACTAAAACAAAGTATAATTTCACAAAAAAAAGTGAAAAATCTGAACAAATGTGAAGAACCTGAAATGTCTTAAGAAAAATAAGTGCAATTTTAACTATATTCTGCCTGTTACTAGATGTTTTGTGTATTTGTAGATCCACTGTGATCTGTAAGTTATAATGAGCATGTGTTACTGATAAACTGAGGCATAATATTGTTAAAATTACACTTATTCTTTCAGTTTGAAAGGACAGTTTGTAGATGTAAACATTTTCATTGTTTAATTTGACTTTTTTCACTGTAAAATATAGAGAGAAGTTTGGAGTTGACATTATTTATATATTATTATGTTATTATTTTACTGGTTCGGCCCACTACAGATCAAATTAAGCTGAATGTGGCCCCTGAACTAAAATGAGTTTGACACCCCTGATTTAGAACATGCAAAGAAACAAAATAAAACAAAACATTTAAATGGACAGAATCTATCTTCAAGTACGTGCAAGTCTGATTTTTGCATGGTCGAAAAGGTAGGAAGAAGTATAAACTTATTTAATCCTACCCCTCAAGTGCTTTTACACCTTTATCACTAACTTAATACAACAATCAAACAATACATTGACTTGAATACATACAGACAGCAATGTGTTATTTCACATGTGCTTTTTTAAAGAGCTACAATAGACTCTTTTTTATGCAAACCAGTCAAGTTTACATTTGGTTAAAACAGCAGGAAATTATGGGAGTGTGCACACCTCTCACTCCCCACGACACTTTTGAGCAGTTCCTCCTATGCAGATTTGCAGGATTTCATCTGACTGTTCCTATGAGCTGAACTCTGAGCATGTGCTAATGAACTCTAAAAGGAGGGAAATTTACTGTCAGCAAAACTGTTCTAAACATTCATACATGATTCTGTTAGTTCAACTTATTAATGGGAAACTAGTGCAGGACTGACAGAACAGCAGGGGAGGCTTAAAGATAACTGCAAGTACTACCAATGGTTTGTGTGCCTGTAAGCAATTAAAGCAAGAGGTGTTGCTTGTAATTTATGCATTAAGACGCATAAATTTAACACTGTGAAAGGCTTATGATGAATTTGCTCAGTTGTTTTATGTCGAGCTAATGTTTGCAACTGTGTGCTTCTCTTTTTTCTCTTATACGACAGAATAAAGCAACCTTAATGTTAATTTGTGAACTATATCCTCCTGAGACCCAGGAAATTTATTTATTTTTATTTATTTATTTATTTTACATTTTTCACATTCACATTTTTACATTGAATAATTGCCTTGAGTGTGTGATGCAAGTTTGTTTTTTTTTCAGATACATATTTTGGTATTTTTAATGGAACGTCCTTTGCAAAGAACAGACTTTTATTTATTTATTTATTTATTTATTTATTTATTTATTTATTTATTTATCTGTCTGTCTGTATCTATCTATCTATCTATCTATCTATCTATCTATCTATCTATCTATCTATCTATCTATCTATCTATCTATTTTCAGTAAAGCTGTGACACTCTCCCCTACAGAGGCCAAATGCATTGCTGGGTCTCAGGAGGATATGTTGACCTCCTGTCATATCAATATGTCCTGTTTATGCATACATAAACAAAACAGGTAACTGAATTAAAGAGTACATTCTGTGGTGCTAACATTCTTTCCTCTTCCACAGGTGTCTAGGCGTCTTGGCAGTATGGTATATATGATGAACCTGCCGCTCTCCACCGCCGCCCTGCAGGCCACTCCTGACAAGCCCGGGGATCGCTCTTCAGATATAGGCTCCCCTGTCAACTGCAACAGTGAGGAGATGGTAGCAAGTCCAAGAGACCCTGAGGTCCTCAAATCCACAGAACACCTCCATGACACAGAAAACAATTCACCTCCATCTGCCAGTAGTGAGACCGCCTGATCAGAGACTGAAGAACTGATACGTGGATGTGGGTACACATGAGTTCATGGTGGTTGTTTACATGAAGCACCACATATAAGATGCTTTTGTACTATTTAATGCTTGGGTTTTTAATACACAGGCTGACTATAGCCAAGGTGTCTGTTAAAATGGATCATTTTCTGTATTTTTAGTTTGTATATATTTTTAATGCAATTGTAACAGCAGGTTGAAAAGGGTGAGTGTTTTGTATTATGTGGTATTAATATTTTTTCTTTGCTTTGCTTTTCAAGACTTTGTACATCTATAGCTTTGCAATCATTGAGCAACTTTAAACTCAGGCTGGATTCATTTTTCTGTTGAGTGTAATTTCTTATGGTTTTAAAGTCTGTGAGGATGATGGAAATGTTACATGGGAAAGGTTTTATAATTACATGAAAATAACGGCTTTTGGTTTTGTATGTTTGTTGAAGGGATTGTAAATAAAGTCTTTTTCTATATATAGAAAGCCTGCCTTATTGTCTTCCTGGAATATGTATATATGATGGTTTAAGAAAAAAATAAAAATAAAAATCCAGAGTATGACTCATAGAACGCTCATAGAAATACTGTGAAATTCAAAATTTCAACTTTAGTGGGTTATTGGAGGAAGTAACAACATTTTATTACTTCTGTGAAATGTTTCACATTTTTTAGTGTTATATAGAAAATCAAGGTCAATGAAATTACCATATTTAGTTCCTTACCTGTAAGTGGCAAAAAAAAATAAAAATAATAATAATAATAATAATAATAATAATAATAATAAATACAATCAATAAATATAAAAAATACTAGGAAAAACACGTGTAAGGTGCTGGGAACATGTATTTTAGAACATTAGAACATCACTTTTAGAACATTAGTACAATGTAAGTGTTGATCCAGACACCTGTCAACATACACATTATCGCTTTGAACATTATTATCTACATTAGTACCATTACTTCATGGTACCAAACAAGTAGGTAAGTAAATAAGTAAGATTTATTCATTGCAATGCAACTCTTTATGCAACAGACATAACAATGATACACTGGAGGAGGCAGAATCAGGCATGATCCATATTTACTTCCATAAATACAGTGTGCTGTGTGTGACATCACATCTTCTTCTGCTCATTTGCATCATTTCAGATCACAGACTGTTCACACATGAGTCTGATGACAGCCGCATTTAAAATATAATGTGAACAAACCTAAAAAATATCAGATTTCAGCAATGAATCTTAATTGAACTTCAGGATCTGCAGTGTGAACATAGAACATAACTTTATTTTGTCACCATGTAGGTTGGTTCTTTCTGTTAGTGTAAAAAAAAAAACTTTTTTCTTTTCTTTTTTTTCTTTTAATTTAGCTGGTTTCAGCTGCTTTCCTGTTCTTATTTAATGTAAAGTGTCATCATGATGTGCATAAAAATATCCCAGAGACATGGTTAGTATAGTTTCTCTAGAAATGTTTGACTGAAGGGTGAGTCTCCATTGAAATACAGAAACACACTTCTGTAATGTCAAACAAAGCACTTGATTTTCTCAGTCCACAGTTTACACATTACATCATTTGACCTAGTTATCAAAATTAAAAAGATTCATCTGCAAAAACAGTAGTGTGATGGATTAAAGATTTACTAGCGCTAGTGTGAGTTCTTGTCATTTACCAAAAAGTGATAATTAGAGGATGGTAAAAAAGGCTCTGGTGACAATGGCTTGATTTTGTAAAAAGGTTTTATTAAAAAAAAAAAAAAAATCTGGCATCAAACAGACATAATGGTCTGCCCGGAGAACAATGAGCCAATGATGTCCCAAGATCTATACATGACATGCCGTTATGTAGGTCTGTTGTTTACGTGAAATGTCCTTCAACATCTGGTTTCGAATTAAGCACAGGTGTCAAATTTGCGGCCCGGGGGCCAAATCCGGCCCTTGGGATGAATTTGTGAAATTCAAAAATTACACTGAAGATATTAACAATCCTTATAGTTCAGATTCCACATTCAGAACAATTGAATCTCAAGTGGGCAGGATTCAATAAAATACGATCATAATAACATATACATTATGACAACTCCAAATTTTTCTCTTTGTAAATGTAAATATTTTCTTGTATTTACACTAAAACAAAGTATAATTTTGCAAAAATTGTGAATAACCTGAAACGTCATAAGAGAAATAAGTACAATTTTAACAATATTCTGCCTATTATTAAATGTTTTGTGTATTTGTTGATCCACTGTGATCTGTACGTTATAATGTACATGTGGAAATGATAAACTGTGGCACAATATTGTTAAATTACACTTATTTTTTCAGTTTGTTCATGTTATTCACATCTTTTGAAAGGATACTTTGTAGATGTAAACATTTTCATAATGTACTTGTTTCACTCTAAAACATAGAGAAAAGTTTGAAGTTGACATTATTTATATATTATTATGTTATTATTTTACTGGTTCGGCCCACTGCAGATCAAATTTAGCTGAATGTGGCCCCTGAACTAAAATGAGTTTGACCCCCCTGGAATAAAGGGTATCAATTCTCCACAACATAGAACTCGTTGACCCAGATCATATAAGGCAATTCAGATACTTCATTCTTTCAGGTCTGAACCAGTGTAATTAGAAAAAGGTTTTGTGTTTTTTTTTTCTCTGGTCAGGGGTGAAAGCAAAACTTCTATCACCTGCTTTGCATATACACCGTGCTTTGGCACCCACTTTCACTGTCAGTTAAGGTTCCACAGAGCTTTGCAACTAAGAATAAGCAAATACTTATGACAGCATCATTTCGAAGGCTTGTGTGATATTTGATGTGCCTAATTCTCTGCTCAAATGCCTGTTCTAATCCCGTGTGCACACCCATCACCCACTCCTCGACAAGAAAGCACATGAAGGCGCCATATCTCAATTTATTACCGCATATGCTTACTAGTGTGGTAATAATTTAACTTATGCATATCATATATGCTTCATGTGCAAATAGAAATATGATTGTGAGATTGTGTATACTTGATAAAAAAATAAATATGCATCAGGATCAGGCAGCAATAAAATGTCCCCTTATCTTTGGTGTGTTTAAGTCATTTGATTGAACTATTTGGTTGTAATAAGTCCCATTTGCATCACGTCTAGACAGACAGGACTCTTAATGCTGCTGTATAATATTCAGTGAGGGACATGTAAGTCTGCTGAAGGATCATATATCTGCAACTGTCAGCCTACTATGGTCCAAACTGAAAAGAACATTGAAAAACATTGGAAGAAGTTGCATTTCAATATATTGTTTTTATATAACAAAACAAAGTTGTAATTTACACATTTTTGAAAAATCTAGTTTATTTATTCATTATACTATATTATTATTATTATATTATTACCACCAGATAGAGAAATAGTTTTAAAATGGCTAAGAAAGACATTTATGCATAAATTCACTTCTCAATATTTTGCTGAGGAGTGTTTTTCCCAAAAGAGAGAGAGACTAACTAACCCCATAGGTGTAACGGATCTCAGTGTCTGTCCACACTTGGATGGAAATACAATAAATATTTTCTTAACTTTAGTTTGAAGCTGAAATATTTTCTGTAATTTCCCAGTTTGGGATAAATAAAGTACATCTATGTATCTAATGAGCTTTTTTCCCCATGTCCTCAGCTGTCCACCCCTGCAGGTGCTGCTTTCCCGGCTCCATATGATTGACTCCAGGCTGGTTTGTTTCGCTGAAGGTTGAACACTGGTTGTAATATACACTAATCTGCAGAAATGTGCTGGTACAGCATATAACACAATGGTGCCTTTAAAGAACCTTTTGAAGACTGAGATTTGGTTTGGACAGTGAAGAGAATAATTTTTATCCTTGGATACTTACTGAAATGTTGGGATAAAGAAAATATTAAGTCATATCCTGTGTTTTTTGATGCCATTGCTCTATTTTATCATTTGACAGAAGTGCACAGCAGTCACCACATGGAAACACAATTGGACACCTATTCATCTATGTTGTCTCTAAAAGTTCAGCCTAATCATTCATCATCTATTGGATAAAAAAAGCTCATGTTTACATAAAGATAAAACAAATAGAAGAGGCAGCAAAACAACAGTTGTTCTTTTTTATTATTATTTGATTTTTTTATATGTGTATTATTTATCTTTTTTTTTTTCTTCCACATGTTTTGTATGATGTCTGTGTCTGAAATAAACTAAAAAAAATCCTGTATCTGAATTTTGACTTACATGTCCAGTGCATTAGTGACTATGTCACATGACATGAAATTTGGGGCCAACAAGGAGTTCATTCAATTGCATGCAGTTATGACCAAAAAAAAATGTGCCCCATGACGTCATAACAGAGTCCAAGTTCATTTTTGTGTCAAATTAGGGAGGAAAAATCCCTCAAATGAAATGTTATCTAAGTGGTCTAATTTATTTTGACTTTAAAGAAGTGCATGGTGCTTCTGTATCATTTCCATCTGCATTAGTTTATAATTGTCTTGTATTTCTGAAATTGTATTCCCTGTATATTATTGGAATATATTTATGTTTTGTATTTGGAATATTGCACAATGTGTTCCACTTGCACACACATAGATGCAGAGAGAGAATTGTGTGTGTATAGTTACTATAGCCTTCCTAAAACAGGACAAGTTAGTGATGTGATGTTCACGAATGAATCGAATCTTTTGAACGGCTCTTTGGAATGAACTATGGGAACCGAGTCTTTGTAAAGAGCCGTTCATTTTTTTTAATTTTTATTTATTTATTTTTTTAAGAGGGGAGTGTCTGACTGCCTGTCAATTTAGCGTCACTGGGGAGGCATTGGACAGGAATATTTACACACATTTATTGTTCTTGTTCTAAAGGAAAATGCACTACAGTTGTTAAGGTATTTAAGTAATTGCAATGCTAAATAGCTTTTGTGTTTGAGCATTTTTTTCTGTATGTTTACACACATACTGTTCTTGTTCTGAGAATTGCGCTATAGTTCTGGTATTTCAGTAATTGCAGTGATTAATCACTGTTGTGTTTTGTGCAATTTTTTCCGTATGTTTACACACATTTACTGTACTTTTTTGAGGAGAATAAAATGCTATTTCATAAGAAAATGTTTTATTTTCTTCTTCATTTTTAGGTTACAGACTAGTCCACATAATGTACCATGATGTTTTTGGTCCAATTCCATCATTTTCCTAATGTCACCTCTCATGTCATGGATTTAGCCCACACATTTGAACTAACTATTTTTTTTTTTACAGCAAGATAATATTTACTGCCGCGCCAATTAAACACCTTTAAAATGTAATGTCAATCATCACATGTAGCCTATTTAGTCATTCAAACATTGGTGTTTCAAAATCATGCAAAAAACATAAAAGAGCCAGTCTTTTGAACGGCTCTTTACAGTGAACGACTCCCTTCAAAGAGCCAAAAGTCCCAACACTAGGCCAAGTAATGGTAGTGTACGTCTAGGGCGATAAAACCAATAACACGCTCTTTCAACCATGTTTTCAAGCATGATTTTGTAAATCTCGCGATACTATAAGGTCTATACGCGTGCGCAGGCGCGTGCACGTCCGAGAAGCTGAGTTGGAGGATCATGGCGGAGCGCAGGAGGCATAAGAAACGGATCCAGGTAACATCATTTAATTCCGGCAGTTTTTTTAGGAAGTTCTTTTTCTGTACAGGTCGAAGGACAAGAAATTAAAACAGTGCACTGGCTCATGACTAGCTGCAGGATGTTTGTTAATGTCATTATGTCAAAGGAGCCGTTAACAGGCGGCAGATGAGCACAGATGATTGCTAACGGCAGCTAGCATTAGCAGACTAGCGACAACAAATATGAACATTTGGGCAGAAGAAGACGTTTTCTGTCAAGTTCTCAGCATTATTAGACAGTATACCTCACATCCTGGTCGACCTGTGAAGATAGAGTTGTAATACTGCTGCTGAGCTGGTCGTCCAGCCGTACCGTTTTTGTATTTTTTTTTAAATTTCAGATTAAACTGGTTGAAGCGATAAAGGTTTGCTGGCTAAGTTGCGTCAGCTCTAAGCAGACGTGTTTACATAACGTGCACCAAATTGCGGAAATTTTAATGGAAATGAGTTAACATGATGTATGATTGTGTTGTTTTCTGTGCAGGCAGCAGCGATCCAGTGTGGTTCCACACGCTTTAAAGAGCATTGGTTTTAGCTACAGTTCACACAATGGTTATAAATGAAACATCACTGAACTTTTTCATGTTTTGGGTTTTAAAACTTTACCCATATCTATTAAGTTAGTTCTATAGCTATATCGTAATGAAAATATATTGAGACACACTGAAATAAAAGTTTAAACTCTATCTTAATAATTGCGAAAACTCATGATCTAGTGTCTGTTTATACTGTTGACAAGTTCAGCTTCAGTGGATGCACTAGCAAGTTAAATACAGTTTAAAAAACTGCCGGAGATCTTCACTGTGTTTACTGACGGGAGGACAAAGAAGTGCTCCACGTGTCCCATTTACCTATTGCATTTGGACCTCTACAAAGCAGGGCTTCATATCTACATGTCTTAGCAAAGTACAGCTAAACTGAGCTGATCTCTTCCATGTTGGACTCGGTTGCATAATGACACGCATTCTTATCTCACATATGAGCACACCAAAGAGGCATGTCCTCTCCTAGCATTGACAGTTTACATAATTGGTATTTCCTTTGTTAAAAGTTAAATTAGTCCATTGCATCAGCTGTTCACCTAACTTGCAGGTTTAAATTTATTACAGTACTAGCCAAAATTGTTTGCATGCTGCTTTTGAGGTCCAGGAGCTTATAATAAGTCTTCAGTCACAAACTTTGACCTGAGAGATCTGCTTGCTGTGTGGGCACAGCAGAATGAGAGAGCGACTGAGCAGTTAATCCTTATGCGGTCTGGCCAGGTATATCATATAAACAGGGACAGGAGGCTTTCCGTGTGGGGGTCTCATATGACTACTCTGTGACTGATACCTGCCTCTTGAAACAAAGGCTTGTTTGAGGGGCTCCGTCTTCCTCAGGTTGCTGCCCAGAGCCAGTCAGACAGGATAAAGCAAGACTGAATCTCATTGTGCTGACGCTCTCGTTCCCCATTTGTTGGCATGCAGTACAGTGCTCCTCACTGGCTCACAGGAAGTGCAGATGTTGTATGAAGCAGGACCCAGTCAGTAAAAGATTTAGCCTCACTAGAGTCCTTGTACTGATTCAACAATAAACATATGTGTTATGGGGCAGCCATGGCTCAGATGGTAGAGCGGGTCGTCCAATAACCGAAGGGTTGGTGGTTCGAATCCTGCTCTGTCCATGTGCTGTTGTGTCCTTGGGCAAGAAACTTTACCCTCCTTACCTCCAGTGCTGCTACTCACACTGGTGTATGAATGTTTGGTGGTGGTGGTGGGAGGGGCCGTAGGTGCAGATTGGCAGCCACGCTTCCGTCAGTCTGCCCCAGGGCAGCTGTGGATACAAATGTACTTTATCACCACCAGAGGGGGAATGTGAGAGTGAATGAATAATGGATCCTCTGTGCTTTGAGTATGCATTCATAGAAAAGCGCTTTATAAATCTAATCCATTATTATCATCATTATTATTATTATTATTATGTGGAGCCATACATCAACAATGTATTAGATACCTGAGCCATCTCAGGTACTCCATTTGTTTGGATGGTCAAACAAATCTTTTTAATGTGTGACTGATTTCAAGTATTATGTGAGTAGTATGTAGCTGTTAATCCCCATCTGTTTATGAACCCCAAAAAACATACACACTCGCTTTCCCCAGATGAAAATACTCACTGTGATGGTGTCTATGTGTGTTATGTGTTTGTTTTTCCCTTGCTCTGCAGGAGGTG
The DNA here is from genome assembly GCF_902148855.1 of Sphaeramia orbicularis. Taxonomy (NCBI): domain Eukaryota; kingdom Metazoa; phylum Chordata; class Actinopteri; order Kurtiformes; family Apogonidae; genus Sphaeramia; species Sphaeramia orbicularis. The sequence continues at coordinate 31,925,435 of NC_043973.1, forward strand.
AGTGAGCCCACCAAGGAGGAAAAGGCAGTGGCCAAGTACCTCCGCTTCAACTGCCCCACCAAGTCCACAAACATGATGGGCCACCGAGTGGACTACTTCATTGGTTAGTGCTCATCTTTGTAATTTGGGGCAAAACAACAACAAATGGATTAAGTTTGGATGATGAAAATAGTTGATTTAAGCATTTTTCATTTGGTTTAGTTATATCAGATAAATTGGGTGGACTAAAGTCAAGGGGAAGGACTTAAGGGCATCAAAATTAAGCCAATGTGGAAGTATTTTATATTGTAATACAGCTGATGACCATTGTATGCAGCTCCAAAAAGACCAGGCTCTTAAATGTCCACTACTCACCATGGTCTTGTTTTATTTGGAACCTCCAATAAGTGATCGTGTGGTTCATCATTAAATTCTCCTTCAGTTAACAACCCTTCAGGTCGAATACAAGGCTTTGATATCTGCTATGTCAAGCGCTAAGTGGCAGGTGTGCACAACAGCTCACTTGCCTGCGATGTCTGACTTGACTTTGACAGTCAAGTCAGTCTTTTTTTTTTTTCCCTGAGAGACAACTCGACTGTCTAGGCTAAAAGGTTGTACTAACAAGAAATAAAACGACTTTGTTACGCAGTGCTTGATGGAGTTTTACCATTTTACCAAATCAGTAAGTAAGCGTTTAACATTAGCTCAGCTGTGACCCCTCGTAGATTGCTCTGACCTCTCATGCTCCCACAGCTTTGTTCCTTTGGTCCAAATATTGTCACTTCCAGTTCCAAAAAAGCCAACATGGCTGCAGTCAAACACAAATAGCTGGCTTCAAAACAATAGTTCATTAAACAGTAAGTGACAACATGGTTCCTCTGTCCACTATTTATATACAGTATGTGGCTACAAAAAAAGTTGTCTGATTAGAATCTTTCTCAAAGGTTTCCTCTGCAGTCTCATTTGCAGACATGATTCTTCTACACAGCTTTTATATTTGTCTTGTCTGTGCATAGACAATCCATTTGTCAGTTTTGGGAAGTGCTGTTTACTCAGTAGTAGTGGGTGGAATTACATGTAACTGAGAGACCACCTCATTAACAACACACAACCTTGGATAATAATATTGGTCTCTCTACAATTGTTAGCCCACCAGCGCTACCTGAAGCCACTACAAGTTTTAGACATCATCTTTTTTTCCCAATAATAGCATAGTTTGATTTGGTTAATGTGTATTGCTGTCATCTGTGCTAACATTCAGTTTTAGGTTAATTACAACCTGAGAAAAACATATATGTGTAATGAGGCTCAATTTTTCATTTAATACAGACTCAGACTAGGGACAGGCTTGCACCGCTAATCACTGTTAATGGTCATCTGTGTGTCCCTACCAGCTTCTAAGGCAGTTGACTGTTTACTGGACTCCAAGTGGGCCAAGGCAAAGAAAGGAGAGGAGGCGCTTTTCACCACCAGGGAATCTGTGGTGGATTACTGCAACAGGTTAGCGCATAACACAATCTGTAAGGGCTTTTAATACTGTGGAGAAAAACCCATTTTCATTTCCAGAACAACATGTCTGTACATTTGAACACTTGTAAAATGTTTCCTCACAGGAAAGGTAAATTTGAGTAAAGCTGCTTTTAGTTTTTGCAAAGGATTAAGCTGTATGTGACACAAATCTGTACACTCTTATTTAAACTGTAATGATCTTAGGCTGCGATCAGACTGCATAATAAAATACTGTAGTTGGTTACAATGGTCACTGTTTCAGATTAGGTCATTGTGGAGTCGTACATTCTTGACTTTTTGTGGCAGAGTGACAACACAGACAACCTGTTGCTTGCTCAACAACAAATGTGGTCTTTTGTGACATGTGTTGTGTAATTAGGAAGAATGTACTTGGCATATAAACAAAAACAGGATGTAAATATAGGATGCTATGAGTGAATTTAAGCTTATGTGTTATAACTTCTAAACTCCCCTAAATGGAAGTATAATTCATATTTCACAGCTGCTAAACATTGGTATCTAAAGTGGTGATACTGGCAAAGATATTAGGTGAAGGCTGAAAGGAAAAAACAGTGACCTTACCAGAAATTACAGTGGTCAGGATGAGCCATCAGTCCCTCAGAAGCAGAAGTTAAACAGACATCAATGACAAACATTACGCATACATTTCACACTATATCAGATGAACTTATGGATTGTTCCCTTTGTTCATTTGACATTCCCCTCATGGACCGAGTCACTCCATCAGACTTGCAATGCACGGTCAGACTGCAGCTCCAAGCACATCAGTGTTCATAGTGTTACAATACCACTTTTTCTTTTCCCACCGCAGGCTCCTAAAGAAACAGTTTTTCCATCGAGCTCTCAAAGTAATGAAGAAAAAACTTGAGAAAGACACCAAGAAAGAGAAGGAGAAAGACAAAGACAAAGAGAAGATCAAGAGTGACAGCAGTAAAGAGGAGGAGAAAAAAGGAAAGAAGGAGAAAGAGAAGAAGAAGGAGTCTGAAACTGGGGAAAGCAAGAAAGACAAGAATGTAGGTGACCACCAGCGGGATGACACAACACCTGACGCTCTGACCAGAAATAAATGAGTACATCTTTTTTTATTGAAAGAATGAAACTCTTGCTATTTTGCAAAATCAAAACAGCTACTTAACATTTTTTATTTACATGTGTACTTTTCCTATCTGGGCATAATGTCTGGTGTGTTTGATAAAATCTAACATGATGATTTCATTACAACATGCAATCAGGGTTTAAAGCTGTAACCGCCCCAGAAAAAAAAGGTACTTTAAACAATATAAATGACAAGCACAGGCTCCTCTAGGCTGATTGCAGTCTTGAGTGTTTGCTTAATGGCGAGTCAAAGTTGCCTTGACCCAGCTGATCAAATCGACTCCTTTAACCCGACAGGAAATGGGCTAATGTTGACTTAACTGTGCCGGCTAAAGTGCAAACAGTGACGGATCTTTAGGCTTTGTTCAGAATGCATGCAAACTGTTCGTAATTCTCTAATCAGATCTTAAAGACAGACTGTCTTCATTGTAATTTGCAGTTAATCATATTGGATGTAATGCTGTATTCACTTTTCTCACATTTTCATTTTGGATGGCAAAAAAAAAAGGATTTTAATCGGGAGTCTGAACAAGCCCCTAGACCAGGGGTGTCAAACTCATTTTAGTTCAGGGGCCACATACAGCCTAGTATGACATGAAGTGAGCCGGACCAGTAAAATAATATGAATAACAGGATAAGAACTTAGAAACAATGTCATCTCCCAAGTTTTCTCTCTGTTTTTGAGTGAAAAAAGTAAATTTCCATAATGAAAATGTTTACCTCTACAAACTGTACTTGAACATAACATGAGCAAATATGAACAAACTGAAAATTTTTAAGAAAAATAGTGCAATTTCAACAATATTACACCTCAGTTTATAATTTATACATATGCATTATAACGTACAGATCACAGTGAATCTACAAATACACAAAACATTTAATAACAGACAGAATATTGGTGAAATTCCACATACATCTCTTAAGAGATTTCAGATTGTTCATATTTGTTCAGGTTATTCATATTTTTTGTAAAAGGCTAGTCTGTACATGTAAACATTTTTGTGTAATTTGACTTCTTTTTTTTTTACTCTAGAACAAAGAAAAATTTGCAGTTTTCATTATTTATAGGTTATTTTGATAGCATTTTACTGGTCTGACCCACTTTAGATTGAACTGAGCTAAAATTATTTTAACATCCTTGATTGTTAATGTCTTCAGTGTAATTTTTGCAATTCACAAATTCATCCCAGGGGCCAGATTGGACCCTTTGGCGGGCCGGATTTGGCCCCCGGGCTGCATGTTTGACACCTGTGCCCTAGACTGTTCTAAGTTATTTATGATTTTTTTTTAAACACAATAATCAGCATATCAATACAATCCAATGAAACAGACTTAAAATGAATGGCACTTACTGTTAGATTTTGACCATATTCTGTGACCAACACATCAGTTTATCACTCAAGGAAATACTATTATCATAGTAATAGAAATCTTGTTTGTAATATTACAGGATGACAGTCCTGGAACCCCTAAAAAGAAGAAAGAGGTAAAGAAGAAGTTTAAACTGGAGCCCCATGAGGATCAGCTGTTTCTGGATGGAAATGAGGTGAATCTCTATAAAGACGAACGGTTTATCATAGAGATTGTGACATTGGATACCAACAGTGTACCTCTTTCCTGTAGGTATATGTGTGGATTTATGATCCTGTTCATTTCAAGACGTTTGCCATGGGACTGATCCTCGGTGAGACAAAGATTATGAAATAATAAATGAAACTGTGCTGAATGAGAAATGAATGGAAGGTTATCTGTTAGAGACTGATTCGACTTCTTTGTACTCACACCATCTCTGTGGGTCTGCATTCTGTTTCTCAGTCATTGCAGTGATAGCAGCCACGCTGTTCCCACTTTGGCCAGCAGAAATGCGCGTGGGAGTGTACTATCTAAGTGTTGCAGCCGGCTGCTTTGTGGCCAGTATATTGCTCCTTGCTGTTGGTAAGTTCACATCAGTCACACACATCAATTCTTCAGGCTTTGTAAACAAAACTAACAGTAGTTTAGCAATTTCAAGACAATTTTGGACATTCCAGTGTGAGCTGCACCTTTTTCTTTTTTTTGGCCCAGTGCACCTCAAGTAAAGCAGCTGCATAATAATAATAATGATGATAATAATTCTGGGTTCCCACTGGGTCTTAAAAAGTCTTAAAAGTCTTGAATTTACAGATCTTCATTTAATACCTCAAAAAGTCTTTAAAAGGTGTTAAATTTGATATGGTAGGTCTTAAATTATGTTGCCATAAACTTGTTCATTCTAATGTGTTTGAATGTGTCTGGGAAATCTCAGAGCTGCAAAGAAAGTAATGTTAGTTGACTCAGTTCCACCCATTGCAACCAGACAATTTATATTGAAATTAGGAACCAATTATCTCTACATTTGCAGATCCTGATGAGAAATGACTCGGAACAGTGGGAATCAAGGCACTGGCGTAAATAAATACATTTTCCTAAATTCTAGGAGTCACAAATTTTCGCTAGTATGTCTGTGAAATGGGCATTAAATTCTGTTCTAAGTAGTCTTAAAAAGGTCTTAAAAAGTCTTAAATTTAACTTGTAGAAACCTGTAGGAACCCTGTTGTTGTAATAATAATAATAATAATAATATACACTTTAACATGGGTGTTAATCACTGTAGGTAACACACATCCCAATAACATGTATAACCTGAGTGATTACACAATAAGCACTAAAGTTTATATAGTTTGGGAAATATGCATAGAAATAATGGTACAGTTAAATCACTTACTTGCCTAATAATTGTGAACACAGTATAATTTCTCAAAATAAGCCTAGATGATCTCACAATCTTTGATCGTGATCAGACATAATTTTGCATATGATCTACTTGTCAAGAGAAACAATGCTGTCACAATGTTACTACCTTGTTAAGACAGATTTTAAATGGCCTGTTGATCAGTGTAAGTACAGTATTTTACAGAGTATCAGCGTTGCTAGGCTGGTGCGTTTATTTCAAGTCTGTTTGTCGTCATACTGCAGCATCTGTCCACGCTAAAATGTTTGGGTAAGTCTATGAGTTGGAGGTCTGCCTTCTGTATTCTGACATGCACCGAGTCTGATTTAAACAGACGTTTTTGGTTTCTCTTGGTGTGTAAAAGCATAATGGATTCATTCTAAATCTCCAGTAGGACAAATGTGTCTAGGTAATGAATGAGACACTGCAGCTGTCATAAATGTACGTACAGTTAAGAAAATGTGTAGTGTTTACCTCATCTACATATTGTCAGTACTGTAATATTGTTGGTCCAAAATGGCAGAATTTTCTATATGGATAACGACAACAAAAAGCCCTCACACAGCGTAAGGCTCCAGAGACAAGAGGAAAATATGTTATGGTTTGGTTGAAAATACCTGTAATTTATAAGAGGTGAGAAAATTGTGATTCACGTCATGAATTGGAATTTTACCTCAAAAGATTGTCATGTGATGTTTTGGCCCTGTCATTCAGCTCTGTCTGAAACCAGTGATATGCTTGACATTTACAGTGATGTGAGAAATTAGTAGCTTTTGTAAGTAATGATCACTGGCAAACCGCTAACAGCATGACAACAATGTGTTTGGCATGCACCTTTCTAACATTGTCACTGGCACATGAAACAAACATAAGTGGCATTTACAACGATTTAATGGTGTGGTGTAGTTCTAAGGTCAACCACCTCCAATTGAATGCTGGCCCAGAACTTATGCAACTAGGCTGACATTAGTAGAAAGGGGGGGTCTCTCATGTCTACCCATGACCCCTCATTACCCATAAGAAAAACTTTGAGTCATCAGGTTTATCTGGAGTTACATTCTGACTGGTTCTGACCATTCTGAGCTGACTGGTTTTGACGTGTCCCCACAGCCCGCTGCATCCTCTTCCTGATCATCTGGTTAGTGACTGGTGGACGCCACCACTTCTGGTTCCTCCCCAACCTGACAGCAGATGTGGGTTTCATCGACTCCTTCAGGCCGCTATACACGCATGAATACAAGGGTCCACGAAGCAGTTCTAAGAAAGCCTTAGACAAGGCAGACGACAAGTCCGGGGACAGCATCGCCTCCATCAAGGCCCAAAAGTCGGACAGTGACGAGAAATCAGACAGCGAGAAGAAGGACGCAGACGACGAGGAGGAGGATGAGGACGAAGAGAGCAAAGAGGCGGGGCCGGAGGAGGGTAAAGAAGCAGAGGAGGAGGAAACGGGCGGAGAACGGAACTCAGACACAGACAGCGACCGAAGGGAAGACGAAGGCTCGCAGCACAGCAACGGAAACGACTTTGAGATGATCACCAGGGAGGAGCTGGAGCAGCACACGGAGGAGGAAGAGGAGGGGGAGGAGGAAGACAAGGAGACGCAAGAGAGGAAAGAGGGCAGTGGGAGTGAGACTAAACCCCAGACTGTTGAAACATAAACTCTTCCAATGCCATCACTCTGTACTTTCCTCTGTCCTTCCTCCCTTCCTCCTGTGATCCCAGGACCTGCCAGTCCAGTCTCGGCCGTGGCCGTGCACAGGCTCCATCTCTTGTTGTTGAGATCTTCCACTAAACAGTACCGACAGACACAACAGTGAAAAGGAAACGGCTATGACAATGGGGGAAAACGTAAAAGAAAAAAAAGAAAAGAAGCCTTATGGTGGATTGGACTCCTCTCACCCCAACGTTATTTATGTTTCATACAAGTGAAAACTGCCACCGGACCTGTTTGCCTGAGGAAGTTGTCAACAAAAACACCTTTGGCTGTTTTGTGCCCACCAGAACATGAACAGCCCCAGTCGAGGGGTTTTATTTGTTTGTTTTTGTAGTTTCTCATGTCGTCAAGTTGCTTTTCTTGCCATCATTTCAACTCAGATCGTTTCATGTTTTATTTATGTTCCCTGTCTTCAGTTTGATGTCTTGTCCTTAGGGTCAGATACAGATCTTAGGTACAGATTCATACTAAACTGACCAGTACATGAGGATCTTGTGTGTGTGTCCCCCCTCCTCCTTTTGGTTTCATTGTTGTCTCTGCATTGTTGGTACAATCACAGTAGTTTATGGCTTTTTAACAGAACCCCCCGTCCCCCCCAGATTTTTTGCCGTTTTAACACTCGGTGAGCCATCTCTGCCAGGAGCACACTTGACACCCTGTTGAATGCCAGCGAGTCTGATAGCTTTCTCAGGCAGCACTGAGAGCAAACTGACCAGCATGTCTGCTTTGTCACTGAAACCCCAAATAAGCCGGATGGACCAAATCCTGTAGTTTCCTCAAAGAAACCTAAAGTCAACCGTATTGTGGCTGGGTAGAGAGTTTGGAGAGCGTTACAGCGTGGCTCTTTAAGGTACTTGACCATTTTGACACGTTTTTGTGACTGGCTCATGATCATAGTGCAGTTCTCTACAGTCTGAAGTCTTGTTCATATTTAACAACGTGGAAGTCGTCTTTAGGAGTAAATGGGACACAGCTGGTGTACTTAATTTTCTTTTTTAAAAAAAGAATGCAGCATTGTTGTACAACTAAAGTCAGAAGTTACAGAGTTCACAGATTTACTGTCTATTTGAACCAGATTTAAAGTAAAGCAAACTAGTGCCAAACACAACTACTAATGTTATGCATGCTGATTTAATATGGAGCGGCGAGTGTGAGCGAAGGGGGTTTTGCTACATTTGTTCATCGTTTCATTTTGTATCTGCATCAAACTCCTTTCACCTCTTTGGAAAAAAAACCCTAAATAAACAGATAAGGCATAGCACAACATTGTTAGTGTGTAGCTAAACAAATGTTTTTGGTCTCAATGAAACCATTTATTAAGAGTGGTCGCTTTACACTCGCATCCTGAGCTGACAGCGTCCTGCGTACTCACACACAAGCCGTCATGTGTGGAAATAGTGGATGCGCTTCCACTCTAAATCCAGTTCCACTGACCAGAACAACCACAGATCCCAGTCTGAGCTCTGTGACTGGCAGCTGAGGTCCTGTTCTGACACTCAGGCAGGTGGTGCTGCTGCAGTGACCGAGGTCCAAACTGTTTGTTCACATTACCTTCTGACTAGAAATGTTTTAGATGCATTTTTTTAGCCATAGCAAGGATTATATTTAAGTCTAAACATAGAAATGTATCATTTATATATGAATTCTATTGATATATCAAATATATACAAACTTAGTCTAAGGAATTATTAAAAAAAAACATCTTTTTCTTTCTTTTCTATTGTATTAGCAGTTCTCATTTGTATTCCCCAGATTGTCATTTTTGTTTTTTGTACGATCATCAGTTTAACAGTGTCAAGAATTTCTATAGAATTAACAGTCAGAATTTTTGTTTTGCCATGTGGCCACATCTGTATTTTTTCTCACTGAAAACGGTCAGTCATTAACTTGAGGTTATAAAACCAGTGGCTTGTGTAACCGTGACAACAACCTGCCGTTTCCCACCTAATCTGATGTGGCCATCTTTCACACAAACTGTTTTCATTTAATCCACGCTGCTTTCTGTACAAAAATGTCCCTTTGTTTACCTAAATATAAAGTCACCTAGACTGCATTTAGCCTTTTGTTTCTCTGTATCTTCTACTTTTTCTGATCTACAAACCTTCTCGTGCTCTTGTTGTTTTCGAGTATATTTTTTTTTGGCTCCCTAATGGGCAAAGTGCATCTCTGTGTCCTGTTGTCGTCTGCAGAGTCACCAGTCTCTGTACTCCAAATACTGGTATATCCATGTCACAAAAGAGAAAAAAAAATCTCCAATTGTTCTTGACTGTTGCACAGTATCGGTCTGTTGTATATTGTAGTATTACTCTCTATGCTGCTGCTTTTCACCGCACATTTCTGGGGGAAATAAAGTGAAATTGTAAACATCTATGTTTTATCTCTGGTCAAAAAAAATGTGTCTTTTGATCACATAGTTGTCCACATTTGGATCGATATCATTCTCAAGACTGTCTCATGCAATATTAGAGTATAATTTAATAAATTGGATGTCTGGAAATATATCTGTATCTTATCATTGCAATAAAAATATAGAAAGCATTTAAGTATTTTGATTCTTTCCCTGGAAAAACAGCTTGTCTGGTGTTGGTTTGATTTTCATTTTTAACAATTCAGTTGAAGTATTTTTGAGCAGGTACTAAAAATCCGGTGCAGTCATACATTTTAACATGTTTAGTGAATGCTGTAATTTTTTTTCCAACACTTCCATTAGCAGCAGTCATGTTTATCACCAGTTTTAAGCAGTGACCAACTGATAATTCATAACTGTCAAATAGCACATCCAGAATATTGCATAGTAAAAACATCAAATCTTCTGGACTCCTACTTAGTGAAAGGCAGCCCCCTAGTTGTACACATGGAAAAAACACAACAGTTGATTTTATCCTTAATTTTGACACTGACTCCATCCAGTCCTGTAGGTTGACAGTCCTTACACAATTGTCATTTTTTCAACTGTACAAGCAGATTTACATTAAGATGAATAAAGACTAGTTGGATCTAATAACTGTAATCACACATATTTGACAAAACAAAAGATGTGAGGTTTTAAGGCTTTATTTTTGGCCTTTTGGAATTTATTTTAACTTAACTTAAGGCTTGTGAAAATAAGACAGCTGGTGAATGTCTCTCTGTCAATCCAACGTAGTTTTGCAGTGCTACATGCGATCTGCTGTAAAATTCAACATTGATCCAAAATATTTCACTGACAAAAACATCTGTGGCGACCTTTCTGCATTTCGGAACTATATGATGATACAATCAACTTTTAGAGCAAAATAATCTTGGTTGACTGAAAATGAATTCAAGTTTGCTGTGGCTTTTGCAAGTCTTTCTAAATACATCCTGAAAATATACAAATATCACATAAATATGACATTAAATACATTTCTCTTCCAGTCTCATATGTACAAATTTACAATCCCAGGTTCAATGGCAACCTTTCTATCATTTCATTTCTGATTAATGCGCATTTCGTCACGTAATACTACTACATTATCCTAAAGCATTTCATCGCTTATCTAACTGATGAGTAAGTTGTTAGGTTCAAAAAGAAATGAAGCAGTTTACAAGAGGTTTATGTTGTTTTCATCTTTCACATTGCAGGAGATTATTCATATTCACTTACATAGTGGCTGCTTTTTTCTCCGTTTCCTGGGGAGAAGCATGCGTTCTTCAGATAAACTACAGTGTGATTGTACTGGACTGGACTCAGCTGCTACAGTGTATGACTCAGTGTAAGAACTGTTCACACAATATGCTCATTGTACATGCTCTCATAGGACCAATAAACACTGTTTTGGCTGTAGATGCATGCTCTCTTTATCACAGTCCAAATTTTCTTTAATGAAAATGTTTGCATGGTGACCATATGTCCCCCTCCTCCTCACTCACTGTTCTGCTGAAGGGCGTTGGCTGAACGTTGTTAAACTCAGCTGAAGGAAGCGTCTTCAGTTTTCAGTGTCTGATGAATCTGACACATCTGCCAGTCTCGCTTGCCTTTTCCGTACGTTCCAGTGCAAACACTGAGCGAGGCTTTCAAACCAGTCATACACCAGGTCATGGCAGCAAATAGAGGGCACGGGATAACAGGATGTGGTGATCTTAATACTGTGGAAAGGAAAACACAGTTAGGTTTTTGTAACTCCAGCTGAGGAAATAGGAATCACAACTGATAGCCACAGTTAATGAACTTTACCAGTCCCCATGCTGGATTTCTTGTCTCTTCCTGCCATCAAATGACACCCAGGCAGTGTTTCTGGCATCAGGGGACAATGTGATCTGATGTGGGTGAGGGATACATTCTTTTGAGTTAAATTCCCAAATTTTTAGTGAGCTAATGTCCTTGGCTCAGGTAGACTAAATACAAAAAAACTGACTACTATAGCTTGGTGAAAGACGAACAGAAATCATGGAAAATAACAATGACAATAAAGGTTAAAAATGTCCCTAGCATACAGCCCGCAGTGAAGGAAAACAACTAATCCTGTTGTGCACACACAAAAACATTCTCCTTAGTTCTTACCATGAGCTCTACTCCAGCAGGGACCACAATGGGCCTGAAGGAGAGTGAGTGTGGGCAGATGGGGGTGACCATGATGGCTGGTACGTTGGGGTGGATCATGGAGGCTCCTGCTGCGGCTGCATATGCGGTGCTTCCTGTGGGTGTGGACACGATGACACCTGGAGGACAGAGCAGTAAAGCACAATGACCCCATACTCTGTCAAACAACTCCAGACACACAAATGAAGGAAGTGAACTGTTCATTAAGTACCACTGGAGAAGTATCAAGAATAAGCTGCAAACGAAGGCGACACTTACATGAAATTGGACCAGCTGTGATGTAAGAAATGACTTACCATCCCCCTGCACTGAAGTGATGAGTCGTCCATCAAGGTACAAGTCAACATTGGACAGGTAAGAGGATGGGCCTCGGTCCACCACCACCTCATTCAACACCTGCACACACACAGATACACCAAGTACTGAGAATAGAATAAAATCAACACTGATTATAGCACAAATATCTGAATTTATGACACATACATTACATCAGTATTCCCAAAATAGAGAATAAAAAAACCAAACTATGCCTGTTGTGTTCCATAAAGTTTTAAAACACAGCTTTGGAAATAATTGCTGTACCTATTGCTGTGATCAAACAGAGTACTCTACCAACAGTGGTCTATGAGAGGGTAACCCTCATCTCAGTCCAATAGAGCATCTGTAGAATGTGTTGGACAAACCAATCCTGTCCTGTAAGACAGCCCACACCACATCAAATGATCTGCTGCTCCCATCAGCACATACTCAGAGGTCTAGTAGAGTCCACGCATTAGATCAGAACGGTTATCACTGCAAAAGAGGAACCTACACAGTGTTAGGTAGGTGGTAAATGTTATGTTCCCACAGAGGCTTGTTTGAAGATCTCAACAAAACTCAACAAGACCTGCAGATACAAATGCTCTGACCTCATGCTATCACAATTTAGCCCTCATCAAAGTCGCTCAGATCCTCACGGTGCCCATTTTGCTGCTTCAAACAATTTAAGTCTAGCAGCTAAATGCTGACTTGCTGCCTAATGTATCCCACCTGAAGTGGGAATGTGACTTGTAAGGCCAACAAGGATTTTAAATGTGAGACAAAAATCTGACAGCGGACACATGAAAGTTTCACTTCACAATCTGAATAGACATATAATCTGTATTTAAATAAAAGACATAAATTTATATCTCAATAGCCAACATATACATTAAGAACAATTGATGTTAAAAACAGTCTAGAGACAAGTCATCTTCCAAGAACAAATATCAAAAGGCATGTTACATTGAATCATACATAAAGTCACAAATGGTCTAGGAATTATTTCCAAAGCTGCATTTATAATAATGTTGCAAAATGGCCACATGGTGGCACTATCTACAATGAAATTAACCCATACCCTTCAAATTTCATTAAAGTATATTGAAGAGTTTGTGACAAAAAAAGCTATTGTTGAAAAATAAAATTATTAAAGTGAAACTAAAATGATACCACAATTAAAAGAAAAATAATGGACCCTAATGAGTGGTGTGGACTAACTGGACTGCATTCTAACTCATTTCTGTTCCTACTCTTCTCTGTGACTGGGCAGTCCTCATTATGCTTCTTGCCTTCACAGACAGTGAATCAGCCACCATTGCAGCACAATTCCAAACAAAAAGCAGAGAAAAATTCTGGTGTGCAGACAAACAGCATACAAATTATGTTCCACACTCCAGTCAGTCACACAGACCATCACTGAACACTGCAGCACCGAGGAGTGATGACTGGCAGATGTACTGACGTCAGTTGAGCAGAATGCAAACATCCTGCTGGACGAAGCAGACGTGATGTAATGTGGGGTCAATTTCAGGTTCTGAGACGAGAACAATCTGTCACTGTCTTTTATCGATGAGACGAAAAACCCAGGGGAGCGGGGAAAGACACCAGGTCTGCACTAAAAATGACAAACTGCTGCACTCACTCGAAGTGTGTCTATGCGCATGTGTGTGTTTGTGTGTATGTGTATGACTATAACATTCTGGCATGTTATTTAGTTAGTGTGTCAGACCGAGAGCGTCAGAGCTCATTAAATATCCATTCGGCGTTAACTGCACTGACGCCACAATCTCCATAGCAACTGGCTCAAAAGAACTTCACAACATCCTATTTTCTCTCCCGTATCTTTGCCCAGCAGCTTTATTATGACTGTCACCATGACAACCCAGCTGATGTTCATTGTCTACATGTACACACGTATAAACACACCTGGGATGAAAGGAAATCTGACTTCTCAGGAGACCACAGGCCAAGAGGCACATTCAGAATTTCAAGTTATGTCATTGCTTTAAGGTTTACAGCTTCGTGCCGGGGTTGACATACACACCCACATCACCGCCTCATGACCAAATCATTCCAGGAAATACAGAACATCAGAAAGTACAAGTCCTTGAACATTACTGCTGGTGTTTTTGACCAGATCTACTAAAGTGTGAAGATTAAGCAAAGTAGAGTCCTAATAGAGATAGCATTTAAAACACAGCTTTAACATAAAATGACACAAGACCACAGAATCATTTTCTGCATTTACTGCGATAAAACTGATGCATGCTGAAACCTTAAGAAGAAGAGTTCTGTTTTTATTTTCCCTACAATTTAAGTTGTCTCTTATGTGTTGAAATCTTGGAAAAGAGGAAATAAACTTGAATAAAAAGGATTAAATGTAGTATAGATATTCCAACCGATCTACAGTATGGGGAAGTTATGAACTAGAGTGCAGTCACAGCTACCACAACCACCAATACTATAATACTATGTCTCCAAAGACTGTATCAGTCACAGAATAAAGTGTGAAGTTCATTATTTACACACTTTTGTATTATGGCGTCATCAAATTTTCTCAAACAAAAACTCAGTGGGTCAAAATCATGCTGTGTCTTAGATAATGCTAACATGCTGCATCATCCAAGTTGTTCAAAGAATTGAGTAGTTTACATTATAGCTCTGTTAGTGTAGCTCTGTTTTTAGACTGAAAACAGCCGGACTAAAACCACAAATCGCATCCACTTTCTGTACAATCTGTGTTGTCAGTAGCTGCACTAAAGATCTGTTTGGAATCAACCCAACAAGGTCAGAACTATCACAATTTAGTCTGAACCGTGGATCAACAAATGGTGAACTTAACACAGATAACATCACATAATCAGACTTCATAGGCTTCATAATCTGTCTCACCAGTGTAGAAGAAATGCTATACCTTCTTTGACTCATGAGAGACCTGCAGAGTAACTCACTACTCCCCTTAGTGATGCATATGTATACACATGTATGACATTATGTCAAAATGCTCAATTCTAAACACTTAAATCATACATTTAGGTCTGATTTTACCTTCTGGAATAAGTTCATCAAAACAGTCAGCACATTCAAACTGACCTGCATGGCTGAGTATAAAACAATGTATCTGTTTTACAGAACACAGATACAGATACTGGTTATGTTTTCATCAGGGTTTGTTTGTCTGTCTGTCTGTCTGTTAGCAAGATAACTCAAAAAGTTATCAACAGATTTTGATTAAATTTTAAGGAAATGTTGATACTGGCACAAGGAACAAATGATTAAATTTTGGTGGTGATGGGGGGGGGGGGGGGGGGGGGGTCTGCCTTGATGGAGGCCTGTGCTCTCCAAGTGCTTTTCTAGTTTAGACTGGATTAGATTTCCTTTACTCAAGGTCAGCGACATATTACAGGTCCCAGAGAGAAAATCACATTTCCATTAAAATAATGGATTAATGTAAAGTTATCTGGCAACTCAGAGCTCCTGTCTTAAAAGTAGAGAATCAAAAACGATCAGTGAATGACCACTACGGCGCAATAAGCACAAATACATCTGATGACAAGAGAACAAACCAGAGGTTAAATGAGGTGGTCAACCCTGCAGTTTCTTAGATCATTAAGTATTTTAACACAGCTTGCACATGCCCAACACGATAGATCTTGTCCGCCCTCACCTGTAGCTGTAAGGCGACCTTGCCGGCCTCACTGTTGGTGTGCCTGTGAGGAAGGAGTCCGTTGTGTTCCTGCTGCGGTGGCGGCTGCTCCCTGCTGTAAGACTGCTGACCTGTCCTCTGAAGCATGTCCTTCACCACTTTCACCTTCAAACGACTACGCAGGGTGATGGCTGCATTACCTGCATACCAACACACACATAAAAGAAAACACGAGCACGAACATTTTTTGTGAAAACATTTCAAAAGAGAAAAAAAGTTGGCATTGGGCTTTATAAAGTATAATATTTTATTTTACCTTCAAAAACTTTGGCCACCTCTGTCTTGTACGACTCAAACTTGAAGGGTGTCAGGAAGCCAAGAGAACCGAGATGGAAAGCCATAACTGGTGGGACGCTGCCCTATGGAGCAGAGAGACAAAGCATGTAGGACAAAATCAGAAACTTTTGATAGAGATTTAGTCTTTTGACTGCAGTAAGGACCACAGTCATGAACTAGAGGTCATCGGTTTACCAAAATGCAAACAGTGGATACGACTAACACATTAAAGTGCATTTCATATTTTAAGATATCAGATCACAGCATTTGGAGGGAAAGGTTCATTACTCTTAAATGCCCTCTGGAAGTTAGTATTACTGACCAGAAGTAATCAAACAGTCAAATGTGATTACCTGAAAGAGAGAGGAGGCATAGAGCAGCGTCCCGTCTCCACCAAGACAGATGATCAGGTCAATACAGTCTGAAATATCATCATAACCTGCAGAGGGATCATACCACAGACATATAAAAATAATTGTTTTCAGTTTAACACAGAAATAAAAATCAAACAATACAAAATATCATCATTCCAAAGTGTGCTTTGGACTTCTCTGTCAAAAAGGGAGAAAATGTCCCAGTAGCCACCTGGATTTTAATGATAATTAAAAAGAGTATGACCATATGTGGCCAAGAATACATCTAAAGAAAACCAAAAGGCAGCAGAACAGAAGCAGAATAGTGGCTTTTGAAGAGATGAGAAGGATTTTGAAGAGTAATAGATGTAACCATTACTACAACTATTTGAATAGCAGAAAAAAAAGCTGCATACTGGCCTTAAAATAAGAATTCTGAACTGGAACTAGGAAGTTTTAATGGTCCTCATCAGCTATTTCATTTATGTAAATATTGAGGAGCATGAACCACAGAGTGCTCACTGTTTAGCTTTTCTATTTGAGGTCTTGACCTTTTGTGTCTTTTCACTGATCTGATAATGAACTGCAGGGATTTCCAATACGTCCTGCCGGACAAATGTCACTGTATTCACTTTGGCTGTTGATATAAAGAAGTTTTGAAGTTTTTATAAAGTGAATGGTTGATGTGCAGAGGAGTCTCACCCTCTCTGAAGGTGCAGAGCTGATTGCGAATGGAGCCAAAGGCCTCATCATTTGACAGTGTTGCATCATCTGCCACTCTGCGCTCCACATAAACCATCATCTGCTTCTCCTAATACACAAACAAATACACTTCAGTGAAAGAGACCAAAACATTAAGAAATCTGGTGATCTCTGCCAAACCCTCAGTTAAATGTGATGGCTGTGTCTATGGACTGAAATTAACTGACCTACTCTGGCAGTGTTGTTACACAAAGCACAGTTTATGTTGAAAACATGTGGCCAAAAGATGTGGTAAGTGTATACAGACACCAGACTGTAACTTTCACCTACATGTCTGGACCACTTCCTGAAAGTTTTGCATTAGATCCATTGTTCTTCAGTCTTACAAATGTTCAGTGTACTTTCTGTTCTTCGCTAAAAACAAAGGTTTAATTTATTACCAGCCAAGGACAAAACTGTGACTGATTAAGAAAAACCTGTCACTTCCTCAGATGTGCAGTCTGTGATCCAAATGTAGCTGAAAGAATAACTACAAGCAAAATGCCTCATAGTATTAGATACAAAACAGCAGAAAATTACTAAGTAGGAACATTTCTTTAAATAGGAGTAAGACAGTCATACATTTTAATTAGCTAAAAATGCAGAGTTTCTACCTCAAAGTGCATGAAATGAAATATTTAACTCCTCTGAAGACAACAAAATGATTTTTCAACAGAGAGATCTGTAGCTCTTATTGCATAAGAGACATCAGACTCTATTTCACGTTACATATTATCACAGAGGTTGTGGTGCTGTACCTCGACTAAAAACCTGCAAAGCTCTTTAAAAGGTTCAACAAGGCTTTCATCTCTAATTTTCCTGATGACGAGAACATTGACCGGAGGTTTATTCCAGGTGAGCCGCTGGCTGGCAGGGTCCTGGATGTGCCTGGGACAGACATACACACAAGTCAGTACACAAACATAAACATGCAACATTGTCTGCCAAGAACACATTATAAACGCAAAGACACAGATATAACGAATTTACCAAAACCAATTAGATAAATCAGACTTCATGAAAAGTACTGATTATGATGTTTCAAACTACTGAGTTTTCTAGGTCTAGAAAAGCTCCAGTTCCATCGTGATAACTGTTATCTACGTAAAATGCAGATTATTGCTCATTTACAAACAGCCGCAGTCAATGATCAACTCAAAGTAAGGTCCAAATTCCAAACTTAAGAAACTATAACTGTGTTCTTCTTTTTCTCTTTTACCATTTCTGTTTCTTTTCCTCAGAGTGGCAGATGACAGGCATTGTCAGACAATCTGGATTTCAGATCAACCCCAAACCCACTCAGAGATGAGGTGAGTGCTATCTGTAGCCTCTTCTGCGTACTGTCCCATTCCAACATCCAATCACATCAGACTTATTTTATCTTATCTCAGAGTTAAACATGCTTTTCCGTGTCAATGTCCCTCCAATGTCCAGTATACTGTCAGCTCATGCCACAGTCAGTATGTAAACACAAGTCACTCACTCATCACCCACATGCTTACATGACTGAAGTTGGGTTGGGAAGTATACAAGCTTTGGGTCCGAAGTGAGTGGCTGGGTACGGTCCATGAAGAAAGTGGGCTCTCCTGTGAGGAGGAAAAAGAAGCAAGTCAAGAAATTATCACCTCATGTCCGGGGCAGCAGAGTGGTGCTAGTGCCAAGGCTGACCAGCTGTCAACCTGCAGTGCAAACCTCTTAGGAGAGCTTTCCGCTGTGTCGGTCACAGAGCTGGAGGGCTTCAAGTGCTCGTGTTGGCCTGGTAACCTGCGCCGCTCAATCTCCCATAGCAGCTGTTCATGACCATCCCCCCGTCGCTGTGACCTCTTCGTATCCCGTCGTCTCCTTGGTGACCTGGCCGGGTGCTCCCTGTGCTTGGAGGACCTGGCTGACTCGGACAGCTGACCAGGGTGGTCTGAGGGTTGTGCCATGCCTCTGTCTGGTGCTGCCAGGGGTGCTGATGTTGGACTAGTCTCCGAATTCTCCATTCTCTGAGAGACAACCAGAAACAGCTACCTAAGACACTTAACAGAAATGTGACACAATTTATCAGATTATTTTATAACTGTCTAAAAGGTTGACTAAAAGAATAATCTTACTAGAATTGTACATATTGCTCATACTCAGAGGTGTTGCTGACAAAATATTTACTCACTGAAGTTAGGTGAAACTCTTTTACAAAGAGAAAAATGGCCCTTAAGTTGACTAAACAACTTTAACAGCAATGACAATATGTAAGCATGGAGCCAGTCCTGAAAACATTCAATAATAACTCATTAGTTTATGAAAGGTTATTATTGTCAATAAAAAAATTTCAAGTCATTTGAGAATTATTAATAATAATAATAATAATATACATTTTATTTATAGGCGCCTTTCTTGGCACTCAAGGACACCGTACAGTAAAACAGGAGAATAAAAACAAGCAATAAAACAGAGTAAAAAATAAAAGGTGGGTTAAAAATTGGACAGTGCAATTGTGTTCACAAAGAGAAAGGCATCCTAAACAGATGCGTTTTGAGTTTGGATTTGAAAAGAGGGAGTGAAGTGATGTTTCTGAGATCCGGTGGCAAGGAGTTCCAGAGAATTCTTTATATTTAACCCATTTGTAGATGACAAAGACCCAGTGGCTACATGTTACAGCAACAAATCAGTTGAATTAATAAGTATAAATAACTACCTAGAATAAATAACTAGAATATGTGTATTTTTTAGTACATATATTCTACTAATAATCAATCTAGTGATAGGTCCTGAGTTCTAGATAAATAGAGGTTTCTAAATATCTTAAAAGATCTGTTCTAGAAATATGCTTTTTTTTTTTTTTTGTATCTTGCTAAATACTTTGAATTTAGACAGACAGACATTTGCTGCACTGTATTCTATCATATCTATAGGTTAGCTGTGGTCTCGTAAAGCATTGTTCTTTCCCCTAAAACCACAAAAAAAAAAAGTCATGCATTTACTTCACAAATACGAAATGTGTTACATTCTCAACCAGTGACACACTAGAATGATCAAAGTTAGATTTACAATTTTGTATTTAAGGTTATATTCAGTCAAACCGGGACAAAAAAAGTTACATAAATACGGTCAAATTCATTATTTTCTTCTTGTAACAGAACACTGCGACCTTTAGACCTTGACTGATTAGAACAACCTCTGTCCATCACACGGTGACTAGATAAGGAGCTCCCCAGGTCAGAAGAAGCCCATCATCTGTCAGACATAGCTGATCTGGACATCTGTCACACACCGCCACAAAAACAGTCGTTTGTTGACAGCTAACGTTAGCTAGCACTATCTTAGCTTTACTATCTAGTCGCACTAAAAGGCTGGGAAATGGAGCAAAATAGAGCCTTACTCTGTCACAAAGGGGCAAACATGTTCATACAAATATGCTCATAGGAGAAGTTTTATCGAAGCTGCCGCCAAACTCTGAAAGCTAAAATAGTACAGCTCGGTGCAGGAGTAAGGGAAGTGCTCCTTCCTTGGTACAGCAGCGGATGTTCAGGAGTGTCGTAGTGCGGCGCTTTTACGCAGGGCTGCGTTCGGCTCAAGTAATAGCGCCATGTTTTCCCCTGGTGGTCATATTGAGAATAGCATCCATAATGCAACATGAAGCTATACACTCACTACTCAGTATTTTACAGATGTAGATTCACTGGGCTACACTTTTTCTGGTATCATTGTACTTTACTAACTTATTTTAGTTAATTATCCCATTTCTTTGCTCAATTTATTATTATTATTATTGTGACTTCAAATTTTTAAATTCTAGGTTCTTACGCTGGTTTTTATCCCGGATTGTTCTTATCTTTTCTGGTTTTTATTGTGTTTTATTGCATCTTGTTTTTATTTATTTGATCTTATTTATTTATTTTATTCTTTAACTTATCCATGCTGCTATACTGATGAATGGTGGAACACTGAGCACTTTTTGTCTTTTTGTCCTGTCTGTAAGCGTGATCAAGTACCTGTCTTACATGTTCAGTCTATGTACTGTTGTAATACCAAAGCAATCACCTAGACTGCAAAACAAATCTACCTACAAGTACAAATAAAGGAACCTTGACCTTGATATTTTACTTCATTAAATTTTAGAAATTAAAATACATTTAGAATTGATTAAATGTAGAAATAAATATTAATAGGGATGTCCGATATTGGCTTTTGTGTCAAAAACCAATATGCCGATATTGTCCAACGCTTAATTTCTGATTCCAATATCTACCGATACCGTTGCTGCTATATGTGAGATATTAAACTAATTTTAGGTAACATCACATATCTCCTGTCATGGAATTAACACATCATGCCTAATTTTATTGTGATGCCCCATTGGATGCATTCTCAAATGCAACAAGGCTTTCAAAATGTAAACACTGTCTGTGCAAAGAATACATGCTTCAACTTAAGTTGTGGAAAAAATGCCACATTTATTTATTTTCTCTCCCTCCCTCCATGAGTCTATTACAGTGTGGCAACTCTACTGTACAATTTTGAAAACTGCACATTTCTTTCAGCTACAAACAATGCGTCATTTACGTGTCGGTAAATGCCGGCAAAATCGAGGCATTATTTTATCGGTTTTAATGATAGGCAAAAAAACCGATAACACTGGTCTACAAGGAAAATGCTTCCAGAATAAAAGTAATGAAATTTTACCACATGAGAGTCACTGATAAAGAAAAATCAAGTCAAAAATGCTGGTTGGCTGAACTTTCCAAGATACAGCCTTGGGTCAAAATGTGAAATTCAAGAATTAACCAGAGAATGGGTTTGACTCAAAAGGAATATTTGTCTCAGAGCTACAAGATCTACTTCAAAACACTGTCTGCACATTAGAATACATTCACTTTACAGGTTCTATTTAGTGGAAGATTTATAAAACTATTATATAAATGTACATAAACCAATATATATGTGTAATAACACTTAATCATATACCTTGAAAACATCAGCAAACCAGCACTTTTGTCATTTATTTTCCAATTAATCTTATTAAAATACGTAACATTTAGCACATTTAATCTCTGAAGCAAATCATTTCTAAAAAATTGTAGACCAGTGTAACGATATTCACCGATATTACATTTTTATGCCAATATCGGGCCAATAATATCGGTGGGCTGATATTATCGGACATGCCTAAATATTAACCTTTTCATGCATAGTGGTCACTACAGTGGACAGCCATTCTACAGCTGGATTTTGTTGTTTTACTTGTATATCAGCCAACACAGTGGACGCTTATGCACCATCCCATCCACTGCAATTCATGCCATTACTGTAACTTTCCTGTTCTTGATAAACCTGATCTGCAGTAACACATTTACGTGTAAATCTATTGCAGGGGTGTCAAACTCATTTTAGTTCAGTTCCACATTCAGCTTAATTAGACCTGAAGTGGGCCGAACCAGTAAAATAATAACATAATAATATATAAATAATGTCAGCTCCAAACTTTTCTGTTATAGAGTGAAAAAAGTAAATTTATATTATGAAAAGGTTCACATCTACAAACTATCCTTTAAAAAGATGTTAATAACATGAACAAACTGAAAAAATAAGTGTAATTTTAACAATATTCTGCCTCAGTTTATCATTTCCGCATGTACATTATAACGTACAGATCACAGTGGATCTACAAATACACCAAACATTTAATAATAGGGCAGAATATTGGTAAAATTGTACTTAATTCTCTTAAGACATTTCAGGTTGTTCATATTTGTTCAGATTATTCACATTTTTTCCGAAATGACACTTTGTTTTAGTGCAAATACATGAAAATATTTACATTTACAAAGAGAAAAATTTGGAGTTGTCATTATTTCTATGTTATTATGATAGTATTTGACTGGTTTGACCCACTTGAGATTGAATTGTTTTGAATGTGGAACCTGAACTAAAAGGATTGTTAATATCTAAGTGTAATTTTTGCACTTCACAAATTCATCCCAAGGGCCAGACTGGACCCTTTGGTGGGCCAGATTTGGCCCCCGGACCACATGTTTGACACCTGTGATCTAATGCTATAATTGTTATTAGACTGTAACTAACAGGTTGTTTTGGGGGGTTTTTTGTATGTTATCTGAGTGAGTAATAACTAGTATTGTAGTATGTTAAAATGTGAGACAACATCAGATTAGCAGCATTTTATTTCATAGTTTTCACACTGTATGTCAATAAATGCATGTTTCTTAGCTTCAAAAATTAAACGCATGGTGTCCAGCTGAGTGGATATTTCTGTAACTCAACGAAAAATAGGTTCTTCAAAAAATTTCAGTCACATTGTTTTTTTCATGCCTAAAGAGGAATAAAAACACTCAGAAAAAAAAAAAAAATCTTGTTTAAGGTGCTCATAATTCATGCATGAAAGGGTTAAATGTATACTTTATTAAAATTTTTACTTTTTTTTTTGTTTTTATTTCAGAGCCAGTGCACTGAAATTTCAATTTGTGTTTGCACTTGTGTTGTATAATGAATAACAATGAAGTTTATGAATCTGCATCTGAATCTGTACTATGATACTCCACAGCACTTAACAGCCGCTGTTGTCTCTATGTTAGCCTACTTTGTAGAATGGGACTAATTGCCATGCTTTGTAGGTCACACAATAATGACTCAGAACTACTGAATAATACAGATAAAACTGAATAACAAAAGAAAACAGACCAGAGACTAAACTAAAGACAAACTGAATATTCTGCAAAGAGTTCACTTGGTTATTTTTTTAATAGTTTACCTTTTCTTTGCTTTCTTCTGTTTATTTATCAATATTGAACTTCTCCCTGGAGATTAGCAAAGTATATCTGTATCAGTGCTGTTTCAGTGGTAAAATATAGCACTTGAGCCACAACGCAGTGGAAATGTTATCATACACCACATGCATCAGGGGTGTCAAACTCATTTTAGTTCAGTTCCATATTCAGCTAAATTTGATCTGCAGTGGGCCAGACCAGTAAAATAATAACAGAATAACCTATAAATAATGACAACTCCAAATTTTTGTCTTTGTTTTAGTGTAAAAAGAACCCATTAAATTATGAAAATACTTACTTTTATAAACTATCAACAAAAAAAACCCCTGAAAAAACTGAAATTTAAATTAAAAAACATTAGAAACTTTAGTGGAATTTTAACAATATTATTCCTCAACTTCTCATTTGTCCATGTGCATTATGGATCTGATCTACAAAGACACTAAACACTGAGGAACAGGAAGAAAATAGTTCAAATTGTGCTGAATTTTCTTTAGACATTTCAGGTTGTTCATATTTGTTCAGGTTATTCACATTTTAGTGTTACAGGATCGTTTGTAAATGTAAATATTTTCATAATTTAATGTTATTTTTTGCACTAAAACAGACAAAAAAAATTAAGTTGTTAATTCTAGATTTTTTTTTGGCTTAATTGAAGTTTTTTTTTTTTACTTAATTGAAGATTTTTATTATTTTTTTCTTAATTCAGCTTTTTTTTTTTTTTTTTTTTACTTAATTGAAGATTTTATTTTATTTTATCTTTTTGCTTAATTGAAGATTTTTTTTTTACTTAATTGAAGATTTTTTTTTTGGCTTAATTCAAGATTTTTTGCTAAATTTGAGATTTTTTTTTTTTTGGCTTAATTGAAGATTTTTTTTTACTTAATTGAAGATTTTTTTTGGCTTAATTGAAGATTTTTTTTTTTTTACTTGATTGAAAATTTTTTTTTTTTACTTAATTCAAGATTTTTATTTTTATTTTTGGCTTAATTCAAGATTTTTTTTTAACTTAAATGAAGATTTTTTTTTTTTTGGCTTAATTCAAGATTTTTTTTTTAAACTTAATTTAAGATTTATTTTGCTTAATTAAATATTTTTAATTTAATTGAAGATTTCTTTTTTTTTTTTTTTGCTTAATTCAAGATTTTTTGCTAAATTTGAGATTTTTTTGGCTTAATTGAACATTTTGTTTTTACTCAGTTGAAGATTTTTTTGTTACTTAATTTAAGATTTTATTTTTTTTTTTTTTGGCTTAATTCCATATTTTTTCCTTAATTCAAGCCAATTTTTTTTTTGCTTAATTCAATTCAAGACTGTGGAATTTTTGCACTTGGCAAAAACATCCCAGGGGCCGAACTGGACCCTTGGGTGGGCCGCATTTGGCCCCTGGGCCGCATGTTTGACACCCCTGCTCTATATAGTCAACTATTGTCAGATTGTTTCAACACCAGCCTACAGTGTGTTGTCTCAAAAACCCAGGCATGGTGTTTATGCTAAAGTCATGTCTAAATGATTTATGAACTTCCTTGTTCCAGAGCCCATATTGCTTCACCCACTTCCTTTTTTCAAACCACGCCTTATTAACGAAAAAGGCTCTGAAAGAGGAGCTGCAGTGGAGATGGATCCTCCGATTAAAGAGCAGAGATGAACCGTGACAGCATCAGATGACTCCATTCACACTGGTCATTTACCCAAAGGTAATTGTGTCTTTGTGTGTGTTTTTCAGTCTGCTGTGTCCTTCTAAAAGTT
Organism: Sphaeramia orbicularis; assembly: GCF_902148855.1. NCBI lineage: Eukaryota > Metazoa > Chordata > Actinopteri > Kurtiformes > Apogonidae > Sphaeramia > Sphaeramia orbicularis. The sequence continues at coordinate 31,950,955 of NC_043973.1, forward strand.
GCAAAAGTTTCCCAACAAGCTGAAAGAAAAGTACAAAACTGGTGACATTGAACTGTGTACTTTTACCCACAAAGGTGATAATGAGTAAGAGATAATCGATAAACGCATATTTGCACCTCCCACACTTATTTAATCCGCTGTATGACCTACACTTCCAACATATAATGTGTTTGCAGAGTGTGTCAATACATGTTCAGTTTCCTGTTTCACCCTCACCTGTGTAGTTTCACCTGTGCAGCAGAGGCGGAGTTAAAAGGTTTGCATGACTATACCTCTGTCCACATGTGTAAAATATTAACTCCCGGATGAAGAGGAATGCATTCTTTGTTTCTCCAAAGCCCTGAGACACAAAGTCCCAAACATAATCTCTATGGGACTGTAACATAAATGACAACTGTTTATTTCTGAGTAAACAGTCTTGCTCCATTTCCTGGGATTTCCGAAATAGCAGGCTGTAGATCAGCAGCTTATGTTTCTGTGGTCTGGAGGTGATAGTCAAATAGGATGAGTATTAGATGACAGTTTGGATAAGCAGACAGAAGGAAAATAGTTGCTTCAATTCCAGATGACTGTCCAAAGGCAACTGACAAATGCTCTGTGTAGTTCTGCTTTTGGTTTCTTTGTTTTGGCTGCTTTAACCTAAAAAAAAAATGGTCTGACAAACTGACACACTAGAGCTACATCTAGAAAACTCAGAAAAGAGGAGCCTGGTTACTATGGGAAAGTGTCTCCATGTAGTCACATTTACAAAAGGTGTAAGGAGTTGAAGTTTTGTTTGTAATTCATTATTATCCACATTGGCTATTAATTTGCATTTGCAGATATTGACCCTTTAACCCAGGGCTGTCAATTTCATTTTAGTTCAGTTCCATATTCAGCTAAATTTGATCTGCAGTGGGCCGGACCAGAAAAATGATAACATAATAACCTATAAATAATGACAACTCCAAATTTTTGTCTTTGTTTTAGTGTAAAAAAAAACTGTTAAATTATGAAAATACTTACTTTTATAAACTATCAAAAAAAAAAAAAAAAAAAACCCTGAAAAAACTGAAATTTAGATTTAAAAATGTAAGAAAATTTGGTGCAATTTTAACAATGTTATTCCTCCACTTCTCATTTGTCCATGTGCATTATGGATCAGATCTACAAAGACACTAAACACTGAGGAACAGGAAGAAAAATAGTTCAAATTGTGCTGAATTTTCTTTAGACATTTCAGGTTGTTCATATTTGTTCAGGTTATTCACATTTTAGTGTTACAGGATAGGTTGGAAATGTAAATATTTTCATAATTTAATGTTATTTTTTGCACTAAAACAAAGAAAAAAGAATGTTGTTGATTCCAGATTTTTTTTTCTTAATTCAAGATTTTTTTTTTAACTTAATTGAAGATTTTTATTTTTACTTAATTGAAGATTTTTTTTTTTTTTGGCTTAATTCAAGATTTTTTGCTAAATTTGAGATTTTTTTTTTTTTTTTTTTGCTTAATTGAAGATTTTTTTTTACTTAATTGATGATGTTTTTTTTTTTTTTTTTGCTTAATTGAAGATTTTTTGCTAAATTTGAGAATTTTTTTTTTTGCTTAATTGAAGATTTTTTTTTTTTTTGGCGTAATTCAAGATTTTTGTTCCTTAATTCAAGCTAAATTTTTTTTTGTTGCTTAATTCAATTCAAGACTGTGGAATTTTTGCACTTGGCAAAAACATCCCAGGGGCCGAACTGGACCCTTCGGTGGGCTGCATTTGGCCCCCGGGCCACATGTTTGACACCCCTGCTTTAACCCCTGAGTTATTATTCCAGGTAAACGTGCAGCTGTGAATGTGCGTCTGTTTCAGTGTCATAAAAGCTGGTGTGAGTATGTGTTTGTGTTCCTTTTCTTCAGTGGTTTTGTTTTACTGTGTGTTTTAGGGTCAAAACAGGTGGAAAAAGACAAAGAGAGGAATTGAAGTTTGACAGGTTTTTACTAAATAAGACACTCAGAATGTACATCAATAAGAGATTTAGGACATTGAACATGAACTGTGAACTGGAACACACTGAACAATGACAAGTATTTGAATTTTGGCCCAGTAGTTTTTGTTTTGGGGCTGTTTTTTTTTTTTTTAATCAATCCAGCTGCTTTTTTTCACCTGGTTGAACTCCAAAACTCAGTAAAAAACACTGTAAAAAAAAAAAAAAAAAAAAAAAAAAAAAGGAAAATCACCACAACACTGCAAACAGTAAAAACAAAAAACAAGGAAAACTGGCGATGAGGGGCACACTGAGCATGCTCAGATGTCTATGGAAAGAACAAGGTCTGTTGTATCAGCCCATTTTGGAATTTTTCCTGTTAAATTTTCCTGTTAACAAACAGTTGAAATTTTTTGAATATTTAAAGTAAATCATACTTTCAGAACACTCACCACACACACATCAGGGGTAAAAGTGTTAATACCACTCAGCTTAGAAATCAGGTCCACTGGAGTAAAATACTAAACTACAAAGAGATGTCGGCGTCTGTAACACAGGTGTCAAACATGCAGCCTGTGGGCCAAAACCGGCCCGCCAAAGGGTCCAATCTGGCCCACAGCATGATTTTATGGAGTACAAAAATGACACTGAAGATCTGAACAGTCTGTGGTGTTGAACTGGTTTGAGACCAGTGTGATCTAAAGTCAAATAATAGTCTCATAACCCTCACAATAAAATGTGAACAACCTGAAAATGAAGTACAATTTGAACAATATTCTGTCTGTTACTAAATGTTTTGTGGATTTGTAGATCCAATTTGTAAGACGTGTTAATAAGTTGACAGATAATATTGTAGACATTCTTATTTTAATTACACATTCCAAACTTCAAAATTTCAACAATATTATGTTTGTGTAAGATTGTGTGTAATAATGCACAAGTACAAGTGTACAAGTGATAAGTTGAGGAATAATATTGTTAAAATTTGTCTTATTTTTCTTAAGAAATTCAAATTTTTTCTGATTATTCACATCTTTTTTGTGAAAAGAGAGTTTGTTAATGTAAATATTTTCATAATTCAATGTTTTTTATTGCACAAAAAATAAAGAAAAAAACTTAGAGTGGTCATTATTTATAGGTTTTCATGCTATTATTTTAATGGTCTGGCCTGCTTAAGATCGAATTGGGCTGAATGTGGAACTGAACTAAAATGAGTTTGACAGCCCTGGTCTATCAGCTTGAGCTTGAAGACAAAACCTTTACACTTGAAAATTTTTAAGTAATATTCATTCAGGCTCATGGTGACGTGTAAAGAATGAGTTAAAATGAAAGCTGTCTCTGTATGCGGTCTGTTTATCTTTATTTGCAGCTAATCTTATCATTGAGCAAATTCTTCTGTCAGACCTACAATCAGAAAATGACAAATTGCAGGAGAGGAAAAGGAAGAGTGTATAGAGTAGACTTTGCTGTTGCTGCTTTGGAAGCAATATGTAAGTGCAGTTTCGATATATCAGTCATTTCAGATCCTGTTCTGATTTTATACATTTTTTGAAAATGATAATATGGATCCAAACCTGCAATTTAGATATTACTCTTAGCTACAGATATCCTACAAAACTGAGATGAACTGCTCAGCCACTGATGAAACTCACATTTTAATATTTATAATAAATAATAATACATTAAAAAAAAAAAAAAAGACAGAGATAAGAATCGTTCACAATGTTGGTTTTTGTGAACACACAAATCCACTATTTTTACAATCTAAAACTTTAAAACTCATTGACCTTGTGGAATTCAAAACTATTCAAATAATGTTTAAAGCAAAAAATAACTTACTGCCTGGCAATATTCAAGAAATGTTTTGTGAAAGAGAGGGAGGCTATGATTTAAGGGGAAAGTTAAATTTAAAGATTCATAAAGTATGCACTACATTAAAAAGTTTCTGTACCGAAATCTACATCGAAATATGGTTCAACAAAACTCATAATAAACACAGTAGAATATCAAAGTGCGCTTCATATACTTTATGATGTTACCCTTGACAAAGCAAATTTGTTCAGCAGCAAAAGGAACCAGACTACCATTCTGCTGTTAGGACGCTGGACAAGACAAGTAAAAAAAAAAAAAAAACGTAGTGTGAGATACTCCCTGGTAAAATGTCCAAATAAAAGAGGATACACAAGCAAAGGTGTCAGAAAAATGGGCAATGATGACTGGGAGTACAGCTGGTGTCGGCTGCTGCCTTATCGGTACAGACAGCTGCCTGTCAGCCAGCTGAGCCCATAAAAGAAAAAAAAAAAAAGGAAAAAAAAAAGTTTCTGTATCACCATCTGTGGAGTAAAATTATGGAACAAATTGTGTGTGGAGATAAAACAAATATCAAACATAATTCAGTTTAAAAAATATATATATATAAAAAAAATTATTCTTGAGAGGTCCAGTATTTAATAATGACACTGAGGCCTGTTTGTTTATGGATGTTGTACTGATAAATCTGCTGGAATTACTGAAGAAAATGGTTGAACTGTTTGTACAACTACACTGACATGAACATATTGTTGTGTGTAATTCAGTTACTGCATTATGCATTTGTGGTGGTTCGATGCCAAAATTAGGTAAATAGTACTGTTTGATTCTTGTATCAAGTTAATGATAAAGGTGTAAAAGCACTGAGGGGTAGGATTAAATAAGTTTAGACTTCTTCCTGCTCCTTTTCGTCCATGCAAAATTCAGACTTGTATGTGCTGAAGATAGACTCTGTCCGTTTAAATGTTTTGTTTTGTTTTTTCTTTGGATGTTCAAAATAAACAAATAAATCAAAATCAAATCAATATTTCTGCCCTCTGCAGATTGTCCAGAATGGCCCCCAGTTGCAGGTCCACATCTGGTCAGTAACCCTCCTGGGCTGGACACCATGAACATCTCCATTCCTTCTATCCTGTTTGGTCTTGGAGGGAAGTGTCTGCTCAACTGGGCCCTGGTGTTTCTCCAGAGGATTCACATCTGGAGAAGCTTTGTGGGGGTTTTCAGTCTATCCCTGGCTGTAGCTGACACGGCCCTGACCCTTGCTGTTACCACCATTTATGTCCACGCTGATGGACACTTCCTCTACATGGGACTGCAGCTGACAACCTACCATGTATGTTTGCTGGTTCAAATCCTTGGACACATCTACAGGGTGCTGCATTGGTCTGTGGTGGCGCTAGCCGGTCTGGATCATGCCTTCCTTGTGTCTCAGAGGCTGGACCTAACCGCTGTCCAGACCACATGGATTGTGTATTTATTCGTTGCGGGCCTGCTGTGGTATCTGGCCGTTCTCTATGTCTTTGTGTTGTCAGATCTCAGTCCTGTCTTGGATGATGTGCCTCACTACCAGATGCACCGGTGCTGGATGCCCCATACATCCCAGATCCAAGATGTTCTAATGGTGCTGGTGTTCTTCATTCTGGGTTATATAGTCTGGCATGGTGGACGTCAAACACTCCGATTATCCAGCAGTCTTAATCTGAAGGACCAAGTTATAAACCAAAGTGGAATTCACTCCAGGATACACTTTGTTCTCCAGGTTTTGCATATATTTCTGAACACATGGGCCTTGTTCCTGGTTTTTCTAGCGGTGCTCATCCTCCTGCCTGTGGGAATACCTGCATACCTGGGTCTGAACGTAGCCTGGCTCTCATTCCTTAACAGCCTTCTGATTGGAGTCACTCTATGTGTACTACATCCAGCCTTTGAGCTAGCACAGGGCTTGGCAGCAGTTCCACCAGATAGCTTCTGTGAGTGGAAGTTTAAATTTAGCCTGGCAACAGATGACACAACCTGATTTGACCAATAAACACACTATGGAAAAAGTTTGGAATGGCTGATCTCTGCTCTTAACATTGTTTTGGAATTTGTGGCATTAAAAACACTTTGTTATCAGGTTCTGTGAACTTACTCCCAACCAAGGTTCTAATAGTTTTAAATGTTTCATTATAGTTTAATTTTGACTTTTTTTTCTCTAATTTAGTTCGTTTTCATTCGTTTTTAGAGCAGGTTTCCTAATTTTTTATTAGTTAGGGACCGAGCCAAAAGATAAGGCCCTCTCACACAGTGACAGGCCTTACCTTGAAAGCAAGGCCCTATTGTTTTTTGTTCGTTTTTATATTATTATTATTATTATTATTATTATTATTATTATTATTATTATTATTATTATTATTCAGACACCACTTTCAACTGGATTTTAACCCCCTAAACATGCTCAAAAACTCACCAAATTTGGCACAGATGTCAGGCCTGGTGAAAATTTTGATAAAATGTAAAAATTAACCCCATAGGTGCCAAAATGGGCTCTCCAGCACCACCTATATGGAAAAAAATGGCAACAGCCCTAGTTTTCATTATTTTCTAAATGCTTAGTTTTAGTTTAGTTTTAGTTTTTTTTATATCTTTTATCTTCTTCATCGTCGTATTCAAATAAATCCCAGACAGGACTCTGCTGCTTTCTCCCAACTGTAGTCTCCATGTTTCCAGGTAGAGTGGAGACCAGAAGACAACTCTAAACCACAACTGACGAGAAGTGACGGACCGTTAAATATCATACGGTGTCAGCAGCTAAACTTGCTTGAGGGAAATAAATCAATTTTGTATCAATCTGACATTGACAAAGACGAAAACGAAGGGAATTATCCATAATTTTCATACGTTTTAATTAGTTTTGTAAACACACAACACAGTTTCAGATAGTTATTGTTTTTTTCTTTTAATTATAGTTTTTATTTATTTCAGTTAACGAAAATGTTTTTACAATTCTAGTTTTCGTCATTTCGTTAGTTTTCGTTAATGATAATAATCTTGCTCCCAACTTCATCATCAGGCAAATTAAGTATGGTTCAGATAGGGGTGTCCAACTTAAACCACTGGCAAAGTTTAAATAGCCTAGTTAACCCTCATTGCTGAAGGGGATCTCAGGTCTTTAAAAGGACAGAAATCATAAATACACATGCATTTTACTGTCTTATTATAAATGTTTCTTAATTTTTTTTTTAAAGACTATTCATTTTGTTCCATAATAAAACCAGGTACACAACTCAATCAAGTTTAAAAGTTAGCTAATGGACAGGCTGGCAACATTAATTATAATTAAATAATAATTACACCAGTTGTTATAATGATTATTATTTATTGTACAGATGTACATTGTAACTTTGTAGAACAATTTTCTTATTAATAGCATTGGTATTATCTTATTGTCTTGGTGGGATTTTTTTTATTAGTTCAGCATTAATTATTGCTGAAGACATGGCTAGCTTTTAAAAACAAATAAAAATGTGTTTATCTTTATTTATTTGCTTGTGTTGTATATTTTTTAGAGGACAGTCAAAAAAAGATATGAATTTATGTCCTAGAGCTTGGTACCAGTTGTCCTAGACTGTGAACTAACTAAGCAAACATACATTTCCTACCAATCACTGCTGCTCTTTTCTTCTACTTTTCTGAAAGTGTGAATGCTAAGGACAGTACATCCTAGAGTTCCTGGTCCACTGCTCCAGCAGATGAAGAAATCCAGTGGATACTGCAGTGGAGAGAACATGGGCTGAATCTATCTTCACTGAAGAAACCACCACGAAACATGAACACTGTCATGTATTTATAACTGAGGTGATGGAGTCTAGTGTGTGGCTCCAGTGTGATCACATCTCACTCTGCAAGACAATGATAAATCTGCCTTTCTGTACGGCACAAACTCCAATCTTCTTCGTAAACCCATTTGCAAATATGTAAATCCTGAGTCAATATGAAAATAAGAACGCTTACAGCAAAAATAATCGTTTGACTCCACAAAAGACAGCACTCAACGACACTCATTTGACACTACAGAACTTTACTTGAATTTGATCCAAGTTCATTGTCTATACAGGGTTTATTTACAAGATCTGAAATCAGGGAGGGGCAAGAACAGAAAAAACAAACACTAGATACAACTGAGGTATTAGCTAAAAGCATTTACAGGTATGTAATTTACTAGTAAATATCAATGATGATAAACAGTTACAGATGCAGTGTCTTCTGCTTAAAAAACATCTTTTTATATCACAACATGAGGTAGGAGAACAGTGTCTCGATTCATGCAAGAACAAAAGTCTCATCACACTGTAGTATTGGCAACGTACTATGCAATGGTCATACACAGACACTGCGTTATATGTTTCAGAACAGCATCGAGGGGAATAAACATTTCTTTTTAGCAAAGCTGTGAATATTTTTTATCCATCTTCCTAACAGAATGTATACGGTATTAAAAGGTATTAAAACATGGTGTACCTACTCTTAATAACCAGCGACCTCTGGTTAATCACTGATACCGTCTACTTTTAATTTCTCCCACACTGGCTTAGAATAATTACTGGTTGAAAATTTTACACCCAACTACAAAGCATACCACCTGCAAAAGTTCAGAGGTCACCTCTTTTGGATTTGTTTACAAGGTTTCTTCACATAATCAGAAAGTAATGAGTTATGTAAATCCTGCAGTCAAATGTGTTCACCTGCTCCTTTCACTTGGCAAATCCTTATTTTAGCAAGTTGGGCAAACGTCACACCTGTAAAATTTCTGTACAAAGCATATCCAAGTTTTTATAACACTGCAAAATGCTTTAAAAAAAAAAAAAAAAAAAAGAAGAAAAGAGAGCCCAGCACAGTTTCTCCTATCGTTAAGTCCTGTTTTTCATAAAGTGTACAACTGAGCAGCGCCCCCTTGTGTGTGCAACACAAATTACACTGAAAATAAAAGGAGTTTTATTTTTTTTCCCATGTGTTGTTGAAAGATTTCACCTGTTTTGCGTCCTGTTGCAGAAGTAAATGAGTAAATCAAAATGAATACTGATTAAAGTCTGAGTGATGTCAACGCGTCCAGATTGCAGACGAGGATATGTGATCTCAAATTGAAAACATAACCATACAGCTACATGAATAAGTTTTTCTCCTTCCCTGTTCATGGCTGCTGTGCTTAAGTTAGGTGTGGCGGGCCAACACATTCACTCACACACACACACGCACACACACATGCACACACTCTCACCCACACACACTTTCTCATTTCCAGATCATATTAGGCTACATGTTATGTTCTTAATATCTCAACTTTATATTCAGCCAACCTCTGAACCAATAATGATATAAAACTTACACATGTTCAATGTTCATGCATTTGCGCCAACTCGTCAGTTTGTGCGTTACATGGGGAAACAACTTTTTTCTTTTTACAATAAACAGATTGATAGAGTGGCCCTGTGACACAAAACATAAGGGGCAGCAAAACATGCAAAAAACATCATTTTTTGTTTTTTTTTTTCCAAAATGCATTTTCTTAAACAAATGTTTTGTTTTCAATTTTGCTCAAGGAAGGGGATTTTAACAAAGAGGAAAAGCTCATTACATTACACGTGAAACAGTCCATCAAGATGAAATCCACAAAAAAAAAAAAAAAAAAAAAGAAAAAAAAAATCATCAGTTCAGAAAGGGGGAAGTGTGTAACAAAGCATTTTTTTTTTTTTTCCTATTTTGCCTTTGTCCTGCATTATGTCTCAGTAAACCATGCTTTTCACTCCCCCACATCCACTCAACACAAGTCAAGTTCCGATATCTGCAATGATTACTAAAGAAAGAAAGAAAGACAGAAAAAAAAGATAGATTCAGGCCACCTGAAGCCTTGTTCTGGTCCAATTTATATAACCTTTTGAAGATTATTTGTATAGAACAGTTAATATATTAATGACTACTGTATTTACAAAGTGAATATAAATCTTTAGTTAATACGTTAAATATTTTCTTTCATAATTTCAATAAAGGTTTAAATGGAACAACAGTAGAGTGTACATTTGCGGCATGGGTTTGATTTTACGGCTTGCACCTGCACCTCCTTTTATAACTATTAACAAACCACAGTTGTACTCTGCCTGGTCTGTTATTGTAAAGGGAAGCTGTGAGAAAATCTGCATTGAACAGGATGGAGCACAGTGGAATGTCTATCAATTTGCATTTATAGCAGATGCATAAAAAAAAAGCTCAGAGTTTAGCTAAGGCCGATCCCCTTCTTTTTAAACAATTATTTACACACACACACGCACACACACACTCTCGCTTACAGGGATCTTCCTTAGTGGCAATAAAAAGCGCTTTTGCCTGGCAACTGACACAATAAAAGTCCTCTTTTCCTCTGGCTGGACGTCTGCTCATTCTCCTGGTCATCGACAAAACACTGCGCACCCCCAGCTGATCTGGTACTGGAAATTGAGGTGTGGGAGGGTGGGTGGGTGGATGAGTGAGTGAGTAAGTGAGTGAGTGAATGATGGTGGTTTTGTGGGTGAGAATGGGGTAGGGAGGTTGTTGCGAGATGGAAATCCTGTACAGTCTTACCCGAGGGCAGGCAGAGGCCCCCAGACAACAACAGCTGCCCTCATTCTGACAGCACAAAACAAAACAAAACAAAAAAAAAAAAGGGCTCCCTCTTGTATCCCTGGCGTCCGGGCCACCCAGCCTGTCCCCTGAGCGCTCCCCTCAAATCCTCGCCTCTCCTCTTCCTCTCCCTGCCTGCCCAGCCCGGTGCTGTTTGTTCAGTCAGGCAGAATAACGTGAAGCAGGGGCCAGACCGGAGGCCCAAACCACCCTGCACTAACTGCTTTCACCTGCGACCCACATTCCTAAACCAAGATGACACTCAGACAAATAGGATGGGGATAAAACTGTCTGCGAACAATGAAGTCAAATGATACAAAAAAGCCCAGAAAACAAGAGACAGACTGGAGCTTTGATCATCTGCTGGGAACGCTGGCTGGGGCCTTTGTTCTGCCTGAATGCTCGGACTGCGCCGACACACTCGAGTGTGTACGGGCATGCGAGGATGTCCTATGTATTATGGTAACACAGTACAGCTACCGCACATGTGAGACTCTGCCTTTTCTTCTTCTTAGAAAAGCTACACTGGCTCAACCATCCCCCATGTCCAGACGCATTCCTTTCACAGGGGATTCTGGGGAGGCGAGCACATTAAGTGCGTAACACTGCTCGTAAGCTTCTTCATGCCAAGCCTGAAAAGAGCACAGTGTTTCCTGTCTAGCCCAAAAATGGGTTGAAAAAAACCACAGTGTTAAGGAGATTCCAAGCAGACAACAATGGTGCTAGACTACAGCGGTGGAAGGTGTGAGTTCTCCTGGGGAGTGTGGGAGGGTTTGGGGTGAGCAGAGGAGACACAGGGCAGCTGGTGGATCAACCATCAGAATGTTTGGTCTACAACAGAGTCCAGGTGCTGCCCAGCAGAGTGGAGAGGAACAGAGGAACCAGTCTGTGCTAAGGAGTTCAAGGCCAGACAATTTGCTAGCTAGCTACCATGGGAGACATGTCAAACTCAATACATTAATTTCAAGTTCAGCGTCACTATTGGCATATTTTCATGAGGTTTTATGACATCTGCAAAAAGGTTTTTTGTACAGTAAAGGTCTATCTCCTCCATGTAGACTTCAACAGGTGTCACACGTTTCTTTCACTGCATTTCATAGGGAACAAGAAACTGTGGTGAAATGTCCATGCCGTTTCCTGCAGTCGCTGGTGCTTGAGTTTTTGGATCTGAAGGTCCAGAAAGACAAAACGGGCACGCAACCAGGCACCTTTTAATGCGTCCATGAGCGCCAGTTGCTGTGCCAGGTAGTAGCATGATGTGACGTCTGTGAAGAAAGTCTCTGTGTCTGAGCTGAGATCTCCGAGTCATTATCTCCAAAATTCAGAGAGGGTGAAGAGGAAATAGGAGCAATAATAGGGGCAATAATGTGGGGGGGGAATAGTTGAATTGGTCACTACTTGACCAAACTCCCGTCTGAGAAGCAGCTGTTTGTTCAGTAAAAACTATAAATAAAATCAAACATAGATGCCCAAAAATCTTTAAATACTGTTTAAAGAGAGAAGGGAGCAAATTAATAAAAAAAAACAAAAAACAAAAACACAACATAAAAGTTTTCTTTTAAGTGATGTTAAATTACAAAAAAACAATATTTCAGTCCTACATTGAAATAAAAGGGTTAAAGGTGAGATGCACAACTTAAAAAACAACCTGAGGAGATGTGAGGCTCCTTTCTGTTTGTGGCTGATCTGTTTGTGTCTGTAAAGTTGGCGGGTGATGGAGAAAGGAATGAAGGGAGGAAGGGAGGCACCTATAGGGGTGGTGGCGGTTACTTCTGGCCAGCCACAGGGGCCTCTGATATGGAGGAAGAGGAGGAGGAGGGCGGGGAGTGGGCGTTAGGGGGTCCGGTAGAAGGGGTAAGAGGAGGAGAGGGGCTGCCTCCCACCACGTTAGACTGGGCCATCTGCTGCTTGAGCTGGGTGATTGTGCGCTCCAGCTTTTCCCGCGCCTCCCGCTCCCTGCGCAGCTCCTCCTGCAGCTCCTGCCGGTCCGCCTCCGCCCGCTCCAGCCTCTGACGCAGCTCGGACAACTGGGAGGAGACAAGGATGACACACAGATGCAAGGTCAATGTATGAGTATGTCTGACATCTTCAGACTGTACAACAATGACTCAAAAGACACTGATGTACACTTCATTCAATATGACACACAAAACAGCCCTATTCCTTTTGTAGGGAAGTCCAAAAACAAGGAGCAAAAGCAATGCCTTACATTAACATCCATGTAATAAGCATTAGTTAATAAGTAATAAAGTCCTCATGAGTTAATGGCATCATAAATATGTTTAATGAATACAAAATGCAGTTGGAAGAAACTTGGTAATGCAATGCTTAGAACAAAGTCTAATAAGTTTTATACAATTGATTACAATTAATACAGAAAAATTCAAGTAGTTTAGCTATTTTATCAGGGTTAGACATTAAAGCTTTTTTGTTGCTTTATTAAGGTTATTACATGTTTTTGCGAGCAGTGAAATGCACTTATTAACAGTTTACCATGCCTTAATAACTTATTATGGTTAATAAATAATAATAATAATAATAATAATAATAATAATAATAATAATAATAATAATAACTAGAAGCACTCGGAGAGCGCAGACCTCCGCCAAGGCTGATCAGTGGCCCCCCCCGTGGGCCCCCCCACGCCAAGGAGGTTATGTTTTTGCCAGGGTTTGTTTGTCTGTCTGTTTGTTTGTTTGTCTGTCCGTTAGTGTGCAACATAACTCAAAAAGTTATGGACAGATTTTGATGAAATTTTCTGGTCTGTGCCCCCCCCGTGGGCCCCCCCACCCCCGATCACCACCAAAATTTAATCATTTCTTCCTTATCCCATTTCCAACAAACCCTGAAAATTTCATCAAAATCTGTCCATAACTTTTTGAGTTATGTTGCACACTAACGGACAGACAAACAAACAGACAGACAAACAAACCCTGGCAAAAACATAACCTCCTTGGCGGAGGTAATAATAATAATAATAATAATAATAATAATAATAATTTTACTGACTCGTTTACTGCAAACCCTGCAGACAGACATCATCATGCAGATTTCTAAATATAATAATGTCTAAACATGTTCATATTTTCAGTAAAGGGAGTTTTATTGGTACTTTGGAAATGCATGCAGAACTGTAAAGTTACTTCACACAATGTCTAGTGTATATCCACACAAACATATGCACACCCCCCTCTCTATTGGCAGACGGGCTGAGTTTGATGCCAAAGAGGACGGGGAAGGAGGAGCCAGAGCCTAAGCAACACTTAGCAGGGGGGTGGGGGAGGCAGTGCAGCCCCGATCTCAAGCCAACATAACAGAACTCATCACTGCAGTAGGAACCCAAACAAAAGCTCTGTGTCCCTATGTCTTTGTGTGTGTGCTATCATTCTGTACAACATAATGACTCAAGTAGGGCAGGCATACACACATTTACACCAAAAATTTAGATGGGAAATTCTCAATCATAGAGATGTGACTATGACCACATACACAGCTTCAAGACTTGGTAGAAAAACCACATCCCTAAAGGAAATATGTGGGTGATAATGATGACTGTTTTTCAGAAAAGGGTGACCTGAATTTTTTAATCAACATCCACATTAAGATACTGCTAGTATTTACAGAGCGCCAATCAGCCTTATGCCTGTTTACCTGGACCAAATGTATTAGTTTATACCATGTGACAATGCAAGTGGTAAATATCTTATAAATAAAAAGGACGGCAAGGGAAAGCCTTGTATGTTTCAGGTAATGAATTGAGAATATGATAGTTGATTTGAAATATTTCAGAAATGCAGAGAATCATTAACATGTAGACTGCTGCACTGATGCTTCCTGGTTCTCTGACTTTGATTACCACTGGAGCGTGGCACGGACATCTTTGTGATAAAAATGGCCCATGTGAAGTGATGCAAGCCAATGTGCATATTGTGTCAATGTGATTGACTATAGCTGCTTCATGTGCTGGTGTTAGTGTTGCACATGCTTGTGTCCCACTCTAAGCCCATACCTGTGCAGTGTAGTGGGCCTCTTGCTGGCGCTGTGCCCCAGGTTCACAGGCGCAGGCCTGCTGTCGGAGCTGTTCCAGACGGGTCTCCAGCTCCAGCTGTTCCTGGCGGGCCTGGCTGAGCTGTCGTGCCTGTTCACTGTGCACTGCCTCCAGCTCACTGCGAAGCTCCCGTTGCTCGGCGCTCAGCTCCCGTAGCCGTGCCGCCTCACCCCCACGCAATGCCTCCAGCTCCTTGACACACAGAGACTACGTCAATTGAAATAACAAAAAATAATGTGACACTTGACTGACCCCTGTAGGAGAAACTCTTTACATTTCAGTCCCTTTACAGGGAGGTCAGATGCTTTCAACCACAAGGGGCTCAGATCCAGTATAAGCAGAATCAAACTGCTTGTACAAGCCAATTTCAGATTGAGGCAATTAACTGCATAAAACACTGTACGTAAACTTTAAATGCTTCACTTTAAGACAGATCGTGAATCTATACAAAGCAAAAAGACAAATATAAACATACTGTAACTATGCAACTTTGTAACAATATTATCTAGTGGTAGATGTAGTGCATTATGTTATTATGGAATATAATACTCCGTCTCTGATTGTTTTAATGCAGAGACAGAAATGTACAGGAGGTGTGATGCCAAAATAATGTAGGTCAACTCTGTTCCCATATGTCTAAACTTAAAAAACAACTAAACCTGAGAATTTTATAAATATGCAATATGTTATGTATTAGTCAAACAGTGTTTGTGTGGTTTACATCAAGTGGGTCAGTGATTTTTTTTTTTTTTTTTACTGTATCCGGTATCAAAATGAGGACAGAGTCAATGTTTAGAATGTCTGAGACAGCAGGAGGAGTAGATAGAAAGGTCAGTGGAAGGTGACCATCACCTCCACATCTACATCAAGGACATTTTTAATAGCCTAGGACAGGTACGGTCTAGTTTATCACAGGCTCATTTATCTTGGTCTTTGTTCTTTCCCACCACCAACTCACCATTTCCAGCTGCAGCTGCTTGTGCAGGGTGGAGTTGAGCTTCTCCTGCTGCCTGCTGTACATCTGCATGATCTCCACAACAATCCTGTCCTTGTCGTCCTCCAGCCCCCCCACCACCACTGCAGCACTGCTCGTGGCAGAGCCCATGTCTTTAGCCTCTACTTCCGTTACCGGCGACAACAACGATGCAGGAGTAGGAGGAGGGGTGTGGGTAGGGGTGTGGGTGGCTTTCTTGCAGCTTGGGCTGCTTGTCTCCATGGAAACTGCCTGGGTTTGGCATTCCCGCTCGGTGGCCAAGGCAGCAGCAGCATGTTGGGATTTGGCCTCCTCGGCGCCAGCCGCGATGGGAGGCGACGCGTGAAGATCTGAGGAGGAGGAAGAGGAGGATGAGCACAGAGGAAGGAGTTTAAAAATGGAGGAGAGTTGAAAGACAGGAAGTGCGAGCTGAGCTGATGCACACTCGCCTACGCTTAGTAACACCCTCGCACAACCTCATAAAAGCTCACACCTCCTTCTTAGCATGAGCAAACATGCAAGCACAAGCACGGCATGGCAACAGGCGAGGAACCAAACACTCGCCCACAAATTCTCTCTGTGTGCCCTCAGACACAGAGAAAAAAGGGAGGAATAAAGGGCCTTGTGTGGGAGCTGCGTGGGCACCTACTTTGTTAAAACTCTGGCATGTTCCCTAACTGTGGCCTTTAAGGTGTACATCATGGGAAACAGATCAGACAGGCAGAGAG
This sequence comes from Sphaeramia orbicularis, assembly GCF_902148855.1. Taxonomy (NCBI): domain Eukaryota; kingdom Metazoa; phylum Chordata; class Actinopteri; order Kurtiformes; family Apogonidae; genus Sphaeramia; species Sphaeramia orbicularis. The sequence goes on from NC_043973.1 coordinate 31,967,099, forward strand.
TGTCACACTCACACACACACACACACCAAAAAAAACCCCACATGTACACAGATGTTGCGGTGGGGGAATATGTAGGAAACGCTGTAACAACGGCATGTTTGAAGGTAGAAGTTCACAGTGGGAGCAGGAAAAGAAGAAATGGGGAATGAGAAAGACACACGAAGATCATGAGAAACAGTGGATTGTTTACCAGGCTAATGTATTCATGTGTGACAGGAAACAGCATGGTCTATACACAGAATGTCTGGCACCGGAGAGTGCACTCATTTACAGACTCAAGCTGGCTTGCGCATGTGCATACACACACTAACACATATACATGCTATGCACAGCACAGACAGGGGTGAGCACATAATAGTAAGAGTACACACATCACATTCATTTGGTCCTGGATCAAAAGGAAATAAACAGAACTGATAGGGCCACAACAGAAAGAGTGAAAGGCACACAGATGGACTAAAAGAGAAAGACATTCAAAGAGGGAAAAAAAGAAAGAAGGGTAGGATGCAGAAAAGGGAGGAGGTGGAGGGAAAAAGTGACAGCAGACTGTGAGGGAGGCGGAGATGAAGGGAGCCAGTGAAGAAAAAGACGAGGATGGATGGAAGAGGGAGGGAGGGCAGAAGCAGACAGAGGACGGACTAAAAGAGGATGTGGAGTTAGCTGCCAGCAGAAGAGGGAGGATGGAGGGAAGTGATACAGATTGGTTGGAGAAGAAAAGGGGAGCAGAATGCCTGAGAGATATTACGGAGAGAGCAAGAGAGAGTGAGAGAGAGAAAGAGAGAGAAAGAGAGACAGAGAGAGAGACAGAGAGAGCCTGGCAGTCTGACGTGGCATAATTTCAGATGGAAACCATTTCTGTGATTCACCCAGCTCACTATGTACACATCTTATTAATGCTGGCTTAATACACACACACTTTAATAATGTGTACATGAAAACACACACATACAAAGCGAGGAGGTCACTGCCATTTCCCCCCCATCTTATTCATCAATAGTGCGGTGCCCCCAGAGTCTTTATGTGAAGGTCGGCGCATGATTATGTGCAATGCTGGGGGCTGCTCTGATGAGTATGTGTGTTGCACGGTGCTTTACAGTAGGTTGTATGTTTACAGCAAGCACGTGTCTACTCAGTGTGTGTATATGAACATGATACATGTCTCTTCTGCTTAGACAGTATGTATGTAAATTGCTCATGCCTGCAGTATGTGTGTCAGATATTTATAGTAGGCATGTGTCAGCCTCGCTTTTATGTCTCGTGTACATGTTGTCTAATGTATGTACAAGAATAAGACTGATAGTGACATTAAAAATCACAGCATCAGTGTTGTTTAGTGGTGGCCAGATGAGAAAAAAAATATACAGTCATGATTTTGATGATACATTTTTTCATCTCTCAAATTTTCTCTTCTTATCACAGTCTCTCAACATTTAGACAAGGGGGAAAACCTCGGCTTGAAAATGAAGTTAATGTTGTGGTATTTTAGAGTGTAATACTACTAAAGGTTGCTACATGCCTGGCTCCTATTGAATTCCAATCAGAAAATGTCAATTACACTCTTGATATACTACACATGTCATCATTTTCCAGGAATCACTGTGGTATCATTTGCTTAATCTGGAGCCTCTGATGTGCTGGTGGTCCTTTTGTAACTTATTCTCCTGTTAATACAATTTTAGGGCTAATGGATTGATTGACAGACGATAGCTGTTGATTGACAGCTGTCACTGAAAGCTTCCTCATCTGCTGCGATTGAAGCACTTTTTCCTGACAGAAAGTAATGATTATGCCACTTATTTTATTTAGTGTCTTGTTGACCCATTGCTGTTTATAGTCATATTCTATCTTTTATATATATTTTTTTACTATGTACCTTTTGCACCATGGGCCTTTCAATTTTTTGCAATTTCAGTCTTCTGTATATGCTGTACATATGGCAAAACAGACAATAAAGCCTAACTTTGACTTGACTTAACAAGATCGTCAAAGGATTTTGTTGCACACCATTATTTATTCCCAATACCCAGAGGATAAGTAAAAGGCACTAGTAAAATTTTTGAATTAATTCAGTATTGCATTATATGGTCCATCAACATACCACATACCAGCAAAATACTAATTACTGTATTCATGCAAACTGGATATTACTCTAATTACAGATATATATTACAGTAAATATCAGCAAGTAGTTAATAATATTAGAGACATTTAACAATCTTTCACACTATAGTTAGCAGTGCAGTCTATGTTTTCATTAAATTAGCTTTAATTTATTAGCAAAATTGGCAAGTTTCACCACTCAGTCTTCCCTAGCTCTACCTTTTCATCCAAACATAGTTATGACTAAGGTGCGCTTAATGTTCTAAAGCTAATTATCTAACAAAAATGGTACCAATTTCATGCACTGTTTCATTTAAAATAAGAGACAAGACAGGAAGTGCAATTGTGACCATCTCTGCTCTCTGGGGGTAAATACGATTTAAGAAATGTGGAAAAAAAAAAAAGAACAGCAATCTGGTGTGAACTGGTCAAAAGTATGATAACATCACACTTTATTACTCCAGGGTTTTTGTGTTCAGAATCACATATTCACTTTGCATGAATACACTACAGCAGGTACAAATGGTTAACATCTCAGTGTCTTCCTCTGCTTACTATTCCAGCTTATTTATTTTATCAAGGTGTGTTTCATTACTGACCCATGGGTGGCTCATCGTGGCCCATCACTCTGCGACTGTAATGGTGCTTGAGCAACGCTCCCAGCATCTCAGGACTCATCTCGGCCTCCCTTCGCAGAGATACGTTGGGGGCCACCATCTTATCGTATGTGTACAGGTAGTAACTGAGGAAAAACAGACAAAGAGAAGACATTTAAGAACTGAAGTGTTGATAACTATAGTGCTGTTAACCCTTGAGAACAATGGATTAAACAGTAATCCATTAATTTAATTAATGATATCAACTACAATGAAGCAATTCAGAGAACAATTCATCTCATTTAATATGAAACCTATTGGCTCTATATTATGTTAGTCCAAGCAGTAGCAATGTCACCTTTCACATACATCTGTCCTTGCAGCAATAAAAGTCATAATCTAACATGTATTCCAGCAAGAATGACCCTTGACATCTACAACAGTACACAGAGCTGAATAATAGCTAGCAATAAAACACTAGTTATTAGTGGGTGTTTTAGCTTAAAGTAGCTGCATCCATTTAAAGCCAAGAGCTAAAGCACAGTGTGGAATATGGATATTTCTTATCATGTGTTTACAGGATCTCAGCCTGAGCAGACCTTGGGCTTATCACAAATGTCCAGGTAGTGGGTACAACTGAATGAGAGATTGTGCCTGGAGATGCACTGAAGCCACTGAGCCAACACTATCTGTCTATTGCTGGCTGCAAGATGGAAAGGGAGGGGAGGACAGGGAAATGGAGAAAGAGAGAAAAGCAGGAGAGAGCAGCGAGAGAAGAGAAGAGAAGAGAAGAGAAGAGAAGAGAAGAGAAGAGAAGAGAAGAGAAGAGAAGAGAAGAGAAGAGAAGAGAAGAGAAGAGAAGAGAAGAGAAGAGAAGAGAAGAGAAGAGAAGAGAAGAGAAGAGAAGAGAAGAGCTCCAAACCCTTCCCCCACCAACAGTCCCCTCCAGACAGAGCTAGAGTTGTGAACTAGGTTAAGCATGACAGCTCAGTGGGGCTCTTCCTGCAGAACTACATCACTACCAACCAAGCCTGTTTTTTTCTCCTCTGGATGGGAGTGATGCGCTGTCTACTCGCCTGAACGGAAACCAGCAACTTCTCCACATGAAAGCTCTAAGATGGGACTGAATAATGTAAGCCTGGCTCTTACTTGAAAAAGTGTACCACTAATGGATGTCTGTAGTAACCTAAATACAATAAGTGCTATGCCTGTTAATTCATTATTATTAACACTACAATGCAAAAAGAAATGCTACAAACTGATCTGTGCAACTGTCCAGACTGGTTTAAGAATAGAGCACTTATGTGCTATTAGGTGACCAGACCTCTATTGCTGCCAATTTGTCTGGCCTGAGCCTCCCACTCAGTCAGTATGTCAAAGCAGTCACATGTAGCTACGGCGCCGTAAACCATCTAATTCCAGACTTTAATCAGGGTCAGATTACTGTGCAAGCTATCAGAGCTCCGACACAAGCTGGCGTGCTCTAGGGAGGATTGAAACCGGGAACAGGGAACCAGAAAACGCAGGCTTTGGGTAAAAAAAAAAAAGGAAGGAGGGAGGAGGTACATGTAATGTAGGACAGACAAAACTGGAATCAAACTAAAACTTAACTTCTGTTGTATGTATTTCAAGACAGTAAGAAAGGCAAGTGCAAAAAACACAACTCTGTGTGTGTATATATACACACACACACACACACACACACAAACATATTTACACACACACAGAAAAGAAAAAAGAACACTGCAACAGCAATTTTCTCCAATACTGAGTAGCTCCAAACACAACTAATTAAAAAGCTATGTTGTATTGTGGTTTGCAGTGAGGACGAAAAGGTGTAGTACCTGGGATGGACCAGGGTGGGGTGTCCTGGCTCCTCCTTGATGTCAGAAAAAAGACGATTAAACACCAGAGTAGGTGGAGAAGCTTTCCCCTGTTAAAAAAAAAAAAAAATCATACGACACATGAATATCACACACTGCCACGGCTACATATTATCATTTTAGTTATTGTGCTGAGGCCACAGATGCACAGAGCAGCAGCTCTTCTTTTGACATTTATTGATTTTTGTATCCAATTTTGCAGCTGAATGGATGAATTATCACAATAACAAACAAATGCATGTCCATGCGCCCCCCCCCCCCCCCACACACACACACACACACACACACACACACACACACACAAATACATGGAGAGAAACAGCAGGAGGAGAAGAGAATGTGATGTACTGCACATGGTGCTCTTGGAGCCATAATCTAATAAAGTTAATATATGCATGCATACATGAGGATAAGGGATCATCCATCATACATCAACTGAAAGAGAGAGAGAGTGTGCAGGTTTTGGAGAAAGATAATCATGATTAAGAGCTTCTTCCTTGCATGTGCATTTGAGGCTTGGGGTGTGTGCTGCTGGGACCAGGGGGGTGAAGTGCAAACCCTCTGAGCAGCTGTATGTGTGTGAGTATTTCCTGACAGGTCAAAGAGGAGAAGTGTGCTGCCATGAATGGGTGAACAGGGGGTGTGTCTGTCAGTGGGTGTGGGGGTAGTGACCCTGAGAGCTGACCTGTGTGTAGAGGAGGGGGAGGGAGACAAGAGGAGGAGGTAACAGGCAATGGAGAGGTGGACAGATGAATAGAGGGAGGGTTTGAGGGGAGCCACAACTGACCTTCCTCACGGGGTCGGCATCGGTCAACTTGCCACCAGGGGAGCAAATCTCTGCTGAGGATTTCTTCACCTGGTTCTCTTCTTCCTCCACTGCCTTCTGAAACAGAGAGAGAGAGAGAGAGACGGTTAAATACATAATAAACACACAAGGTTAAACCAACAAAAGAAAAGAAAGACATGAATGAAACAGACAGAGAACAGATTTGTTGGAATATTCAGCGTAATTAAAATGATACACGAATACTGTCAGCGAGCATGGGAAGAGGGGAAGAAAGTGAAGGGAAAAAATTACAACTGGCACAGCGGTCACAGAGGGGAAAGATAGAGACAAATGGCATTTAAACGATAGGAAATAGAGACAAATCACATCCAAGAGATAGAAAATGGAGACAAATGGCATTAAAGTGAACAGTACGAGTGAGCTATGGCCTGGGTCAGCCGTGATACAGTGTGGAAGAAAACGAAGGCGGCAGGGAAATGGATAAGCTAACAGCAGAGAGTGAATGAGCCCACTGTGGAGGGTACATGAATAAAACACCAGAAAAGCCACGCTGATAGACAACATGGCTACAACATGGCCTGTCGATATGGGATTCATCGGCATACATGAAACATGGTTGTTGTCAGCAGAGCACTAGGTTTCATGTGAAGACATACGTGTGTGTTGAATGTTTATGATTCATTATGTCAGCTTTGTGCCCTGTGTGTTCAGTAAATACTGCTTGTGCTGCCTCTAGTTGTGTGTCTGTGTGTGTTTTTTCAGCAAATCCAGGACACGCTCAGCAAGAGGCCACAAGCTGATGGAGTTGATGCTTATCTGTGGCAGACAGGCCTCATACACATACACATACACACACACACACACACACCCACACACACACACACCAATCACCAAACTGACAGGTTTGCTAGAGGAACCAAACTTTCCAATACCACACTAAGAACTGATAGATAGCCCACAGCAACAGACAGCGAGGGACACGGGAAGTGCAGAGATAGGAGAAGGTGATGGAGATGCAGAAAAAAGGTGATAGTTGCACAGGATTCGATGGGGAGGAAAATGCTCAGAGGAGGAAGTAAATGATGGAACAGACAAAGACACTGCAAAAACCATGAAAAATTGACTTGTTAGCCTTTTAAAGCCATTTATAAACATTTATCCACAGAAAACACACATGCACACAAAGCAGCGAATAATAAACAGACAGCCTTTCATCAACTGGACTAAAGGATTTTCCTCTGCGCTGAATTGGCTAAGAACTACTGTCATTACCAGAACCAAACAGGCTCAGAACAATGAGGCCAAATGACTGTGACAGACAGGTATTACCCATTAGGTCTTTAAATTAACTGCCGGTGAAATACCAGCTTTATTTTGGAGCTTAAGTCAATATTACTCTTATCTCATGAAATGCATTAGTATTTTATGAATTTTTAAATTTTCTTTTTAATATGTAAGACACACAACCTGTAAACATTACACTTTTATGCACACAAATATAACACTCATCACTTCAAGTAAAAGTCCATGATTTTGTCAACTTTGAGTATAAAGACATGTCAGTGAGTCAGGACTTGTACATCTGTATTCTGTGCTTATTATCCTATTGTATAACATGTAACCCTGAGATCATGGACGTCTGCACCCATTTGTGTTACATCATGATGCAATAATAAAAAATAAACAACAAAAAGCAACTGCTACTAGCTCAATTTGTGTACATGTGTGCATTCATGTGTAAATTGGGTATAGTCCCTTATTTACAAAGCCATGGATGAATGAGCGTGAGCATGTAAATGTAAAAGCTGAAGCCATATGTGTAACCAGGTGTGTCTCTGTTGGTCTGTGTGTGTTTGTCAGTTTATAAGTGCTTGTGGTTGGTGTTTTTTCTCTTTTTTTTTCCTTTAGAAGGCAGCACTGCAGCACTGAGGGAAGGAGGGAGGGAGTGAAGGAGAAATAGGGAGGAGAATTGACAGAAACAACAATAAACCCACTGCAGTGGTGTGGAGGCGAGCTGGGTCCTCGCTGGCTGGAATCCCTCCGATATCAAGAGCCACCATGTATGCAGTATGTGTGTGTACACTGCAGGTTATGACATTCGCCTAATTGCAAATTCTGTCAAATCTGTCCCCCATGTGCGTGTGTGTGTGTATGAAAGAAACACAGAGAACGGGACGAGACCATCAGGCCAAACTGACATTAACTCCAGGTCAAGCTGGGGTCTTTCATCTGCTTGACCCTGAAAGACAGCAGATGCTCTGCTGATGAGACAACTGACAGCTCATTAAAAGGTAGGACAGTGTGTGTGTGTGTGTGTGTGTGTGTGTTGGCATATATACTACATGCATTCATACATGTGTGTACCACTAATGGGTGCCTGTGTCTCTCCCTGTAATTCCAGCTTACCTGACAGTTGACAGCTTAACGCCCACCGCCCACACAGACACACACACACACTCCCCTGCTCATTATTTCTGCTGCTCTGCACTCTCGATGTCTTAATGAATGTGTGCGGGTGCAAGCGTTTGCACATTTCAACACAACTGTTTTCCTCTCCCCCCTGTTGTCCCATCCCTCCTCTCTGGTCCATTCACCACCCTGCCCACCCCCACCAGCTCCCCACCCAACCTTTATTAACACACACATACCATGCTGCTACTTGGTCCTAATCTGCAATAATGAAGCACCTCTCTTATCTGGGTTGCCTCTGCCACACACAAACACATGGACCAGCTTGCTCACACACACACAAACAGCCTGTAACCCCCTATGTCTCCGGCCTTTTGTCAGACTGAAGCTTGCCGTATGACAATGTGGATTAGCATTCCACACACTCGCTCAGCTGAACTCTGGCCTGTTGTTCCTAATCACCAGCAGTCTGCCTGCTGCTGCAGCTACACACAGTTCGACTCACTACTACTATACCGCTAGATCAAACGTCTGCTCTAGACACACACAGCTATGTGAACTTTTACAATGACCCATTTCCAGAGCCTGAATGTAGTCCCCAGACCATTAGCACACGTGACATTTCTAAAGCAGACGCATTAATGGAGCAGAAAGTGTTTTTCTTTGGTGTCTGTGTAGCCTGAGTGCTGTTAAATCAGCCAATAACAAGTGGCACTCTTCTACACAGACATCTATGTCCGTACATACACAGTATGGTAGAGAGAAATACAGGCAGAGAGTAGATGCACTTCAGCAGTGCTTCTATTGTGAGATCCATCTGTGCTTTCATTGCAGAGGACTGTCATCTAATTTATTGTGGGAATACTCTGTCCTTGTTCTCTTTTTGGGTTGAAATTCACAGAAAAGAATATATCCATGTAAGAGCCTCTTTAAGCAGTAATCTAAAAAAAACTAAAGTAGTTTGAAGCCTATGAATATACTTTCTGTAGTGACTAAATTCTCGGTCATAATTATGTGTGAAAGCGCAACAATCACCATAATTCATAAAAAGTAGATTTCTGACTAGGGACAGGGTGTCAGCTACCCTGTTCCTTTGTAGCAGACTGCAGAGGACATAACCAAGTCTCTTTCAGCTTTTGCCAGTCTCTGCTCATCCATACAGACAACAAGCACCCAACAGTCTGCTGTCTCCACGTGATCACATCACCATTTTCATATGTAGCTTAGCTGAAGGCAGACACCCCCACGCACACACAGACTGACACACTGCCACACTGGGTGCAAACAGGTCCGAGGTTAAGCTGTCGTCGTCCTCCTCCCCCTCCTCCTCTTCCTCTTCCTCCTCCCCCTCCTCCAGTCACGTGGACACTCCAGATGACTGCTGTCTCAGTGCATACACACAAACACACAGTTACTCTAGGCTATAAATACCCACGCTGTCTCCATACATGTATAATAAAACACACACACGGTAAGTCCTCCCCACACTCACACGAACATACAGAAGTGATGGATTTTCTGTGGTAATAAATCAGCCCTTGCTTTGAAAAATTAAGGAGTAAAAATACATTTAATTGACAGATCTGAAAAAGACAAACTGCAAACACTAAAACTGTGAGCTGAACACGTTGATCTTATGAAGTGAAAATCTCAAGCTGAGACACTGCTTAGATTGAACAAAACAGTTAAGTGTACAATGGTGGTGTTAGGAACAGTATGATTCTTTTATTAGCTGGTTGCTAGAGGAGACAGGAAACAAGGCCACAGAGAGAGAGGTCACCTGGACTAAAAACAAAAATGGGGTTGTCAAGGTTGATCCTTTTTTAATTATTATTGTTGTTGTTATAAATTTTAATTAAAATGATTAATAAATATTCAGTATTCAGATATATAGATGGTATTTTCTTGTAGTGGACTGATTGCTGAACCTGTTAGATCAGGGGAAAAAAGTTAAAAAAAAAAAAAAAAAAAAACTTCATACAACTCAAGGTTCAACTTGCACTACAAAACACTGTATGACAAATGACAGTCTATACATCATGTGCAACAAACTTGTAAGAGGCTGCAATGTCCGTGCCTCGACTCGAAAATCTGACAAGTTGAAAAACCCTGACCACCAAACAGCACACTCAGATGTACACACACACATAAACAAGCCTGATGGCAAATCTTATCTAGGGCACGATAAAAAGTGAGCAAGCCTCGTTCTGACCTTTCATCCCAGAGCGCCAGGCCTGTGTGTGCTTGTTATTAAAGCGTATTTAAAGTGCCCACTGTGCCTCAATACACTCCCAAACACTGTTGGGGCCTGATTGTCTTCACATCTGTTGAAGCCCTGACATGAAAAACGAAAGAAAACACTAGGCTAGCGCCACAGTCCACCTCAGGGGACCGAGGCATAGGGGTACACAAAACATAACTGTGCCACCCATCCTCCCTCTTCCACCTCCCCCCTCCTCACCCCCTGAGCCATTCATGGGCCTGGCACTCAGAGGGGGAGGGAAGTGGATGGCGATGGGCAGCAGGGGAGGATAGAGTAATGTGGCTCATTCTCCTTTTCCCTCTCTCAGGAGGAAGTAAACACCCTTTATTTGGGTGCCTTTTCATTCTGTCTCAGACAGCTAGGGAGGAAAGGAAGAACGTGTACATTTGCAGACTCAGAGACAGTCAGTCACGCCCTGTCTGTTTCTAGACCACATCCTGTTCTGCTGCAGTCGTCAACTGTGTCAAAGATCAAGCTACAGATACATAGATATATATACTTCCTGGTCGAAGCTTACCACAGTGAGATATCGATGCATCTTGGCTGCCTGTATGTTTGCTGTGAAATGAATCCAGTCTCTTGTCTTTTCTTTAAATTGATCTAACATCCCTTTTTCTCTAACGTTCTCCCAAAAATTATTCTTGTATGGTGTTTTGCTTGCTGTGAAGATCTGATATACAACTGTGTGCCTGTCTTTGGTTTCAGCTTTGTATGTGCTTTACAAATAAAAAGGTCCGGTGCTTTGGTGGTCCCACCTGGTCCCCACACACAGACACTAGAGGCCTTTCTATAAGGATCTTAATCCAATAAGCCATTTATCCATGGAGCTGCACTTTGTTTCAGCAGTTGAATCAATAACAGCCCACAAGGGAAGGCAGCAAAGTGGGGTGTTTAAAGGAATACACTGTTTTTTAGGGTTGGGTGATATCTCTTGTCTTAACTGTGAAATGAGGTGACTAGATTTTGTTTAGCATTTACATGATGACTGTTTGTGAGGAACAGGCTCTCAAATTATTCTGTAAGCATTTACATCAGGCCAGTACGTAAACAGAATAGTACTTTATCAGAAGTAGAATCTAGAACCATCACTGACATTTTCTTGTGACTATGGACTTTGGTGAATATTGTTGATGTTTTAGTTAGTGCTTAAAGAACAAAAAAAAAAAAGCCAGGACTTCTTACTGTATGTGCTGACAGAGAGACTTATTTCGGTTTCCTGGGCCAAAGAGGTAATTAAACAGGACACAGATGAGGACAGGTCTGACAGGTGGACGGTTAGACAAACAGGTGACAGAGGGAAATGGGGAAAAAAAAAGAATGGTAGACAGCCGAGACAACAGACAGCATGTGACTGTCTGTTTGTGCCTTCCCCCAGACACACACACCTGTTCCTCCCTCTTTCCAAACACAAAGAGAAAGAACAGAGCCAGACAAGCACACTGATAAGCATCAGCCAGACTAGTCATGCCAGAGTCACAAACACACACACACACACACACACACACAATAAAGGCAGATAAGGGCAGGTTTATTCCTGACCAGTTTTGGCTTCTGGCCTCAAGCACATTTTTGCGCCACATGGGCACATTTTGTCTAGACAGTCATCACATCCACATCAAGCACACACATACAGCCTTTCTCCTTCCTGCCAACATGTTGAGTTCCTCCCACTGTTGCTACAGTCAGCCATTTTACAATCCACACAAATACACCACAGCCTTGATAACCAGAGCCAATGGGGGCCCATAGAGGAACAGTTAACAGGAGTGCTGTGAAGGAAAATGACCTGCCTTTAAGTGTGTAAGAAAAGTAACAGCACGTCAGGAATATACCCCTAATAAATACCAATGTCCACCTACTGCAGCATTACCACAGACTTAAGAGCTAAATTTGGTAACAGAATTTCTCTATGATCCATCACATAAAAAGCAGTCTCTTTAAGCACTCTTGATCAATTTCTCTATTCATCTCTCTCTCTCTACCCCTCTCACCCCCTCCATTCTCCTTTTCTCATGTTTCACAGTCAAATCCCAGGTGGCGGCTTCCAGTCTATATTCACAGCAGTACATGAAGAACGTTGTAACAACGTTAGCTCATGAATGGACAAATTGTCTGACTGGAATATGCTAGGCAGGCCACACAGGGTAAGGTAACTCCACCCCTCACCCCCCCAACACAGACACACACTATCTACAACACAGTGCAGTAGGTCCTTTACAAGAGCACTTCTTGTCCATATGGCTCATTTGTCATACATTACTATGTAGCTCAATATCATTGTAAATAGTCTACACTGCATCAGTGGCAGGAGGTACAATGAATTTAATCTATGTCACTATAACAGTAGTGACTAGTACTGTGAGTGACTCAGGAGACTACCAAAATATGAAAAATAGAAAATCCTTTGGCACAAGTTTCAGTAATGATTGCGACCACATTACATTCAACAGTCATAGGAGCATGTTTTTGAGCATTTAAAATCAATAAAAAGGCGCTATGATGCATATGCAGGGCTGTCACAAACAGCCCTAGTCTCTGACAGAGGCTGGCTATCCCAGGCCAATTAATGAAGATCTGCAATGCTATGGTGTCATTACATCTGGAGGGAACACAGAGTTAGAGCCACTCAGCTCCATCGGAGGATTCTGTCCTTGCTGAGCTCACTGTCGCACACATGCGTTGCTGTTTGACGAGTGTACCAGCCCAGCAGGTTTGGGTGTTTGACACCAGAAGCAAAAACCCACTAGAGGCTTGGCTCCCCATCTCATCAAGTGACTGAAATTGTTCATTCGGCTTCCCTCAGTTAACAATCAACACATGCTGTCATGCGACTTTTCTTTATGGTCCTGCTCATTTCTAGTTGCTGAGGTTATCCCAAAACATTTTTGTAAGCGTCTATTTGTTACTGTAGTGCTCAAAAGATGAAAAAAAGGCTCAACTTGGAGAATTTCAAATGTAGCCCTAGTCGTGACTAAAATACATTTTAATGCTGTAACTATGTAGCTGTGTTACAGACGAGACTTGCACAGAATGAGTATATAATTACATACATCCTTCTGGTTCATTTTAAAAGAACAGGAATGGCAAGGAGTATGACGGTTCTTGGCCTTTTACAACACGTCCATTCCTCATCCCCTTTTTGCCCAAGGCATGTTACTTATATCAGACAAGAAGCATAATGGGCCTGAATGAAAACATGGCCAGTGACGTACCTTTTGTTTACATGCATACATAAGCAAAAGGAAATCAGAGTGTGTTTGAGTCAGTCAAGGGCATTTTAAAATCACCCATGCGTAAGAGAGCTGCATATACATGTGCAGCTCACCATCTCTAGCAGCTTAGTTTGCTCCACTTTCTTTTCCCCATGACCCCCCACCCCCCCACCCCACCCCCAAGGGCCATAATTACAAAATCAGTCGGGTGCTCACCTATGTGAATTAGCTGGGATAGCAGACCGATACAAATACAGAAGATACAAAGAGATGGACTTGTAAGTAAACAGACATCGCATCAAAAATACATCAGACAGTGGCGTAGTAGACCAAGGGGGATGACGTAGTTTACTGCAAGCTAACGGTCATCTACAAATATGCACAGTGACACGAGCAGACACACTTGAAGCTCCCAGGAGTACACATCGACTGAGAATGAGGCCAGTGGGACCTTGTCTCATCTGTGGATGGCTGTACTCATCATTCAAGCTTCATCTCGACTACTGTAAAAATGAAACAGCGACTCTCTAGAGCGTGTGCAGTATGGAGTGCTCTGCTGTGAGGAGGTAGTCTATTGGTTCAAATCCCCAGTTATAGACACACATATACACATACACAATCCCCACCCTCCCTAAAAACACAAATCAGCGGCACTGCTTTCTGCAAAGAGCAACTCGGCTTACAATTCAGACAACTCCGAGTGCTTGGAGACAGAGGGAAGTGAGAGAGCTGCAGAGAGGAAGAGTGTTGCTAAGCAGACTGAAATCAGTGCGAGGCTGTCAGAAAGCCACCAGTGCACCACTATCACTACAGACAGAGAGAAAACACAAAATGGAGACACTACCTGACCCTTTGCTTCTGCAATAAATTACACAGGATCCACAAAATCCACTCAAAATAAATGCTGAAGCCTGCTGCTCACATTAAGCCCTCTGCAAAATGGACTTTGCAGCACCGAGCTGAAACAATTTCATCATAATGTATGCTTTACTTGCAGGTTAAAGTTGAAAGAATCTGAAAAAATGTGTTTGACAGTTTAACAAACGTCAGTGTTAAGACAGAAAATAATGTTTTAATGCACAAATTGCCTTGAGAGCTTTCCTACTTTCCTGAGTATGTGGTTATGTATCGATCTGAGGTTTGTTTACTTCTTCTTTAGCACAGGAGGCTGCTCCACACTGGAATACTGCAGTAAATGTCAACGCTTGGTTGGTCGGCTCTGTCTGCAACAGGGCCAGAGGGGGAGAAGAAGACAGGGAAAGATGGAGACGAGGCTGGAGGAAGACAGACGGGTAAAGGGTCTGACCCACGACAGAGTCACGGCGCTACAAAGACAACACTCCACCTGGCCAAAAATCGCCCTGCAGGGTAGAAATCAGACACACCGAAAGAGAGAAACAGTTCAAACTCAAACAGACTCTCTGTCCTCTGACTCTTTCTGCAGGGAGCTCTGGTCTCATCCATATTACATGCAAGAGCTTGTTTGAAGCTTCTACTGCTCCTCTCTGAATGGGCAGCTTAGCTTTGCTGTCCTGGCCCCTCGGGCTTGCCTGTCTTACCCACATACACACATACATACATGCAGCTCTGGTGATGCAAATTCATCAGCCAGCATGACTCTCCCTCTCTCTGTCACAAGCTCTGGTTTTGAGAATAACTGTGCAATCCTTCTATTTTTAAAATGACTCCACGAGTGCAAAATTTATGATTTCCATTTACTTTCAAAACCCGGAAAATCTAAATTATTATGAAAAAAAACTCAAAACATCAGCACAAAGAAACTACACTGATGTCTACACCAAAACCTGGTGGGTGAAGCCACAGTTAACACACTGGATACTGAGATTTCCTTAATTTTAACAGTAACTGGCAGTATCCTCTGTTGCCAGTACATTTAATTCAACATAAAAGAAACGGCTTAAAATGAATGCAATTTGTGACATGACATAAACAACAGAGCATTATTTCAAGAGGTCAGACATCTTTCTACACCGTAATATCACACAGACCCTGGTCACTACCTGAGACGGTCTTAACTGCCACCCAAGAAAAGTGCAGCTGATTTTTGTAAATGTCATTAGAGTTTGAGTCAGAGCTTTAAGTGAACACACCTGGGTACAGATCAAACAGACTGTGTGTGTGAGAGAGAGAGCCAGGACAGTGATAAATCTGTGTCCTGGCTCCACAGTGACGCTGATGAGTGAGAGCAGACCGCAGCACCGACGGAGGATTGTGAGTCACGCTGCAGGATACGGTTGGCACGGTGATGGGAGGAAGTGGCTGGCTGGTGGTGTGTTTGTGTCCGTGTCTGCCCGTATTTGACCCTTTGACTTCCTTTAATCATGGACTGCAGACTCTGTCATCACCACGTTATCTCATCATGCTTCGTATATGTGTCATCTCTCTAATAAGAATTTTCCTCATATGAAGAAGTTTTAAAGCTCATGTCACATCACTGCCAAGAACTCAAGGAGGGTTGTTGAGGTTTTAAAACTTCCATTGGCTTCTGCTTTCATTTAGGCATTTTGAATTTGGATTGTTTTATGAGGATCAAAGGTTTTCTTTTAGTTTTCATTTCCAGGAAAGTTTACAGTGTGTACTGAATTTAAGTTTTGAAGCGATGAGGAAAGCCAAGTAAGGTTTGATGAATGAACCAAAACCACTGTTTATTTATGCCATCGCATTCACTTGACATATTATCAATGAGAGAAAACAAACCTGACTTTTTATTTCAGTTTTATTCCAGTTTCACTTATGTTCTTCCTGCCACTTTTAGTCTTGGTTTCCATCAATTACTATAAAAAATACTTTAACCTCCTACAAATTAGGGCAAAAGTTTTGGAGTGTTGGATTAAAACCATATAAACTTTACAGATTAAAGAGTGCCGCTGTTTGGTTGTCTGCCAAAGTAGCTAACAGAACACACACCCTTGTCAGCCACAGCAAAATTTACCATCCTTCTGGCTTGAGGCTAGATCTCTTCCTCTACAATGAGTCAGTCTTCTGAAGAACTACTGTTCATATGTATTCGTCTGGGATCCGGATGTGTTTCAGCCAGGATATTTCGATAGTGATGACAAAGAAAACGTCTGGCATAACAAAGTGCACTTGTCACAGGAACTGGTTAAAATATAGCCAGATTGTAAAGCCACGAGGCAGCGCTCCAGTCTTCAAAGGATAAAGTCAAGGGCAGTAAGGCTGTACACGGGCCAAGTCCTCCCAGCAGCAACGCCGTTTTAATTCAAGCTACAGTGATGCCAGAAAATGAGCTGGACACGCAACGAACGAGAATGTGTGCCACACGCTCACCCAGGGTTGCACACACAAGCGCAAACCATCCTGTTGCTCGGGGATGTTTAAGAAGGACTATTAGATTGCATGCAAGACTGCTGAAGTGCACTTATCTTGACACAGGCTACACTTAATTTGACTTCCATATAGTGTATACTCAAATAAAATACACTAGATTTTATAAAAGCATCTCGGTAATTAACTGCATCTGTTGGTCAACGACCTCAAGGACTACCTGCTGCTTAGGTGCAGTGAGGCTGCAGAGGATCTAGGGGGAAACAGTTCTCTATTTACAGGATCTTGATGAGCTTGTATAGACCCATGAGGGATATGAAGCAAGAGAGACATGTACATATGAGAGTCTGCCGTAAGAATCAGCCTTTTCCCATATTCCCACAAGCAGCGTCACCGCAGGTGGGAATAGCAGTGAGATAAACACATCAACATTCAGCAAAGCACAGACAGAAAAAAATGGAAGACTGGGCAAAGCCCAAAACGTCACTTGTTTCAACTTCACAAATGAAGTCTGTTTCCCAGTTGCTACCTTTACAGCCTCGCCTTGAGCTGCATCCGTCAAGCCCCTGGTGAGATAAGGATTTACAGGGAATAGAAACTGCAAGCAGCAGACGTGAAAAAGAAGCTGTTGGAGGGCATTTGATGTTAGTGGACCAAAGGTGAGGCAGCAAAATAAAAGACTTACAGGGCTAGAAATGACCTTTTCCAAGCGTGGAAAATTTGTGACTCACGGTGTGCTGTGGTTTCTACCTTCATCTGGTGCGTGGGCTGAGGGTCAAACTAACACAGGCCACTCCTGCTGTTCTGCTACTAAACGTGTGGGGTAGTTTGATAAAAGTACGTGGACATCTATCAGGGTTGGAAATTAATTTTACTCCACCTGCTACTGTGGCTGGAAGACTCCACAAAAGCCATTTTTTTATTGTTCACCTTTTTCAGTGACACACCAGCCATAGGCTATCTATCAGTATGTGAAAAATAATACATAACAAAATATCCAAACCTGAGTGTTTCAGTAAATATTAGATCTGCATGATATGAGGAAAATTTGTAATCATCATTCATCTAACAGTATCCGACCGCTACCTGGGACTTTGACCTCAACCTCTTTGTGCTGTGCCTCTTCCCCTGTTAGGTTATCTCTGTAAATTTCACAGCCACATTGTTTTTGTTTGTTAAAACATGTATCTACACTGCTAAATGTTTGTTTTTAATAATGGTTAACAATTATGTTGCCTTACCAACTAAAACAGACTGTGGATTGGGAGTCTAGACTACTTGCCCTGAGGGTGATCTTTTTAACCACCTGTCACTAGTTAACATCCTGTGCTCAAGATTTCTCAGTAACCCCCTGTGTCATCTCCTCAAAGTGTCCAATTTAAGTAAACAGGCTTGTGATTCAATCTGTAATGTGAATGCCACTAATCACTCTGGGACAACTGGTTTGTATATATGTATACTACTTTAATTTACCAACCAGCGTTGCTGGTAGTTTGTGCAAATCCACCCACATTCGTCGGGTGGTGTGTGTGTGCTAATTCCCACCTAATCCAACAGGGCAAGCAGCATCACTTCCATATGGAAATGATGAGCCATTACCAAACATGCAAATAAATTACTGGAAAAGTGGAGAGATGGGGATTCCTTTAATCGTACAGGCGGACTATTTCCCTTGGTTTCCCTGTGTTTGCAACATGCATAATTGATCAGTGTAGTGGCTGGGCTTAATGTGTTGTGGATGTGCCGGGTGGCGGCCCAGCGGGACTCATGACACGCCTTTGATATCCTGTGTTTATCTCCCTGTCTGGGAGATTGGGGCTGTGGGAGACAATATAAGAAGGGGAGTCTAAGTGCCTATATAGTGTGCATGTCTGCTGTGTATATGTTGCTCCTATGGAAAGCCTTGTCTCTGGGTCTCTCCATTTATATCTTCATTAATCACCATTCCCACTGGGAAGGCGGCATAGAAGAGTCTTTCAAATGCAAACTCACTCTTTGCTTGCACACAACACACACACATACAGGCTGGCAGTCTCCCACAGCCCTTTTTACAGTATACCTCCCTCGCCTGCAGCTCCCTGCCCCCAACACTCACACAACCTGCTCGTCTGACTGTCTCCCAGGGAAACGAGACAGTGGACAGTTAATCTTCTCATCAACACATCGATTAATTAATACTCCTCATTATTCCGGGTCTCATGTAAAACAACCCAAGCAAGCTAGTCGGACGTCTTATGATCCAAGCCGCTTTCTCTTCTTTACGGACTTGTTTGAACTCATAGCCCTTTGTATTACCCTCTCTTTCATTTGCCCTCACTCTCATTTTCCTTAGAAGCAACAAACTGGTCGGATGGCCTAATGGTGGTGGTGGTGGAGGGGGTGGGGGGTTCTGAGTCTGTGAACATGCAAACAGGCTGTCAATCCACAGCTCTGTTAAAGCCCAGAGGACATTTGAATGGGAGGGGCTTAGCCAGTTTGTTTAGTCTATGAGACTGTTGGCAGACGTGGCACAGGCTCCACTGTATCTGGACTGGCCTATCTCTACGGCCTCACATCAGTCCCATAGCTGCACATTATCTTCTTCTGGTGGTGAGGTAAGACAAAAAACACAAACCAGGAGTGAATAAAAAACTCAAACTTGGGTGATAAACTGTAGCCAGCCAAACAAAGATGTATTTTAATGTGGCAGACCACTGGATGCACGATGTTTGTGTCCCATTTTTATATAGCTCACAAGACAAGTGGAGGAGCTGATGAATTTATCTGTGACATTTTTACTGTTCTGAACCAAAAAGCTAGAGAAAATTCTCATCAATTTACAAAAAGGACTGTGAAGTAATGACTTTGGCGTTCTTCCAGTGGGCTGCAGCACTGTTATGGAGTTGTGATACTGGCACTGACCTGATGGTGACATACCAGAGGCCCCTCAGCTCAGCCCCTCCTACCTTATGGGGCCCCATTCAGTCATTTACAACACAGGCAGCAAATACTGGCCGAGACACAGCCTGTTGTGCATACGGAACTCAGTCTCTCCCACACAAACCTACATACAGACGTGATTGAGTGATGGTTACTGCCAGCCAACATTCAAAGAAGCTGCTGTGTATTCAGTATAAGTGGATAATTGTTCGTTGGAAAATGCACAAACAGACGTAGAATTATGCGTATGGGTGTTTTAGGGTAGAGTAGGGGGCAAAGGAGAGAGTACTGGCTATGGAACTATGAGCTAGTCGGTGTGTGATTGGTCAACGAAGAGGGCTGGTCCAGGCTAGATGCATGGTTCAGCTGAGGACTTGGGAGGTTAATTTTCAACCCAAAGAAATAAGAGCTGAGGCCTAAGCCCCCTGAAACAACCCAAGGGCTGGGAACATTCATGGATCCACAGAAGGGTGGGACCAGCATGTGACCAAAGTGACATCATCCTGTAATCATCGTCTTTCCATACACTTAATGTCTTTTCTCACCTTCTTCCTGCCTTCCCCAGGGCTGGTATCTTTTCTAACCCTATTTACCCTGCTTGCCAAGGTCACATTTTGTCTGGCAGCCTGTCTGAGATTGAGAAGAAAATAATTAAGGCAGGCGACAACAGATGCAGAGGTGAGGTTAACTTGGGAGACTTGAGTACAGTTTTGATCACAGACAGGAATTTATGCAACATTGACTGCTACTTCTGAGTCTCCTCATATGTTTCCTCTCGGTCTTTCTCCATTTACTGTCCGTGCACCCCAGCAACTCACCACATCCATCAAGCTTGGAGGCCCAATCAATAGCCACTGGCTTTCCTCTCATCCGCTTTGCAAACGCACACAAGTGGTCTTATTGCTTATGTAACGATCGACTTATCGGGTCATTTGGCTGCTTATTTTGTTACTGTCCACTGATTGGGGCCTGGGGCGTATTGACTGTTTACAGACACATGTGGGCAACTGCAGAACGGTCTGCTTAAGGAAAGTGATACAAGAAAGTGAAGACTGGCAGCATAGACCAATGGTTCCTAAACTTTTTGGTCACTTTTTAAAAGTGACAAACATCACAATCCAATTCACAATAGACTTTATAAGTTTTGAAAGGTGAATTTGTGGATTTTAATTCCTGACATTTATACTGTCATCCTATATACTTATATTAAGGAAGCATTTATCATATTAAGGAGTGTGTCCTAGTAATCCAAATTAGATTTAATGTTGTAAGTATGATTAAAAGAACAATATGAGCAGTCAGTACTGTCAAAAACATGCTTCTCACTGTTTGTGAATAAAAAAATATATATTAATCAACACAAATAAATGTAAAAATCTCTTGCATTCTGCTCTGTGGGTCGCAAACCAGGCTTTGGAAATTGACAGTGTAGACTTGACCAAACGTCAAAGTGTGCAGATCCAAACCCAAGGCAAGACGACAGACTGGAGATTGACGTCAAGATAAAGGGACAAGTATAGGATGAAGAAAGACGCAGCCAAGGCAGCACAGTGAACGATTAGCATGCCTGCCAAAATCCAATTAGATTCAGCCCAAGAGAATGACTGACAAGCAGACAGACAGACAGAGCAGACAGCCCAGGAGACAGCCAGAGTGCAGCTGCACTGGTCTGCGGTAATGAAGTCACTGGTTTCCAAATAGCAAATAGAGGAAGCCAGAGAGATGCAGCTGTCTGCCGTCTGTGCCGCAGCCACTGTGTCAGCCTGGCTAGGGAGAGACACACAGAGGAAGGCTGTTCTCTCCGTCTGACACTTCTGACTCGGGGCCAGCACAACACCGAAAACAAGGCTGAGGCAAATAAGTAACACACAGCTATGTTCCTATGTTGGGCCATGAGGTTACGCTTGACAGGGTTGCGAAATGCCTAAATATCATGTCATAATTATCTCATTTATAGATAATGATTTATTTTTCTTTCACATACTGATGAAGTAAAGTTCCCCACTAAATCCAACAAAAAAGATACCATTAAAGACTGTGAACACTGTGTAAAACTATTCACATTTTAAGCTGTAAAAACTTCCCTTGTGTTTCTCTGAATCTTGAATGATTGCTGTCGGGGATTTTGCCATTTTGCTGTTTTGTAATACAGTTTCACTAGTACTTGTCTGATGACACACTGTGAACATGCAGCCCAAATAAACAAAATGTCCCTCCAGCTATCAGACAGATATTTCACAAGGTGGTGTTCATGATCATCAAATTGGAATTTCTGTTACTTCTTTGCCAGACGAAAAAAAAAAAAAAATCACCCAATAAAAATGATGACATATGATCATGTCTCAGTGGAAATTACAAGTGTCTGTCAGTCACTAATGGACAACATGAACTAATTTGTCTGTCACACACTTAAGTAATTGTTGAGATAAGGATTCAGCTTGTTGCAGTCTGTTATTGGCGTCTGTCTAGAAGGAAACTCTTTACACAGCAGGAATCAGTAGACAGGCTAGCAATGCCCGAGGGCTCCAAACCTTGTTTATAGAGACCAAGTCCTGGACTTTTTAACTGCACTTTCTCAAACCAAACACTCCTAACAGGATATGGTGCTAGTAGACACTATGAAAGGTGGAGGGGAAAAAAAACTTCCAGAAGGCTTAGCTTGTTTGTGTCTCCTCTCTACCAGAGGTCCCAGGACTCTCTGGTTAAACTAAAACAGCTTGTAAATGTGTGCATTGACGCTGTGTGTAAATAAGGGCCATTGAAAAAAAGGTCTGCAGTCGGGGTTAGACCAACATGCAGAGCCATCTTTATTAAAAAAAAGTATGTGTGACCATAAGCTGCCTGGCTGTTCTTCCACTAACATCAACTAGGATGTGGAAAGCATGAGTCACAAAGCCAGTGCAGTGGAGGCGGGTGGACAGTGAGACTCTGGAGGATGTTCAGGGTGAGAGACATGTCCGTCTGCCTTACTTCCTGTTCAGTCAAACACACACTTTCATCACACATAAACACAGAGTGGTTGGACCTGGAAGGGAACCCCTGTGTCCATGTGAAACAGGACACTGCCAGGTCACCTTGTTCTCTGGCCACTGACCTTTCACACACTCGTACATCCCCTCAGGTGGGGGGTGGGTCTTCTCACAGGCCACTTTCTTTCCAGGAATTTGGCTCTGTTGTGTTCATTTCTGTTTACAGTAAGTATAGACCAATGAGGTTTTTTCAAGATCTATTGGGCCAATAGCCAATATATGGAACCACATAGGCTGAAAAAACAAATTGAGAATATACATTTAAATAATATTTCAACAGTATATACATTAAGGTTCTACATATAACCAATAGGATAAGAGCAGTGACCATGAAGAGAAGACTAGGAGTGGGTTCAAAGCCAACGCAGTATAGGATTTTGAATTTCATTTAATTTATCCATCTAAAAATCATCTTAATATTTTAATATAAGAACTAATAACCATCATGGTAAATAATGGCTCTATCTCTCATATACACAGACAAAGTTGTGTGATAAAACATCCTCAATTCATTTGGAAACTCTAGACACTGACGCTATGGGCTGAAAATAAAATGAACAACAAAAAAAGGTGAAAAACACAGACTGTGAAATCACCGCATAGAGAGATGACAACACCTGAAACTGTGGTGAGACACAGGCTCCAGAGAGGCTGGCAGAGTGTGAGACAGAGAGACAAGGATGTGTCATACTAGCCTCCAGTTAGCAGCTTATTACACACAAACTCTTGCAATGTCTCACACATAAGCATGCACACAACAAAAATTGAAGGACACTCCATCCACTTTAAGCATATGCTTTTGTTCGTGTGTTGCGTCCGTGGTCTGTGTGCATTGTTGGCTGTGTATGTCTGACACAGTGTGCGTTTCCTCTGTGGTACTGAAATGTTTGTGCCTTTGACAAGGAATGTCTACGTCTTCCAAGACGCATACCTTGAGCCAAAACCGAGGAAGAGGAGGAGGACAGCAGGGAAAGAGGCAGGGCAGGAATGTGGTTGGGACGCTAGACGAGACAGCAGACGGTATTTCCGGTACATTCACACATCAAATTAACCAGACAGAGAAGGAGCAAAGCATCTCCCTATTTCAGATACTGCTCAGAATATAAGCCCTATTTTGCAATGATGTGCACATCTGAACACCACAGCCTCTCTACTTGACAGTTTTGCATAACCTGCTGCCTGAGATATTACCATCACAACAAAATGTTTTGTTTTTTTTTACAGAATGTTTCAGCAATACTGTTTTTTTAAGATCCTCGCTTGGAGTTTTACATTTGCGAATATAACTCACAGAACATAACCCCTCCTTTACCCAGAAATCACTACAAAAAAGGTCAATCCACTGTGGTCAGCAGGAGGTCATGAGACATAAACCAGTCAATGGCAGGGGCACAATCTAGAGCTTTTCCACCACTCAATGCTGACCTTTCAGAACCATGTTGTTTATGTATGCCCTTGTGTTTAACTGCACTGACACAATTTTTTTCTTACTAAAAATACAAAGCAAAAAAAAAGTTTGCTAGGCTTTAAGTAGCAAATCAATGAAGCCACTTTACTTTTTTCTAGAAGTAAAAAAAAAAAAAAAAAAAGTCACTCAGACTAGTATTCAGTCCACATAAAGTATCTGGTAGTGGTGTAGATATTTTCTAAACTTTAAGAAGCACCTGTATCTTACCTGAGTTGCTAAGCAACTCAGAGATCTTTACAAGCTTTCTGAAATAAATGTAAGTGATTCAATATCAGATTCAACAAAATTTTAAACCAAAATGTATAAAGATTTGTTTGCTTCAGACATAGGAATATGCAAAGAAAAACTTTAATTATGTTGAGAGAACAGCAGTATTTTAATTGTAGATTCAAGTGACTGCCAGAATGTCCTGCCAATACAGGAATTTAGAGACTCCTCCTTAGCCTGCAATATTGGCCTTTTGTTGAGTAACATTCCCAGTGACCTGCAGGTGACCTGAGGGGACAAATGATGCACTTCCCCTTCCGCAGTGGCCAGCTGGCCTAACCTCGTCTGATCAGACCTGGCCGGGCAGATGTCACCACCTGTTCCAGACCTCTCTCACATATAATGGGTCAGGGCTGGTTTAAGAAAACACCAGTAGTCTATAATCAAAGCTGTTAAGCATACAAAAACCACCACTGGGTCATCTAATCTGGGGTAAGAAGGTCAACTGACAACCAATTTAAGAGATTTTCAGAGAACATTATCAAGCATAATAAAACCACAAGCTCAACTGGCCTCCTTACTGGAATGATGATACATTACTAAATGCACATAGGCAAACACACACAAAAGAATGGGTATCAAGAAAAAGTGCACTTACTTTATCTAGGGACCGTTTTAACTGGTAATGGAACTTCTCTTTGACCTCGTCCAGGAGCTGCTTGAGCTTGGGCTCCTCAGGCGTACCCTGGTACTTTCTGGCAAGTTGCAAGTAGCAGGGCCACTTGGCTGAGTCAAAACCCCAGTGGCAGGTCCGCTTATCAGGTGACTTGTGTGAATGCATGACAAATTTCTGTGGGGAAAAGAGCAACTGGCACTCAACACACTGGATGCAGGGTGCCTCAGGCTGAGTATAGAACTGGGGCACGAAGAGACCCTGGCATTTCCCCAGACACTGGTGCTCCACCTGGAAGCTGGCTTCACTCTCCTTCAGCAGGCCCTGGGCCGACAGCTTACCACTGGGGTCAGCAGGCAAAGCTGCCCCAGGACGCAACAGAGCATTGCACAACCGTTGTGCATCCGTCAACGTAATGAGGCCACAGGAAGGTGCGTTGAACGGCAGGATGCCCAGCACCTTGAGGATGTGCAGCTGCTCAGCATCACAACGTGAACAATAGACGTAGAGCTCATCGCACACTGTGTTGATCTGCTGAAGTGAGAAGTCGCGAAGAACAGAGTTGAGTACCTGGGGCAGGCACAGACGCTTTTCGCCTCCTACAACGAAGCAGGAGATAGATTCACCTTCCAGCAATGAGTGGGTGAGTTCAGTGGAGCTGTCACAGGGAACCAGCAGAGGGCCCCCTCCCAGAACAGGAGGGGAGGGCAGGGGGGGCATGCCAGCAGGGGAATGCTCATGGCCAGTGCGGGCAGAGAAAGCAGCTGGGCCTCCAAGAGAGCTCTGGCTGCTGAGAGTGAACTGAGCCAGTGTGTGTTTGAGGCCAGGGCTCAAGTCCAGGGCTTTAGCAGAGCCCACCACGTGCAGTTCAGCCCGACCCTCTACATCTAATTCAGAGTCATGACGCAGCTCCTCCATTTGCTCCCTCTTCACCTTGGGAGTTTTGGGGAGGGAATCCAAGCTGCGACGCTTCAGGTTAATCTCTGCCATCACACGTTTCTTGATGGGAGCATCTTCCAGTCTCTCTCTGTACAGCCGTTTCAGGTTGCCCTTGAATGAGGTCAAGTCTTTGAAAGGGGTTTTCAAACTGGTCTGGGTGCTGGCCATGTTTTAGCACGGAGTTACTGTCGATTCTGTCTGCTGACTGAGTTCTTGTATTCCTGTGAGCTTTTCGTCCTTCTCAAGTCTTTTCAAATCACACAAATCTTCTGGTAGTTAGACACATGCATGACGACGGCTGAAGTTCTCTATGTTGTGATCTGCTCCCTAAGCACAGAAAAACAGGAATTTAGGAAGCAGAAGGGAAGAAAGTTATTCAGTTGTTATCTTAAAACTACAGTCAATCAACTCCTTTCATGTATAAACAAACTGAAAATTAGCTCATCAAAAAATGTTGTGGAGCATGAAATATCCATAAAGACTTTAAATGTTTTATGGCTACTGTCCGAGCGGGGAGCTGAGGAGGTCAATGGCTGTTTGTATGGACCACTAAGCCAAATGGCCATTACCATACTTCACACAAACACAAGGCTTTTTCAGACCTTGTAACTGAACCCCGGGGGTAAATTTGCATTGGGGTTTTTCACTGAAGAATTTGAAACAAACTTTCCAGCACAAAGTGAGAATTTTAACAGGCGAAACCAGTTGACCAGACATGACAACCCAGGTGAAATTCCATGTAACCCTGCCCTTCTTTCATTACATTGTTAATGTAAGCCTGATACACAATGGTCAAAAACATTTCACTTTGCAAATGAAAGTGCCCTTCCCAAATATATTGTGCCTTCCCCTAGGTCTGCTTACCCCACGCTGACCCCATCAACTCCATGAAAAACAATTGATAAAAGCGTTAACAGCAGTCGTCCCCTTCTCTCGGTCCTTTCACAGCTTGACATACTGCATTGTGGAAAGCGGTGTTTCCCCCCCCTTTTAACTCCGGTTTTACTGCGGATCTACTCAGCCGACCGTAATAAGGTAAACAACACTTAACTGGTATCCCCAATTTAAAGCGTAATGTACTTGATAATGGCTACTGCTGCAATATGACAGTAAGACACTCAGATAATATGCAAATATGCTGTAGTCAAATAATATGTATTTCAACAGAATAGAATAGAAATGGCATCATCAGCTTATCGTAGTGATCACAAAACCTTGAATATAAATTGAATTTGACGCTTTTCCGCACAAACATTAACATAACATTTTTTTTTCCACCAGCAGAAATGGCGTGCTGTAAAACTAGATTTCCTTTCCGAAGCGGGTTGGTGTTTGTGGGCGTTATAAGAGCAAAAAAAATAAAATCAACGTGGGTCGATAAAAAAAAAGAAAAAAACGCTGCTCAATTAAACCATCAGCCAGTAAATGCAGGTACACTGCCCGACTTTGGTGGGTGCATTACGGGACTCCGGGTTGTCTCATACAACCTCCAACCACATCGGTTTATTTCTGTCAGAAAATCTCAATGGCCGCCTTGTTTTCCAATAAATAACAACGCTTTTTCGTTCTATTTCCCAGAAAATAACCTCGCATCCTTTAATAGTAAAAGGGAAATATTTCCAAGTGTCACCCCCCACCAACACACACACACACTTCTCGTCTCCTTTTTGCTGCAAGGACACCGCGTATGTTAATACTCCGGCTCTGCTCCATCCTCAGCTCCCCCACCACCTCCTCCTCCTCCTCCTCCAGTCTGCAAACTGTACCTCGCCTCCTCTGCTGGCTCGCCACGACGGCACTGGTATGCAGACAGCACTGATAATGACATTCACTGTCTACACTACAGTCTGGTCTGGGAAGGGAAGGGAAAGGAAGGCACCGCGGTCAAGCGTTACGCACTCACCGATTTAGTGAGTGCACGACACGGGTTGACTACCGCGGCTTGTCCGTATGTCAGACACCCTGGTAGTGGAGCTTTACCCGACACACTCGACGGTCCACTCACTTAAAATAAGACTTGGAGGCTTAAATAATACCCCACGTTTGTCTGTAACAGTGTTTTAAATAGTAAATAACCGTCTCATTGCGACAGAATCTGAGAAATTCCGTTAGCTCTCCTGTCTATCAACGCTCTAATTACGCTACTAGCTAGCTTCACTACCCCCAGAAGATCCCGGTGTAATCAGCTACTAAGCAGTCTAACCAGCGGAGTATGCTAACATAGCCCTCCAGAGTACATACGAACTCAACCTGGCTCTCCCAATAACGACATTAAATCATACCGTCCTATCGGAAGGGGTGTCCCGGTAGAGCCAGGCTAGCCCCAACTGACGGGACCGACCGCGCTAACACTACGGCAGGCTAACCCCACATACAGAGCCATACAGCGGGCTACAACCGTGTTAGCTTCGAACCCCGATTCAAAGCTAACCCGTTGAACATTTTTACATTTGTACACACCGAGGTCCACTAACGGAAAATACAGGCACGGCTCACTTTAGAAACATGTCAGTCAAATGTCCGGCTCGGTGTGTGTAACGGTGTAAACACTTGCCTGGATCCTGTGTTCGGTCGTCCTCACTCGTCGGAGGTCTGCTCAGTACTGGAAAAGCCTGGCGGACCGTCAACAAGATGCAGCTAGACGAGCCACTACAGCCCCGTAACGTCACACTGCACACGGGCTGAGAGGCGGAGACGTCACCCGGCTGACGGAAACTATGCGGGGGTGTCTCTGTCTGTCTGTCTGTCTGTCTGTCTGCCTGCCTGTCTGTCTGGGAGGTTTGTTTCCTCCAGCAGTAGGCGAAGCTCTGAGCAGAGAAGCAGATAAGACACAAACAGAAGATGATGATAAAACTACTGATGGAGGTTCAGTGTGTGTGGTCCTCACTGAAAGCACCTGAACTCTATTTGTATGTCCGGCCAGGGCCGTAGCACCAAATTCTGGGCCCATACACAAAAAGTCCTGATGGGCCCCCCGCCCATTAGTTGGTGGCCAGAATTTTAAAGATTATGCAAAAATGAACAACTTTTGAATTCTAAACTTATTTAAATTGTGAAAAATAATATGAAGTTTTTTAAAACAAAGTGCAAAGTGTGCTAAAAGGTAGGGATGGAAATCTCAAAAAGAACTAGTTCCCAGTAGCTCAATTCCTTGGAATCGTTTGCCTGCCTGCTTAACGATTCTGCTTATCGATTCCACCTTTGTTGTGCATGCGCGATGACATCACACGTATGATGCATTGTTTTTTTTTCAGAACGTAGCCAACATGGTGTTGAGGCAGAAATGGTCTAAACAGACGACACAAGGTCCACTGGAACACTGTCAAAGCTTCCATGTCTTCAAAAGGGTGGAATCCCTCCAATATCCTCAAACATTTGTCCACAGCATATGAATCATTTACAGGAATGTCACGTATTTGATACTCTACTTAGCGGAGCTTGTGAATGTAGTGGCAGAGTGAACGCCGGGCCGGTTCCGGTTCCGGTGTGGGCAACAAACATCGTAACTCCTCAAATACAAGTTTCCGAAGGTAAGAAGGGAAAGGAAATGAGGTGCACAACAACGGGAGACAAGCCGAGCTGAGTGGAACTGGTTCCACGTAGTAGAAATGCGGCAATAGAGGAATTTGTAAAGAGTCTTTAGTTTCACTTTCACTGTACACCCCCCCCCCCCCCCCAAACCGTGCCTGGTGTCATCTGTTACTATTATTTGTCCATACTGTAAATGTTATATTTTCTGTGCAGAGATGGAAATATAAAAGACAGTTAATGCAAACACACCTGTTTGTACTCTTTTATTCCCTCACCCAATGAGAATCGATAAGAGAATCGATAAGGAATCGGATTGATAAGCAATATCGATAATGGAATCAGAATCGTTAAATTCTTAATGATTCCCATCCCTACTAAAAGGCGCACCCAGATACTGGAGGGTTAATCAAGATTTTTTTTTTCCTTAGTGTTTTTATTCCTCTTTAGGCATTTTTTTTTTTTTATGAAGCTATTTTCCATAGAGTTGCAAAAACATCCACTAAACTGGACACCAAAGAAAGCAAAGAAAACAAGTATTTACTGATATACTGTGTGAAAACTATGAAAAAAAAAAACATTTTATTGCTGTTAATCTCATGTTTTCTCACATTTTAACAAACTCTAATACAAGTCATTACTCACTTCATGGAGATAAAATGCAAAAAAAAAAATCTTTCTGTTGTTAATTACAGTCTAATAATAGTAACAAGCAATTGACTTACACTCAAACATGTTAGATCAGGTTTATCAAGAACAGCAAAGTTCCAGTAATGTTATCAATTATAGTGTATGGGACGATGCATGTGTTGGCAGATATGAAACTAAAACAAAATCCATGAATATACAAGAGATCAGCTGTAGAATAATTGTCCACTGTAGTGACCACTATGCATGAAAGAGTTAACAATAATAATAATAATAATAATAATAATAATAATAATAATAATAATAATAATAATAATAATAACAATAATAAGAGTAATAACAATAGTAATAATAATAATAGAGAATATTAGAAATTTCTGGATATTTTTGAAATGATATGTGTTTTTCACTTTGATGACAACATTTCAACAAATCACTGTGACACTGAAGCACAATCTGTTGTTTTTGCTCTAAAATGTATTCCATTGTATTTGGACAGACTTGGATGACACATCCAGGCAAGAGGTGACATTATAGTTGTCTTATCAACTTTACTGGCTTTCCATCCAAATTTCTTTTGGAAATTACAGGACTGCAGCTGAGCAAAAGGGGGTGGCTTCCCCTTCCTCAGCTCCCCTCCCCCTCTTTTTATGGACCTATCTTCCTGAAAAGGTCAGGGGGTCATTCAGGCTGTCTGCTCTGCATTTAGTGATGATGAGAGTTAATAAAATCCAAGTGTGTGTGTGTGTGTGTGTGTGGGGGGGGGGGGGGGTCAACTGCAAGTCAGAATTTCATTTCAAGGGGTTTGTGTTCTCCAGTAACTTTTACTTGGAGTCTGAATGTACAGAGCTGTGTAATAATCAATGTTCTGAGCTGAAATCTCCCGTACATGTCTAAAGGTTATCGTGTTCTGGCTTCACGGAGCTGGGAGTACACCCTGGATGGCGGACTGGTCCACGGTCTGATGTCACACGTCTGTGAGAGCAGAGAGGCTTGATAAAGCTTTGATAAACAACACCGTCGGGCCGTTTCACTGCAGCCTCTCTCTGGCTCGGTCTGTGACAGCAAGGTCAGCAGTTGTATTATGAGAGCAGATGTGCGTACACCCTGTCCAGCCCCAGAGAACAACAAGAGGGACATTGATTTTCCTGTAATAACATCACTCTGTGTACTGCGGGGAGTAAATTAATCTCATATGTGCAATAATGTGGCCAGCACTGATTGTTCATTAGGGGTAAAGCAAAAAGCTGAAGGATGAGGCAGCGTGGATGGTGGTGGTGTGGAGCTGAGGTTCTCAGACACAGTGTGACTGACCAGCACATTGATAAGCTTCTCCATTAACCCAGACTCTGTCTAACTGTTATTGGACTTAGTACTAAGTGGACCCTGGGGGAAGACACTTCACAGTCGTTTTCATACATCCTGTCTGAAATCAATGGGGGATATTGAAATATCTCCTGAATTGTCCAGAGGATAGATCAGTAATTTGGTGTTATAATTCTTGTTGAAGTCTGTAATAACACACTTTCAACACAGAGTCTGGCTGGTCGGACAGTTAGCAGATTGTCTGTGGTCAGGTGTTTGTCAGAGAGTTGTTTCTGGTCTCATGTTGCAGCCACAGACTACATTTACAGGACTTTAACTAAGTGTGTCTGTAAAAATAAGGACACCAGTTTATCACTTGATTCTCTGAATTGACGCAGTCTGAACAGGAGATAGAAAAAAGAAAACAAAAGCACTGGAGGAGCTTTTCAGATCCTTTACTGAATTAACACATAAAGGCCCAGTGCTACTCTTGTGGCAGTTCCCAAATGAATTTCTCTCTATTTTTAACCTTTCTTAACGGATTTATCACCATTTATTCTAATATTATGCTCTGTATTTTGCACTTTTTTTTTATACTTTATTTTTAATAATTTTTACCTTTTTTAACAAACAGATAATAAAACAAAAAAGTAAAGACATACAAAACAAGAGACGTCAACAAGCACAGACAGGGCAGTATCAAAAATTAAAGTACAACGATAAAATGTGGGTCAATGAGTCACAGTGTTATCCCATCATAATTAGAGGGTTGAGTTAGTTTGGGTATTGTCCTGTTTCAGTCCAAGTCAGATGAATCAGATATATTCTCATGTTGCATCCGATCATGTCCCGTAAACCTGCTGACATAATTACATCCATCATTTTCATAAACATTTGTGCACATTTTCTGGAATGCATATTTACACATGTTGATAGTAAAACACACAGATGTTGACATATATGTGTATTTCTCATGAGAAAAACAAGGTGCTGTCCTGTTGGGGCGTCACATCTTCTGGGATAGATGTCCATTTTAGCCAATAATTAGTAAATTTGTCCAAATTATGGTTCAAGGAGAAAGTTAGTTTTTCCATATTGTATATTTCTTTAATAATTCTAATCCATTCCTTCTTTGTTGGGGGTTCTTTGCTCAGCCATTTTCTTGTTATGGCTTTTTTACAGGCTGCCATCATTATATTAATCAGGAATTTGTCTCTAGAGCTGACTGTGGGTGGTGTGTATTTTGGACTTTAAGTATAAATCAGTAGAGCTGCAACCGATTAATCGACTCAAAGTGATCCCAAAAAAAATCATTTAACCACAATTCTCCTGAATCAAAGCTTTGTTTCCTTCATTTGTCTGCTGTTAAACATTGGTTCCACTGTTGTGTTTCACATGGACGCTTATTGTGACGCACAAAGAAGCTTCAATTCAGGAAAACTGCAACAGAATATTTCCCTTCAATCAATTCGAGTCGATTAATCGAATCATGACTTTTTGCATTTGTTTCAAGCACCTAATCCAGGGGTGTCACACTCATTTTAGTTCAGGGGCCACATTCAGCCCAAATTGATCTCCAGTGGGCCGGACCAGTAAAACAATAGCATAATAACCTGTAAATAATGACGAATCCAAATTTTTCTCTTTGTTTTAGTGCAACCAAAATTAAATTATAAAAATATGTACATTTGCAAACTATTCAAACAAAAATGATGTGAATAACCTGAAAAAAACTTAGAATTCTTAAGGAAAAATAAGTGCAATTTTAGCAATATTACACTTCAACTTACCATTTATACATGCATATTATGGATTGGATCCACAAAAGGCACAAAATATTTAATAACAGGAAGAATAATGTAAAAATTTCACTTTCAAAATTTCAGGTTTTTCGCATTGTATTGTGAAAGGATAGTTTGTAAATGTTAATATTTTTATCATTTAATGTAAGTTTTTGCACTAACACAAAGAAAAATTTGGAGTCATCCTTACTTATTTATAGATGTAATGTAATATTATATTTTTCACATTAAACTAAGAAAATTTGGAGTCATTATTTATAGGTTATTATGCTATTATTTTAGTTGAGATCACATTGTTCTGTATGTGGAACCTGAACTAAAACGACTTCGACATCCTTGATTGTTTATATCTTAAGTGTAATTTTTACACTTTGCAGATTCATCCCGCGGGCCGGATTGGAACCTTTAGCGGGCCACATTTGGCCCCCGGGCCGCATGTTTGACACCCCTTAATCGATTGCAGCTCTATAAATCAGGTATGTTCTCAGATTTAATTTACTGATTATAGATATCCATAAAAGCTCAGATTAAAGTTGAGGGTCATTATATCACAAACAGAGAAAACTGAAGAAAATGTGACTTTTTAAGGAAAATCTATCATTAACTGAACATAAACCAAGTGTCTCCATCCACTGTCATTGATCCAACTGCATGGGTTTTACTGGTGAATCAATGTTGTAGAAGATGACAGTGTTTCCATGGCAACTACAGAGCCTCTGAACGTCCAAATGGGTCATATCTGATGACCATGAAAAGATGACGAACTGTATTTTACACCAATTATTTACATGAATTGATAGAATTAGTGGATCCATAGGTATTAAACATTTTAGATCAGTAGGTAGTCTGGGTCATCTGTGGATGTTTGGGTCTTTATGAGTTAAGAATATTAATACCACTCTGAAAATACTTCACTACAAGAATGAAGTATGTGAGTCAGGGGTGTCAAACATGCGGCCTGCGGGCCAACTCTGGCCCACCAAAGGGTCCAATCCAACCCGTGGGATGAACTTGGATAGTGTAAAAATTACACTGAAGATATAATCAACCTAGAAGCACTCGGAGAGCGCAGACCTCCGCCAAGGCTGATGTGTGCCCCCCCCCCCCCGTGGGCCCCCCCACCCCCGATCACCACCAAAATTTAATCATTTCTTCCTTATCCCATTTCCAACAAACCCTGAAAATTTCATCCAAATCTGTCCATAACTTTTTGAGTTATGTTGCACACTAACGGACAGACAAACAGACAGACAGACAGACAAACAAACAAACAAACAAATCCTGGCAAAAACATAACCTCCTTGGCGGAGGTAAAAATAACATTAAATAATGAAAATATTTACATGAACAAATGATCCTTTGACAATAAAATGAGAATAACCCGAAATGTCTCAAGAAAATTAAGTCCAATTTTAACAATGTTCTGGTTGTTACTAAATGTTTAGTGCCTTTATAGATCTGATTCATAATGCACATGTATGAGTTGAGGTATGATATTGTTAAAATTGCACTTAATTTTCTGAAGACATTCCAGTTTTTTCAGGTAATTCACATCTTTTTTGTTTGGATAGTTTGTAAATGTAAATATTTTCATAATTTAAAGTTTTTTGTTTTGTTTCTTTTGCACTAAAACAAAGAGAAAAAATAGGAGTTGTCATTATTTATGAGTTATTATGCTATTATTTTTTTGGTCCGGCCCACTTGAGGTTAAATTGGCTTGAGTGTGGCCCCTGAACTACAATGAGTTTGACAGCCCTGATGTAGGTCCTATCAGTAGAACGTACCAGAGCTCATTTATGTACTGATGGGAGTTAAATCTACAGGAATGTGTCATATTGTACAAGATGATCAAACATTTGTAGGGTCAGAAAAACAGGCCTGTTTTCTGCATTATGACCAACTAATAAAGTAGGTTCTGAAGTTTCCCAACACACAAAGAAATATTTCAACTAAAAATCAACACGTTGGGAGAATACATGTTTTTCCACAAGACGGAAGTGAAAAACTGTAATCTGGGGAGTCACTAAAGTTGTCAGACAAATGTAGTCGAGTAAAATGTACAATATGTATCTCAGATGTTGTTAAGAATGTCAGTGAATGTGACTTCTTTCTTTGTGTTGTGGGTTTATTCATCTTTTTATTCAGAGGTAGCCAAACATACTTTTAGTTTTTCCAAGTCTATATTGGTGTTAGAGGTCCATCCCACTGATTATATCTGTATACTTTATACATTTAACCCTTTCATGCATAGTGGTCACTCCAGTGGACAGTTCTTCTCCAGCTGTTCTCTTGTATATTCATGGGTTTTGTTGTTTTAGTTCCATATCAGCCAACACAGTGGACACTCATGCACCATCCCATCCACTGCAATTAATACCATTACTGTAACTTTACTGTTTTTGATGAAACAGATCTGTACTAACATGTTGGAGCGTAAACCACTTGTTTTTTGTTAGACACAAAGTTTTTTTTTTTTGCATATTATCTCCATGAAATGAGTAATAACTAGCATAAGAATATGTTAAAATGTGAGAAAACATCAGATTAGCAGCATTAAAAATGGTTTTATTTCATTGTTTTCATATCACTTTCGTACAGAAGAGGATTAGGGCAACTGGAAAATAAAAAAGTTGTAATATATATATATTTTTATTATTATTCGGAGAAAAAAAGTCAGAATTCTGACTTTAAACTCCAGATTCTGACTTTTTTTTTTTTTTTTTTCCCAGAATTCTGACTTTAATCTCAGAATTCTTACATTTTTTCAGAATTCTGACTTTAATTTCAGAATTCTGATTTTAATTTCAGAATTCTGTTTTGTTTTTTTTGTTTTTTTTTTCAGAATTCTGATTTTAATCTCAGAATTCTGACTTTAAACTCAGAATTCTAACTTTTTTTCTCTAAATTCTGACTTTAATTTCAGAATTCTGATTTTTTTCTCATAATAATAATAATAAAAAACACATGTTGGACCCTAGTTTAGTATTTTTTTCCAGTGGCTCTAATTCTCTTTTGTACTTTCTGATATTGAGTTTTAAACACACGTTTCTTTACTTCAAAAATGAAATACATGGACATTTTCGTAACTCCATAAAAAAAATCAATCACATTGTTTTTTTCATGCCTAAGGGGGAATAAAAACACTCAAGAAAAAAAATCTTGCCTTAAGGTTCTCATAAGTCATGCATGAAAGGGTTAATGTCTCTTATTTGCTTTAACTGTATGCATTATAGTTTCGGTTTAAGGTTCAGCTTTGCATCAGATGAACAACCGAATGCACGTTTTGTCAGAAAGACCACTATGGATTTTGTGATTACATTTCGCATTTGAGTTTATTAAAAATAGATGTACACGCTGCATGGCATGTGAGTGCTGTATTCTCCTTACTGTACTGTGTGTCTCAGAAAAAAAAAAGAAGAGGTGGGAGTAGAAGTTTAAAACATGGTGACAGATTGAAATGTGGTAGATAGCGAGTGCATACTGAGGATTTGTGTGCTCAGTTTGTTGGTTTGTCTATCCGTCATCAGGATCACAAACAAACT
This sequence comes from Sphaeramia orbicularis, assembly GCF_902148855.1. NCBI lineage: Eukaryota > Metazoa > Chordata > Actinopteri > Kurtiformes > Apogonidae > Sphaeramia > Sphaeramia orbicularis. The sequence goes on from NC_043973.1 coordinate 32,003,715, forward strand.
ACAGCACAGATTGTCATCAAAGTTGGTGGAATGGTAGGACGCTGGCAAAGGATGAATCCATTCAGTTTTGGAAGAAATCCAGAATAAAAGGGTGGATCCTAGAATTTTTTTTTCCCCCCTTGCTTTTATTTATTTATCTTTTTGCTTTTTTTTCCCCCTAACATTGCAAGAGAGAGCATTTTCTCACATTAGAGCAGGGGTGTCAAACTCATGTTAGTTCAGGGGCCACATTCAACCTAATATAGTTTAAAGTGGGCCAGACCAGAAAAATAGTACAAATAATAAGATAAGAACTTATAAATAATATCAACTAAAGTTTTCTCTATATTTTTGAGTAAAAAAAAGGACAATTCCACAATTAAAATCTTTACATCTACGAACTGTACTTGAACATAACATGAACAAATATGAACAACCTGAAAATTCTTGAAAAAAATAAGTGCAATTTTAACAATATTACACCTTAGTTTATCATTTATACATAATAACCTGTAAATAATAACAACTCCAAGTTTTTCTCTTTGTTTTATTGCAATAAAAAAACATTAAATTATGAACATGTTTACATTTACAAACTATCCAAACAAAAAAGATGTAAATAACCTAAAAAAAACAAAAACAAAACAAAACAAGAGAAATAAGTGCAATTTTAACAGTATTACGTCTTAGTTCATTATTTATACATGTGCATCACAAGTTACAGATTACAGTGGATCTACAAATAGTAAGAGGCAGAATATTGGTACAATTCCACATACTTCTATTAAGACATTTCAGGTTATTCACATTTTTTTTGTCTATAAATGTAAACATTTTTGTGTCAATTTATTTAATTTACACTAAAACAAAAAAGAAATTTTGTGGTTTTCATTATTTATAGGTTATTATGATAGTATTTTATTGGTCTGACCCACTTTAGATTGAACTGACCTAAAATGATTTTAACATCCTTAATATCTTCAGTGTAATTTTTGCATTTCACAAATTCATTCCAGGGGCCAGACTGGACCCTTTGGTGGGCCGGTTTTGGCCCCTGGGCCACATGTTTGACACCTGTGCATTAGAGGACTGCAATAGGGAGATGGCTTTTTAATATTTTACTACAACAGAATCCCCTCATCACTTCACCTTTGTGTTCCCTTCACTGTAAATATGATGCACACACTATAGAAATGGTGGTCATAAGGAAGCATTTAAAGCAGGGGTGTCAAACATGCAGCCTGGGAGCCAAATGTGGCCCGCCAAAGGGTCCAGTTCGGCCCCTGGGATGTTTTTGCCAAGTGCAAAAAAATTCCACAATCTTGAATTGAATTAAGCAAAAAAAAAAAAAATTATCTTAAATTAAGGAAAAAATCTTGAATTAAGCCAAAAAAAAATTTCGTCAATTAAGTAAAAAAAATCTTCAATTAAGCAAAAAAAAAATCTTTAATTAAGTAAAAAATCTTCAATTAAGCAAAAAAAAAAAAAAAAATCTTCAATTAAGTAAAAAAAATCTTCAGTTGAGCCAAAAAAATCTCAAATTTAGCAAAAAATCTTCAATTAAGTAAAAAAAAAAAATCTTCAATTAAGTAAAAAAAAATCATAAATTAAGCAAAAAAAAAAAAAAAAAATCTTCAATTAAGCCAAAAAAATCTCAAATTTAGCAAAAATTCTTGAATTAAGCAAAAATAATCTTCAATTAAGTAAAAAAAAAAAAATCTTCAATTAAGCCAAAAAAAATCTTCAATTAAGTAAAAAAAATTAAAAAAAAATCTTGAATTAAGCCAAAAAAAAAAAAAAAAAAAATTAGAATTAACAACTTAATTTTTTTTCCTTTTTTTAGTGCAAAAAATAACATTAAATTATGAAAATATTTACATTTCCAAACTATCCTGTAACACTAAAATGTGAATAACCTGAACAAATATGAACAACCTGAAATATCTAAAGAAAATTCAGCACAATTTTAACAATTTTTCTTCCTGTTCCTCAGCGTTTAGTGTCTTTGTAGATCTGATCCATAATGCACATGGACAAATGAGAAGTTGAGGAATAATATTGTTAAAATTGCACTAAATTTTCTGACGTTTTTTAATTTAAATTTCAGTTTTTTCAGGCTTTTTTTTGTTTTGTTTTTGATAGTTTATAAAAGTAAGTATTTTCATAATTTAATGTTTTGGGGTTTTTTTTACACTAAAACAAAGACAAAAATTTGCAGTTGTCATTATTTATATATTATTATGTTGTTATTTTTCTGGTCCGGCCCACTGCAGATCAAATTTAGCTGAGTATGGAACTGAACTAAAATGAGTTTGACGGCCCTGATTTAAAGACTCCACATTTATCACCCTGTTCTTCAAGACTGTTTCAATTGCTCTATTATTACAATCATAGAAGTGGCACTTATATCTACCTTAAAGGAGGTGAAAGAAGCATATTTAACCACTCATGTTGGAAATGCTTCTAGTGCTCCAGTCAAGAGCACTGGTAAATATAGTGTGATATCATGCAGGCCATGCCAAGTAGGGCTGCGTGCACCTTAAATTACAGTATATGTTTTACTAAGAGGCTGTGTTTAGCACCAAGTATGTTTCTTCTGCTAATTAATCCCTTCAGGGACAGAATAAAACACCCAACAAGATAAGAACAATTATAACAGGATGTTTTTTTTCACATCCTCCTCCGTTTTACATCATTAATTATACAAGGTTAGTCTTCCCTGTGTCTTCCATAGGGTGATGTGGAGCTGCTGTGCCTGGGGAGGCGTACCCCCATTCTCCGCCGGTGAGGGCACAGGAACAATGTCAAACACACTGTCAGGGGAATATAGAATTATGCAAAGACATTTATCCTCGTCCTGTGCGCGGCGGTGCTGTATTTGTCTCACGCAGTCGTACAAGGGGAGTAATTTTCCACAAAATCTGGTTCAATTGAGACAGCACACAATGGTTTAGCGGAGCAGGATGTGAAATAAGCCCCACACAATGGTTTTCTATCCACCATTGTGCAGGTTATTGAGCACACAAATCAATCCGTTTTTTTATTTTTGACACATCATCATTTCCCTGACCCTTTTTTTTTTTTTTTTTCTCTCCACCTCTCAACACTCAGCACTGTGTGAGGGCAGAGGGGAGGGCTCTGGTGTCAATGACCTTTTCACCCCATGGGGACACCCAGGCCCTTCTAAAAGCCGACCTGGGAGTCACATGACCAGCAGAGACACAGGCAGCTGGACTGGAAAAGCTCAAGCTTAACGACTCAATCGTAATTCCCTGCTCTCCAAACGCCGTTGTGGGTCTGGGGGCTGAGGTCGGGTGGGTCTCTGCAGTCAAACAGTCACAGCCTCGTGGTACCGTTCAGCTCACACAGACATGCCACAACAGGATCTGAATGAACGCTTTCCACAGATTTGCACTTTTTAACCTATTAAACCCTGACCATATTTTCAGGGGAAAAACGCCTAAAAAGACATACCCAAAGTAAATGAAGAATTACTTATAATACTTAGAATAATAAGGTTCATATGGATGTTCTTGGTGTCTGTGGACATTTAGAGACCTCACAGAATCTATTCCCATCGTCTAAAATATTGTATCTATTACTATGCCTGAGTAAACTGTAAACAAACTAAAAGAGAAATTAGAATTTTTTTATCCTCGCCTGTTTTTTTTCCAGCTGGATTGACGATGATATGCATAAATTAATTGTTCGTGTCAGAGATTTTTAATAGTGTATATTTCACCCCACAAAGATTAAAAATCATGTTTGAACATTAAAGTTTGCACTAAAATACACTTTTGATGTATTGTTATTAACATTAGGGTCTAAACTTTGAGCAAAAGTTGAAAAAAACATCCATTGTCCTGATTTATTATATTTTTATAGTAGATGAATATTAATACAGTTTTTCCAGCCCGCGGGCGGGCTGATAGGGCTAAAGGGGTTGGACAAATGTCCATGTGCTTTTTGTGCCAAACTCGATTGCATGAGGTTTTTAGCACATATAATCACTTTCCTAGTGGCTCTGGTTCTTTTCTCTGAAGAAGGATGAATAAGATCCAAAGATAAATGATGTCATATGAAATTGCCTTAAATTGGATTATATTTGGTAGAAAATTAAATCTCAAAATCTGATTGATTGTAATTTAGTCTTGACTGATTTATGTATGTTCATTTCTTTGCATTGTTAGTTTTCCAGGTAATTCAAGGGATGGGAATAGGATCAGAACAAAGAGATTATTAGTTTAAGTATCAGGATGAAGAACATAGAAGGAGGTTTCATTTTAAACAGCAAAGGGTTCGGACTCATGTGAAGTAAATGTGTGTTTGTGTTGTGGGTGTCAGAATGTGGAATTCTTTGGCAGCAGAAGAGAAGACCTGTACAAATATTTTTCAGTTTAAGAAGTTGTATAAGGAGAGAATAGAGAAGCTTTATAAAAGCATGTAATGAAAGAATTTAACTTATGGATGTTGGATTTGTTTTATTTGCATTGACTATTATGTAAACAGTTCACTGTAATAACTGTAACGGCAACCTATCTGATGGAAGCAGATGTTTGAAGAAAGGGGCAGGTATTAGAAGTTTTCTTCATCCTGCTCCTTTCCAATCATTTAGATTGAAATGAATGAATAAAATGAAAAAAATGAATAAACCTTTGGCTTTCATTTATTCCCTTTTCAGTTACTGATTGAGAAAAATGTCTGTGAAATCATGTTTGTTCTGTATTTGTATGCAACCAAAAGGAAATTATTCATTCATTCATTCAAATTAAATTTCAGTTACTGGCCTAGAACCACAGGCTTCTTTTTGAGAGCATGAAAGTAAGTTGTTTCCTCACATGAATGTACAGTGCATTCAATTCAATAAGGTTTGGAAAATTAAGTTAACAATAGATTTGCTGTCTACTTTTGTAATAGAGAACAAATATGGTTTCAGCTTGAAAAAAAAGACAAAAATATAAATAGTTTCTGCTGATGCTCCTGTCAGATTGAGTTCTGTTAAAATAATAGTTGTCTTCACGGGCTGGGATATAGATCTAATTCAGTCTGTTGAAGTTTTTGGTTTCTGAAAATCACATTATTTGGATTATTCTCTTGGAGACTTTTGTGCTCATCAAAGATTTAAAAAGCAGCCTTTTTTTGTTTCTTGTAATAAATGTATTATTAATGTTTTTCATGATATATTTTCACTAAACTATTTTTAATCATGTTTTGACAGGAGAAAAAAAAACATAAGTCACATATAACACTATAAAGAAGCCTACATTTAATTGTCTTTTTTTTATCCTATTGTATTTCCAGTTCTTTTATTTGTCTCTTTTCAGTGGTACCATCTTGACTGGCTGAGTCATAACACGAGTTTTTTTTTAGAATGAATATTAAAGTCCACTCTTCCTCCGATGAGCAATATTTTATGATTGCCTCTCCTTCCTGTTATTGCATAAATCCTAACAAAATACTAGCGATGAAAAATCCAGGGATGAGAGTGTTGTAATTCTTCATTGATAAGGTGTAATTTAACAGGGAAACTGGCCAGCCATGTGCAGTATGTTACCATAAAACTCAGATAACATATTTTTCCATAGTCTTACATTTCATTGGCATTAAGGTTAGGATTTTACCACGCAATGAAAATAGCTCCCAAAGGGGATGGAGCTGTTTACATATTGGTCAGATGTTCCTTTCAACCACAGACTCACTCAGACACAGACACATATTACCAAGGAGAGAAATAAAATGTTTATTTTACCATGTGTGTTTTCTCTTTGCACACTAATAATAAAGGTCAGCAGAGTCCTGTGGGTGGTTTTCACCCCCAAATACAACAAGTACAACAAATAGTGTTTTAACCGGGTTTACCCACAAACATTTTGGAATCAATGTAGTGATAATAAAAAAAAAAAAAAAAATCAAATTTGATTCACAAAAAAGTAACAAAAGTCAAACTAACATGTAACAGGTCTTATTGATCCGCTGGTCACTGTTTGGGCCCAAATACATTTTCAAAGTAGAGAGAAGCTTGGACTGGAGAAGAGTCTGCAGGTTCATGCACCATCACTTTAGTGTCTTTACAGTCCACAACGCCTCTGCAGAACTATGTTTACGCTTTAAAGCAAATGGGGTTTGATATGGAGCGCAGCAGACACATTTTATCGTTTTTTGAGCCACATTTCCTGACAAAAACTGTACTGTGTCACAGCCTTGGACTTACATCTGAGCTCTGTCTTCAACAATCACATAGTAATTTGATTTACAAGAAAATACATACATGGAATGGAGAAAATACAAAAAACAAAAAGTTAACTGACCATTTCAGAAAGGCATAGTATTAAAAATTTGGAAAAAAAAACAAAAAATGAATATATATATACTGTAAGTTCTATGATTCAGGACAGCACATCCTTCCTTATATATACTGTACCTTCTAATACGTACCAGCAAGACATTTTTCTGAAAAATGTGTTTTTGGTCCTGTGTTTCTTTTTTGTACAGTCTGCACAGTAATACTAAACCTGTGCTCCAGCGGTCAGGTATTACAGTATGTGCTACTCTTCCAGCCGATTCCCGCAGAGCGAGGTCTTGTGTTCACAGTTTGTGAGTATTAACTCATTACTAGTGTTGATAAATGCTGCTGTTATACGTCCTTCTCTTCAGTGAGAGGGGACACCTTCTGTTTTCCAGATGTTGCTAAAAACATCTAAAAAACACAAAGACTTAACATTTTTGGTTCTGTTATCCTGGCTGGACATTTAACATTTTAATGACTGCTATGTTGTTAAATAAATCATGAGAAAATATAGAGTTTTTATGATTTTCTTTTTTAAAAGGCTAGTGTTATGATCTTTACTCTACAGAGGGGGTTTTTGTGACAAAGCTAATTGATGTTATGATGTTTACATTGTCGGTTTTTGTCTGACTGGCTTGAAGCTAAAACGCCTTGTCTAACATTTCTCCTCGATAGTAGTTTCATATTTATGTACAAATAAAATATGCGTGGAAAACACCTCACCAGCTGGAAGGAGATGATGCTCAGTTCATGTGTCCGGGGGTCGAGCCTCATCCCTCCCACCCCCTTGACTGTGTACAGCAACCTTGGAAGAACTCTGTAGCCTCGATGGCTACAGATAAAGAGGCCCCGATGAGAAGATCAATATCAGTGCAGATTTACATGATATAAAAATAATTAAGAAAGAAAAGTAGGCTTAAGGGCAAGTGGTTATAAATGGCAGAGTGTGAGACTGGTTTTGGCAAATAAGCGTTCTACTGTGCATGTGCGGCCCTCGAACAGAAGGTTGATGTCGTCAGGTTGTCTTGTAACCATGCAGCTGAAGACACTGAGACGCCACATAACACGTGCATGAGTGTGTGTGTTTGTTTGTGTGTGGGTGGTGTGTGTGAGCAGACATGTCTCTCACACACACTCCTCCGCTGACATCAGGAGTGGGTTGATGTACTCGAATCCTTCAAACTCAGACTGGTCAATCTTCTTGACTACATCGCTGCAATAAAAAAAAAAAAAAAAAAAAAAAAAAGAAAGAAAGAGGAAAAAAAAATGTTTAAAATTATATGTCTGATTTAAGTTCATCCTTTAGAGCACAGGGGTCAAACATGTGGCCCGGGGACCAAATCCGGCCCACCAAAGGGTCCAGTCTGGCCCCTGGGATGAATTTGTGAAATACAAAAAATATACTAAGATATGAATCATTTTAGTTCAGGTTCCACATTTAATCTCCAGTGGGTCGGATCAGTAAAATACTATCAGAATAATCTATAAATACTCACAACTCCAAATTTTTCTCTTTGTAAATGTAAAAATTTTCATGTCATTTTAATGTATTTACACTAAAACAAACTATCATTTCACAAAAATGCGAATAACCTGAACAAATATGAACATTTTGAAGTGCCTGAAGTGTAATTTTAACAATATTCTGCCTGTTATTAAATGTTTTGTGTATTTGTTAATCCACTGTGATCTGTAAGGTGTAATTTACATGTGTAAATGATAAACTGAGACAGAATATTATTAAAATTGCACTTAGTTTTCTTAAGAAATTTCAGTTTGTTCATGATATTCACATTATTTTAAAGGATAGTTGATAGATGTAAACATTTTTGATGGCATAATTTTACTTTTTTTGCTCTAAAACATAGCGGAAAGTTTGCAGTTGACATTATTTCTATATTATTCTGTTATTATTTTACTCGTCCGGCCCACTGGAGATTAAATTAGGCTTAATGTGGCCCTGAACTAACATGAGTTTGACACCCCTGCTTTAGAGAGTCAAACCTTGTACTTGATTTTGACAAGTGTTACAAAAGTGGAAAGAGGCTGAAAGGAGGGTGATTAGAGGCTGTTTCATTCAGGGTCATCCACATGACAGAAACCCAAGAAGACAATATAAAACTATATGAGGCTCTGAAAGGCTCACATTCCAATGGTTTTTTTTTACTGCTGTAAACACCTGAAGACCCATCTAAAAACTATTAATATCCCTTTAAGTATACACTATATTTAGTATATTTTCACTACCTGCTGTCCTGTCCAACAGTGAACTGAAGCCATGAAGTCTCTTTAAGCCCCAAAGACCAAAACAGCCAGTGGGAACCAAAATCATCCACTGATCTAAAATGTCTAACACCTTCTGAACCACGAAACCTATCAATACACTGAAATGACTGAGGTAAAATACAGTTCGTCGTCTTGGTTTCATGGTTATCAGATATGACTCATTTGGATGTTCAGAGGCTCTGCAGTGAACATGGAAACAACGTCATCTTCTACAACATTGATTCAGCAGTAAAACCCATAGAGTTGGATCAATGACAGTGGATGGAAACACTTGTTTTTACGTTCAGTTATTTATATCTTTGCTGAAAAAGTTACTTTTTCTTCAGTTTTCTCTGTAATATAATAACCTTCAACTTTAATCTGAGCTTTTATGAACATCTACATTAGGGGTGACAAACATGGGCCGCACTGGAAGGGTCCAGTGCGGCCCCTGGGATGTTTTTGCCAAGTGCAAAAATTCCACAGTCTTGAATTGAATTAAGCAAAAACAAATTTAGCTTGAATTAAGGAAAAAATCTCGAATTAAGCAAAAAAAAATAAAAAATAAAAAAATCTTTAATTAAGTTTAAAAAAAAATCTTGAATTAAGCCAAAAAAAAAAAAAAAATCTTCAATTAAGTAAAAAAAAATCTTGAATTAAACCAAAAAAATTCTCAAATTTAGCAAAAAATCTTGAATTAAGCCAAAAAAAATCTTCAATTAAGTAAAAAAATCTTCAATTAAGCCCAAAAAAAATCTAGAATTAAAAACTTTATTTTTTTTCTTTGTTTTAGTGCAAAAAATAACATTAAATTATGAAAATATTTACATTTATAAACTATCCTGTAACACTAAAATATGAATAATCTTAACAAATATGAACAACCTGAAATGTCTAAAGAAAATTCAGCACAATTTTAACTCTTTTATTCCTGTTCCTCAGTGTTTAGTGTCTTTGTAGATCAGATCCATAATGCGCATGGACAAATGATAAGTTGAGGAATAATATTGTTAAAATTGCACTAAATTTTCATACGTTTTTTAATTTGAATTTCAGGCTTTTTTTTTTCATAATTTAATGTTTTGGGGTTTTTTTTACACTAAAACGACAAAAATTTGGAGTTGTCATTATTTATAGGTTATTATGTTATTATTTTACTGGTCCGGCCCACTGCAGATCAAATTTAGCTGACTATGGAACTGAACTAAAATGAGTTTGACAGCCCTGATCTACATGATCAGTAAATCATATAAAGGAAAATACCTGCTTTTCACTGAAAAAATGCAAAATACAGAGGACAATATTAAAAATAAATGGTGATAAATCACTTCAAAAAGTTTAAATATAGAGAACTGCTACAAAAGTAGCACTGGGTCTTTATGGGTTAAGACCATCAGAAATACATGTAAGTACGCCACTTTGATCATCTATGTTTGGTGTTTCAATGCATTAGCTCAGATCCAACCTGACAAATAAACCAACCGATCAAGACAGTGGTAAAATTACTTCAACTGCAGTTGTTTTCAAACGAACCCAGTGGCTGTGAAAACCGAAACAAAATGGCAGTTCCCTGTTGGCAGACTTTAACTCAAGGACAGGTCGGTCACAAACACCTGATTAGAGGGTGTTCGTATTGATTTTTTTACACAAATATCACAACATGGAATGTCTAGAACCTTTGACTCTACATCAATATAAAGGTTCATAGGCTGAAACTGATTTTAAAACAGGAACGGATATGTTGAGCAAGCTATGAAAAACTTATTGGCGTGTATTATCAATGTCATTCATGTGTCTCCTCACAGTTAATTCATGTAGCTCAGTTTATGGATGGAAAAACATGTTTTTATGTTTAAAATCAGACCAAAGGAAACAGAAACTCACTCGTCGTCAGGTGTGAGCTGGATGGGCTCGTTGGTGAACTGGGCATCGAAGTTATCCAGTCCGAATTCCCCTGAGATGTTGGGCTTAAAAGGAGGAACCACCTGCTTTTGCTCCAGCTGAAACAACAATACAGGGCATCAGGTGGAGCACAGCAACATTTCTTCCTTTTGTTGTTTTCTCCCAAGTTAGTATCACTAAAAAAAGTCTTAGCTGTTAAACACAACCTAAGACCTAACAGGTACATGTTCACCTGCCCGCTTCCTCTTCTTACAGTTAGTACACTATAGAAGTAAGTGTGTCTCTCCACTCCTCCAGTAAACCACTAAGTGCTCCCCCTGCAGGCCAACAGTGGGCGAAATTTCAGGTCAGTGTGAGCACGTGAGAGAGAGGGAGGTTTGGGGGGGGGGGGGGTAAGCTGATCCCTCCAGACAGATATTCTGACCGACTGGTGCGACTCTGCATCCCAGACCAAACAGGGAAAAAGAGGTCACAGTGATCCCTGGTGAGTTGCTCTGTCTGCCTGACTGACGCACTCCACATTAGGTTTCACAAGCACGGGCTGGCAGATATTTGGGATACTCTGACTAAAAAGCCTGAGTGAAGTTTGAACAGAAAATTAATAAGCATAAAACTTTAATTCTTTCTCTTAGTTGTATTATTGCTGGCATGGTTTTGCTGTTCACTAATCAGCAGTAAAACATGGAGCAGTGGAACTTAATTAGCTAAAATCTGGAAATACACATGATCAAGTCGATTTTCTTGTTTTTTTTGATAAAATAACTCTCCAGTCTGTACTGAAGTAAAACAAATGAATGGTGGATGGCACAGATGGTATAAATATCTGTTTTAATCATGTTTACATAGTGTTAAGTCATTGTGGAAAACACTGATATGTCACAAAACTGCACAAATCACTGGATGACTATTATAATGTCAGCATACGTGTCTCTGTGTGTAGTGATATTTTGGTTTTAGGTGCTGAGCACACAGAGATACTGCATACAACAGGGAAAATGACATTTTCAAAATAATCGAAAATGATTAGTAATTTGTATTTTCCTTAATAACATTGGGATGAAAATTTCAAAATGCAATGTTGTCAACAATAACCCTAATACGATATTTTGCACAAATTGTTTAGCCATGAAATTTTATATATACAATAAATGTCATAACATTGTATATCATGATAAATATCATTGCATTTTGTTCAAATTGTTATCTTTGCTTCCAAAATGCCCTAGACATGGTTTTTACTTAATTTCTCTAATTTTGCTTTTTTGCTTTTTTTTTTTTTTTTTTTTTAATCCATGACTATGATTTTAAATGTTCTACCTCTAAATTTCTAAATTATTTTTCATGCTCTGACTGTAAATAATAATTTTCTACCACAACTAACAATCTACTTTCTTCATATCTTCAAAAATCTCCCATTAAACTTTAAGGAAATATTGATATTTATAAACTATATGGACAAAAACATTGGGACACATCATGGCTACAGCTGTAAGATGTCCTGTTTTACTGATTTGAAATATCAATATTTCCTTAATCAGTGTATTCAATATCAATATGAAAACATTTATAATGATAACATTTTTGGCTGTGATGCTTAACACTACCCAAAAAATTATCCTATTTTAGGGCTCCAAAGCAAAGCTGAAAAATAAAACTCATCTCTAAAGCTTGGTTCAGATTAATATTTCTGAAAACGGTTAAACAATCGTTCATATTAGATGTACTTCATGGCTTGCCTCCTTGCCAGACAAATGAGCAGGAAGTGTTCTCTGAAACTAAACAGTTCAGCTCTATATGCTCCTGTGTCTGTCAGCCTTGAATCTGTCTCCATTTCAGAAAGCGTCTAGCTGTCACTCCTCGGCCTGTTTTTTCAACCACCTAACCCTCCTAATCCTCATCTCTGACAGTGCATCTACACCTAGATGCACTTAGATTTGACCTTCTGCTGTCTAGTAGGAGCTTTCTGTTTTTCTTTCTCAAATCAATATGAATTGATTTTGACCTATTTGGCAGCCAGCGTGCAGTGCTGCCGATTTCTTCCTTTTCAAATCATGAGCGAGGTAGATAAAAGAATGCATCTATAAACGTCATGAATGTGGAGAACAGAGACAGCGCTGAGACAGAGAGAAAAGTCTGAAAAATATAAAGTGAATGACTCACAAGGTCCCAGTCGACATTTCGGAAGAACGGATGGCCCATGATGTCAGCAAATCCTGTCTGAGGGTGGCAGCCCAGACGCTCCTTAGGGTCCTGTGGCAGCGAGGGTGAGAGGAGGGTGAGAGATGGCAGGAGATAATGGGTGTAGACAACGGGGGAGACAAGGAGTGAATACGGAGAAAACAGAAGAGGATTATGGTAAGGGAGAGAGGAGAATAACACATTATGGATAGGTGAAGAGGTGTCAAAGGTACATTGACATGGAGGGATGAAGTGGGGAAGAAAGAGCACAGTGACAGATGTCAAGTCTAACACAGGCCGTAATAATGTCATCCTCAAGGGCCAATACTGTTTAAGATTGATCTAGGCCTGTCTGACCCCCAGTTACCTTGTTGAGGAATCCCTTGAGGACGCTGGCGGCTTTGACTGACAACGAGCGGGGGATTCGGATCTGTTTTTCCAATATTACTGCAGGGAGACAGGGGAGAGAGAAAGACAAGGGGGAGATATAGAATTTTTCCATTAAGACACAGGTGGGCTCCCTTTGGCCCTGCTGTACCAAGTCGACCTTGGCTCACAGGTTTCTCCATTACAGTAAGGACAACTGCATCAAGCAGCAGAGGACCATCGACTGAGACTTGGCCTCACAGTCAACATGCTCAGGAATGTATTGCCATTCACATGAAGAGGCGGGAATAAAAAAATTTTAAATAAAAAAAAAAGAGCCACAATATCAGCCTCGGGCCCTTTTGTTGTTTAGATGTTTTAAAAAGAAAAATAGCGAATGATCAGCTGACCTAAAACAATGATGAAATATGCCGCTCTGCTTACATCAGCAGCTGTAAAACCTCCGGGCGCAAGACCATGGAAAAAAAACAGTCTAGCTGAAACGAACATAGAATGGTGGTTCCTCTACTGCACGTATGAGTACAATCCTGTTGGGTATCGTCTTGTTGCAGCAACGTTTTAATAATGTTATAAAACTGTTTTGAGATCTAACCTGTCAAATAAAGCCTGTATTCTCTCACCATCCAACGCTTCCCCTAGCAACACTGACACATTTTCAAACAGTATTTACATTTAAATAACAAGAAAACACACATGTATTCACACATTTCCCTGCAACAGATGGTACATGGATGGTGCTCAGATAAGTCATTAGAAAGGTGTTGATGTGAAGCCGTTACATGCTTCCACAGCACTGTATTTATTTGTTCTTAAGGCTCCTCTCAAATGTGAGATCTCAACGGCTTTCTAACAAGTTTATTTCTAGCCACAGTGGATCTAATAAACACCACAATGGATCTAATAAATCTGGGTATATTCTCAGGCTACAGACTAGGTTAACGTAGAGGGAGAAAATGAATTCAGAGCATATGGTCAATTTGCACTGCTTTAGTTGTCAACAATGAAGCTAAATCAATGATTACGCAGCTGCATAAGAGGTATTTATATGTACAGTGAACCGTCCACATCCAAGGTAAGGAGGTAAATGTGTACCTGGCTGTGACCTGGAAGAACAGTCGAATTTTGGGTGCCAATTTGCAAAGAAAGTATGAGGTTAGTAGTTTCAGCTACATGTTGTCTCAAGTGGATCATCTTATACTAAAAACCTATTACCTGTAAAGGACCTGCATTAGCCACTTTGAGAGCAGAGGACCCTTTTGAAATTTTTAATATCTATTAGTAGGGATGTAACGATATGAAAATTTCATATCACGGTTATTGTGACCAAAATTATCACGATTATCATTATTATTGCGGTATTGTTGAAATTGTGCTCAAAATGTTGAAAAAGTGCTTATACACACACTGAAAGAATTTAACCAAGTTTTTGAAAAAGAAACAAACAAACAAAAAAAACAAATAAAATAATAGACACAATGCACTTTCTGTTGCAGAAACATTCAAATATTAATCCTTAGTGGTCTGAGCCTATTTTGTCCATTTTTCAGTCCTTTTGATTTTGCCTTTATAAACTATATAAACAAATGTTTACTATACCCATGTTTGGGATCTGTTTTTTCAGCAGAACTTCATCTATATCATCTGTCAATGATTTTTTTCACTTTAACCTACTATATCAACATGAAATGCCAGAAAACACACAAAAAATATAAAATCCGATTTGAAAAATGTATATAATTTATTGCATAAATAACACAAAGATGCTTAATGAACCTTTTCAAAGACTGTAAAAGTGAATATTGGTTCCAAAAATTAGGTATAGAAAATTAAAATTGGAATAAATTAAAACTATACTCAAATATTTGACATAAAGCAGATCTTTACATAGGGTTTTATCCCCTAAAAGTGCAGTAATCAAACACGGTTATCATGATAATTTGAATTTAAATGGTAATACTAACTATCTGCAATTTTACAATGGTTTATAGTTATACCAGTAATCGTTACATCCCTATCTATTAGACTAGGCATACCCTGTTATGTCCACACTGCAGAAATCCAGAATGACCATAACACAGTGTGACTGCTGCTACAACCAGAGTCTGCTTAACAACAACGATGTGATGGGATTTATTTATGTCAAATTAGCAAAATCAGTATCTCAAAACAGTGTCTTTGCCCAAGTCCAAATCAGGTCTGCATGCCTGTTTTTTGTTTGTTTTGCTATATCATTTCATTTATTCATTCATTTTTCCATGATCACTTAATCCTCAGCAGGGTTGCAGGAGCCTATCCCAGCTGACATTGGCCAAAGGTGAGGTTTGTCCTGTCTACTTCATCACAGGGCTGAACTAACAAATACCACTTTTGTAACCGTATGATAATCAGATTAACTCTAGTAGCACCCATAGATGAGATTCAGTAGTTGTTATTGTCAAACAGTCTACAAGCATGTTGTATTCAGGTTAATCAGATCTATCTCACACAGTCTAACTATCAATAAACATTTCGAAATCTCACAGTCTATGGGAGCCTTAGTGGAACACCCAGAACTATTCAATCTGAAAGCACCGCTTTTTATAAGTCAGGATCAGAATGGACTTGGTACAGCAGGGTATGATGAAATTAGGGTGCTCCACTTAAACAGTGCATAAGAAATACATAAATACACATAGTAATACAAAGGGACCCAGATAACAAGAACTTAAATAGAAAAATTTATATAAAATCTATATAAATCTCTATAGCGTCTACATATACACATAGGTGTGTGTTACCTTGGAAGAGGTAGTCTTCTGTGTTCTGGTCCGGATTGTCAGAGCTCCCAACAATGTCGAATGGTGACCGACCTGCCATCATCTCAAACATGAGCACGCCAAGCGCCCACCAGTCCACACTGAACCCTGAGATGCACACAATATTCCACTCATATTACTAACACAAAAAGTAACATAGGGGGACCAAAAATGTTGATAACAATTCAAATCTGTACAGTGTACAAACGGTTCCCCTATAAATGTTTTTGAGGAAAAGTAAGAAATACACTAGGGCTGTGGAGTGAACTAAACCAAATAAAGTTCCATCAGATTAATGGCTGATGATTTTAAAATGGGGTCAGTTGGGAAACAACAGCTAAATAGATTATACATTATTTAGGGCATCATAATGCATATAATATCATAACACATTCTGTAAAATAATGTGTAGGGCTAATGTTACAGTTTAGTATTCAGATAATGAGTCCCCCCTCCCCCCTATAAAACACTTGTAAGCTCCTTTAACAGTGGAACTTGTTGCCATGATACCTCTTTAGGTAACCAGGCAGCTCTTTTCTCTATTTTTAAGTTGTATTATGTTTATACACCAAACTACATCACTGATATAGAAACTGATTTTCAACTGAGCACCAACAAATACTAAACGTGTGTAATGTAATGTCATGTAAATTTGGTTCATGTTAGCCAATTCGACTAACTCATTATTTCGCCCAATCCAGAATGAGAAATGGCTTTTTCCTCTGTTGTTCTTTCACATTTATCACTGTCTTTTTTCATTTTTGGATTCTATGTGCACAACTTCAGTGAGTCATATAGCAGATAAACAAGGAATTACACTGTTACAGTTAGCAGAATCACAACAGGGAGCAGTTTATCATCATTACTGCACAGTACATCATAGTAAAAACAAAGGATAGAGTTTCAGGTGAGTGCTCGTGTTGAAATTCTCACCATAATCTTCTCCTCTGAGTATTTCGGGGGCAATGTAATTGGGAGTACCGCAGAAAGTGCTCGTCGTATCGCCTGGTCTCAAGCCCTCCTGAAAACACAAGATGATCATCAGCCGTGAGATCATTTCAGAGCCCTGTAAACCGACACTTATGCAGCTCTGCATGCACTTTTATCCCAAGTACATTACAGTATCATATTAGATTGAATGTCGAATACGCGCTTATTGGAAGTCGTACCTTGCACATGCCGTAGTCGGTGAGTTTGATGTGTCCCTCCGAATCCAACAGGACGTTGTCGAGTTTCAGATCTCTATAGATGATTCCCCGCTCATGAAGGTAGTTGAGTGCCAGACTGATCTCTGCTGAGTAAAATCTGAAAGGCAGATTAAGACCTTTTGGGTTATAGTCACCTGTTGCCTCATATATATATATATATATATATATATATATATATATATATATATATATATATATATATATATATATATATATGTATAAAACATAAAATTAAATCTGCAAAATTTGTATGAAGGAGGGCAAGGCTCTACCTAGCGTGTTCTTCTGGGAGTTTCCTTTGTCTCTGCATGTGGAACATCAAATCGCCACCATTCACATATTCAATAACAAAGAAAAGTCTATAGAGAGAGACAAAAGTTGAGACAAATATGAGTGAATGAATGGGTATGGAAATCATCTGACAGTAGAGACACACCATCCTGCCTTTGACCAGCAGTCTGAGCTGATTTAATTATCGCTACCTTCCCATAACTTAAATCACACAGTGCCTGTCCATGAGCACCTCCCCATTCCTCTGTCAGCATCAGAGGGTTTATACATTAACAGTAGTGGAACAGTTTCATTACTTCTTCTTGTTCTTTGTTTGAAATGGTGCCTTCTTGGATGAATCCAAGCATGTCTGAGTGTAGATGTGATTCTAAATACGAGTGGGATCAACATGAACAAAATCAGCAACTAAAATTACAGCCAAACATTATTATTTGTTAAATCCTTAAATCTTTTTTTCTTCACTCCTCTCTCATCCTCCCTCTCTTGTGGCCTGTTTTTTTTTCTGTTCAAGTTGCTGTTATTTTCCAAAAGACGACTCCGTCTTTACAAGCAAAAAGGGTTAAAAAAAAAAGAAAGGGCACCGAACTTGCTAAAATGTTACAACATGAATACATCCAATAAAACTGCACAGTTTATAATAGCTTCCTGCTTGCTGTCATTATCAACTACTAAAGTAACATATCTGTCAAAATTAGAGAAACAGAACAAGAAAGATTAATTATTAAAAACAGCCCAGGCCCATGAATACCTACAGGCCCGTTGAATTTTCTGCTGCGAAAATTTGCTTCGGGATAATTTTTCAGGCTTCATAAATGAAGTGTACTGTCATTTCATTGTTTACATGAAGTTCTATTAACAATGTAACTACAGATTTTCCTGAGATACTCGTTATATTAATCAAATAATATTAAATTAACACATTTCAAATAATTTTCTTTTTTTCACAGCCATATTTGTGAATAGATTGAAGTTTGTGAGCTTCATACACTGTACCAGCTGCCATGTTCCATGTTACAATGTCTCAGTTCACAAAGCATTTGAGGAATTTTTCTTCTATGAATTCACAGGGAGTCTTTTTCTGAAAATGCTCAATTTGTAGGGCTAGATCCCCGAAAGAAAATGGCATGCCAACAAGATGAGGGAATAAGAATTTTGCCATTATGTCCCTCTTTAGATTTTATTTTTTCAGATGCCCACGTTTTTTTGTCACACTTGCCTGCTTTCTGTCTGGAAACAAGAGTGGAGGCCGACCAGGAATGGATGATTAGAGGCCTGCTCAAAAACGTGCTTTTCTGTTTGGACCCAGTCAATGTCCTGAAAGAGAAACACACACATAGACACACCCACATGTCAATCACGGATCATTCTGACATAGTACCCTTGAACTTATAAAAGCTGAATAAGCAAAGTGCCTCATCGACCATCCTCCAAAGCTTGAGGCTCGCGCACGTGCTCCACTGGCGGTGGAAGAAAAGGGCTGAGCCAGGAGAAGCAGAAGCAGGTCTCTATTGATGCTAGATGATGATATGTCTGGACACGGATGCTGCTCACGCTGACAGGGCAGGGACAGCAGAACACTTCACCATTGATCGAGAGGCACTTGTCAATTTCTCACTCATGCTAAGTGTGTCTAATCAAGGCTAACTACTCCTGCTGCCGCTGCTGTGCTGCTACACATGTATGTCCAGATCAATTTTTGACGACATGATGGTTTATCTACACCTTCTTAGAAAGACTGATGGCTTAGAAAAGGTCTGTCAACGTAACTTGAAGTGTTTCAGACGAAATGGGTGCTCAATCACGGGAGACAAATATTGGTGGTGCTTTCAGTAACAGTTCACACCGATTGCACTAATTGCATGAATTATAAATGGCAGTAACAGAGGAGCGATGGTTTCACTATTAACTAACCTCACGGCACAGAGGTGCTGTGTTACTGTACAGACATAGAGGTACTCCAGCTTCACTCATGTACATTTTCTCCAAACCTCTGGCAACAACACTTTGTTTGCAAATGCATACTTAAGGGGCAGTGAAACCTTACATTGTATTAAGATTTTTTTATGTGGAAAACCTCTGAAATTCCACAATATCTGATTTTAATTTTTTTTAAAAATTCTATAAAACCTGCTAATGGAGGTGTACAAGTGCTGAAAGAATATGATTTATAAAGCAGGGGTTTTTCATGGGTCAAAATGAATTGGAGGCGATACTATCCTGACCAGTTTTACACTATTTAAGAGAAGCTTACTTTAATCCTAATAATTATAGGATTGGAGAAAACGTCAATTATCGAACTGTAGAGAAAACCCCTTTAACAACACTTAAGTGAGCAAAATCAGGACACATCTGACAAAATTCCAGGTGACAGATTTTCTGATTTCCCCCTGGGTTCAGTTTAGAGAAAAAGAGATCTTGAAGAAAAAAAAAAAGGATTGGTGTGGTTTATCACCTGTTTGATATTTTTCCCCTTCTTTTGCTGTTATTCCCAGTGTGATTCCATAATTACAAAAAAAAGTCCTCTACACTGGGAAAACAACACAGATGGAGCACATAAAAAGGGTACACATTTGAAACATAAAAAAAAAACACAGAAAAAATAATATATAGCGTTTTCTCCTTAAAAGGTTAAGTTTTCCCTAGGTTTGAGGAGCTAAGATGATTTCTTGTTATTTGCCTAAAAATTATGCATAACTGTGGATGTAGGAAGAACATAGAAAACAACATCTGCTCTACATCTGTTCATTTCCAACATTATTTGGCATAATGTATTTATTTTCTCTCCAGACTGCTGTGGAAAAGCTTAGATGCTGTGTAAAACACATTAGTCATGTTCGTAACTCTGATGGTCAGGAGAACCACGAGGCTGAACAAAAATAACCTGAAATCAACAGTGATATACCAGCATTTATGACACGTTTACCTCATCATCGTTGACCAGCTCTTTCTTCACCACCTTCATGGCATAGATACGCTCCGTCTTCTTGAGTTGCACCAACAACACCTTGGCGTAGCTGCCCCGTCCGATCACCCTGAGAAGATCGAAGTCTGACAGGCCCAGGCTGGAAGGCGATTTCCCAGTGTCTCGACTGCTTCGTGCCTGGTGGGGGGGAAATAGGGGGATAACAGACTGTAAT
Source organism: Sphaeramia orbicularis (assembly GCF_902148855.1). Classification (NCBI taxonomy): domain Eukaryota; kingdom Metazoa; phylum Chordata; class Actinopteri; order Kurtiformes; family Apogonidae; genus Sphaeramia; species Sphaeramia orbicularis. The sequence goes on from NC_043973.1 coordinate 32,024,143, forward strand.
TAAATCTGTAAACATGATCTTCATAACACAAAGTTGACTTGGTATCTCAGTTTTTCATGTCACAACTCAATCGTTAACCTACTGGAAAATACTGATCCAAAAGCAATGATATCATAAAACTGTGCTAACCAGTTTTGTAGATGAGGGTGATTCCTTTGGGTGATTTGTAAATTAAACTTCAACTTAAACTGTTCCCAGCTCTTTATTTGAAGGAAATCATTATAACGACTATCTTGCCCTTATTAAATTCCATTATAGGGACTGCATTTGAGTAAAAGCTGGCAGTATTAAAGTCCTGTCTCTCTTTAACACTCGTGACACCTTTACTATTTCCACACCTATCTTCCTCTCTCTTCCCTCCTCTCCTGTAATCTGCTCTGTAGCAAACCGTTTCCACTACCAATCCATCTAACCTCCCTTCACAAGACAACCCCCATCCCCAGAGTCAGACACCGAGCCGAAAGATAAGATCATTTGGCTTGCTCTCTTTTATCTCCATCTATCTGCGTTCAACTCTGTTCATTCTTTATCCATCTCCAGCTCTCCTGTTCCACCCAACACCCCCTCTCCCCTCTCTTACCCCAAACTACATCCCTAGCCATTAATCAGCCTCTGGTGTTAAGAGCTGTGATAAAAGGTTACTTTATTAGCTCCACCAAAGGAAATCAATACCCATACCACTGCAAGGGTGCCTACGTCGGCATGCTCTCTGTATCACACATGCCCAGCAGGTGCAAGAAGGGTCACCGAGATGTACACAAAAACAAAGGAGGACCAAAATGCACCTCCGTTCCCAGGTGAATTTCTTCTTTCTCCTTCATATAAAAATCCTGTAAAGCAATCTCTTTAATTGCACATGTCTATATAGACGACATGACAGGTTGACAGACACATCAGCAGCATTTGAAAAGATTTCCCTCACCTCTTTCTCCTCTCCATCATAATTCAAGCTTTCTCTGGAGTCTTTATTGTGAGGGCCTGAAGGAGGAAAGAGAAGAGAAAGTGACAGACAGTGACAGACAGACAGAAGGAGAGGGGGAGGCAGCGGAGGAAAAAATAGGAGAGATGAGAAAAGAAGGGGAGAAAGTAGGTGAGAGACAGTCACACGTTTCATTCGCAGCTCTGCAGTGCCAGAGTAATTTCTTTCTGCTGCCTTTAAAAAGAAAATATACCCATTTTAAACCCATACCTCTGTAACATTATAGCAAAGAACAAACAGGCATCCTACCATTATTATCATATTATAATGTCGGTCATTTGAGTTGAATAATGACGCATTTTTTAAATAGGCTTTTAAAAAAACATATCTGCATCACAAAACTTGTGTGTCTAGATTCCACAAACTCCCAGGTGGCCCTGTGGGTGTCTGTAGTGGAAGGAGTTTCCACTGCCTCACTAACAATAGCAACAACAATCCTAAGCTCTCTCATTCCAGTCAGCCTCTCAAACACCTGACTGGACTTAGAGTCTGGTGCCGAATGTAAAATCCCAAACGCAGCTGACCAACTTGTCGTCTGGGTGGTCACCCTGGTAGTATCAGCTTGTTTGTCCTTAAAGGATAAATCTATATTGCATTTGCCTCCTCAGAAATCCAGTGAAAGGTCTATGTAAGCTTATCCCTTTGCATAACAGATCTCAAGTGCACAATCATTCGATGTGGACATGAGAACGTCCTCTAGACTTTACTGTATTGGGCTCAATGGCTGATTGTAACCAATACAGTCAACAGTCATTAATATTCTAGATTACTGCAAAAGTAGCTCTAATTTACATATGTTTCTGTTTGTCAGACAGTTGAATGGGATGAAATCTGCATCCACTTCAAAACCAGGATAAGAAGCTTGAGTGGATGGAAAAGACCCCCCAAATATGGATAATAATCACTTAATTCAATGACATAATCAAATAATAATTTTGCTTGAAAATCATTAACTGTTCTTTGATTAAGGTCGGCTGAGATGAGAGAGTAAAAATATGTTTGTCTTGTCTAAGATTCCTGCTAATTAAATTAGTCACAATACACTGAAATACAGTTGGCTTTGCACTTTGGAATGGATTTTGTTCTTAATGACAAAAAAAATGATAATTTCAGTCTAATCTTTTCAGAACTGAGTGCAAAAGCTTCTGTCAAAGAGTCATTTATAAACTTCCTGCTCAAGAGTAAAGATATCTCATGTTAAAGGTGTAATGAAAAGTTTACAAAAGCTGGTGGTTTGCAGGTGCAGGTGCAAAGAGTAAAAAAAAAAAAAACTTACACTGAAATACATAAATTAACAGATGCCTGCATGAAACATGAACAGGAAGAAGAATATTTTCTCTTCTTTGCTTTCTGCTTCTAAAATCCTCAGTACATTTCCTATTCAGAGTAAGCTATGACCTTTCAGAAATTTTGAGATCTCATTATCATTTGCAAGCACTGACATTAATGCTTTTACAATTGCATGTGTGTGTGTTACCTGGCTGTTCGGTTTGGTCTAACTGGCTCGATGGTGGTCCGGGCATGATCGGTTCCTGGGCAACAACATTTGCCGTTAATTATAAACAGCGCAGAAACAGAATACAATCTCATGGTGGATGTGTGAGTCATGGATGCTAATGATCCACTTTACAACATCGACCTAATGATCATGACATTTGTCACAGCTCTCACCTGGATCATTGGTCTGCCACACTCCACTGTCACCAATTTATGGCACTTCTTGTGCACCAATAGTTTACAGTTGATGCATTTGTAGCCTTGTCTCCCCAGACCCCAGATTCGGTCCGTACAGATGGCACAGTGGGCTCGCTGCTCAGGGAGGAAGACGGAGGAAAAATATCATCAAAAAAAAAAAAGGCATTATAGGACTATGATGGTCATTTAAGTTTAGCTGATTATTAATTTTCATTAGGAAAAAGGGGATATAAGGATTGAACTGTCTCTTTCTGTTAATTTTATGCCTCTGATGAGTTGTAAGTCTCTAATAATACACATACACCTTAAAAAGAAGAAGAAAAAGATCCATTTTTGGCACTGAATATCAGAGTTAAATCCATGATGTTGCAGTGAACAGATGCTCATTGAAATACAGTTGATTCAATTTAGAAATTAATCACTGTGGGATGAAATGTTGGTGGCCATTAAACCATGGAAGAGGAAAGGGAGGCTTAATTAAAAGAACACCCATCAAAATTTCAATAGTATATAGTTATAGTAATAGTATATATTTATATTAGTTTCATCCAGCTATTGCCTGATATGAAGAGTATTAAGTTACATAATGATTATGCAAATTGATTGCAGCCTGCTTAAGTGATTATGGACTATGTGATAATTGAAACAGACCTAGCAGCTTCTTAAACATGTATCTTATATGTCTAGAATAAAATCCTTTGAGAAATCCCTACCACTGTTCACCGCTCTCTGTCACCTTCAGTGTATAAAAAACACAAATCACAAAAACAGATGTATCATTCTGTTTAACTACACCTTTCCCAAGCTTTAAAATGCATGTGTTGTGTATGTTTTTAGATTTATCATCATTACTATCGATGACTATTGATACTATTCAAACAAATAATTACATGAAAGACTGACAAAAATAATATGTACAAAAAAAGCGCCTTACCCTGTTAAAGCGTTTGGCCTGAAAGGCATGGCCGCTGGCATAGTAGAGCTTCCTCCAGCGCCGGGCTCCACGCCGATATATAGACTCTAAAAAAAAGAAAACCAGGTATGAGCTTTGTCTCATCTGTGTGTTCACTGGTTTTTATGTGCAAGACTGCAAAAGGGATCCTAAGGGAACCTAATCAGGTATTAAATAAAATAAGCCTGCAGCTAATAATAATTTTCTCAATTACTTTGGTCTATAAAAAAAGAAAATGCTGTTTTCTAAAGACCGAGATGACATCTTCAAATGTCCTCTTTAGTCGACAACACAAAATCTCCAAATTACTGTGATAAAAAACCCAAAATAATAATAATAATAACCTATACTTAAGCTAAAAGCAAAGATTTTGACTTTAGTTCTTTTTTGTCGTAATTCATTTAATAGTTGACCTCAAATCAATTAGTGTAATAATTATTTTACCTCTAAAATAAAATGCTTACTAAATCTTGGCAATCTCAGTGTTAGAAAACTTCTAGAATTCTTGTATATTCAATGAGTGAGTTCAGTGTCATCATCAAACTCAATCCACATCTGCATTTCTTTCAAATTTTTCCTAGATTTGTCAGGTGTCTACAGTTTTATCATGTCTTCCAATTTAAAAACCCTTCAGGGTGAGAGAATTATAGAAGTATGAAAAAAGACAACACGCCTAGTCTTTTGTAGAACCATAGCAGATAAAAGTATTTAGATGTAAAGAGTAACTCACTGTCTTCTCCTGGACAGGGCATGCCAGGTTTCTCTGGTACACATGGGAACACTAGGGAGAAAAAAGAGGGGAGAGGTGTTCCATTCATCTGTGGAAGGTAATGGAATTCATCTTGGGATGTTTGTAAGTTGCTGCGTGCATCTCACTTCCTCTCATCATAACAGCAGTTGAGACTACCTGTAGCGCACCTGTCGCCTAGGGTCATTTGATTAAAATTACTCTTGTTTTCATGACGGTGCATTTGTGAAGTGGGAAAAGGCTTTTAAAGAAGTCAGGAGATTGCACGAGTGAGTATGTGAGTGAGACAGAGACGGAGCGTGAGACTGGGGGCAGTGTGAGTCAGAGGCGAGGCGTGGGCTACAGCCGACGAGCTCGTTAGCGAACAGACCTGGCAACCCCCTGCAGCACTGTCACATCCTCTCCTCCACATCCCCCTCCTCCATTCATCCTCCACCGCCATGCTGGCATCCAGTGTACTCTTGACCCCTCACCTCTGATTTGATTAAAACTTTACATTAACCGCACAGTCAGCCCTCCCCAGTGCCCCCCCAGGCTGTATTCTTGTATACTCACACAGCCTGCCTGTCAATCAAATGTTCCATATCACTCCACCTCCAGTGGTCCCGCTCCGTTTCTATCTACGTTGGCCCTGACCTCAGGATTCATGAAGTTGTACAACTATTTGTCAAGTCGGCGGAGCTTAGAAAGAGCTCAAGGGCTCGCAGACAGACATCAACAGCGGAAGTAATGCTGTTTTCACAGGTCAGTGCAGCGTTAACCATATGTCTGAGGCTTCTTTGTTGTCTATCCGTCCGTTCGTGTTCAAAACAGATCAGGAATGAAAAGGCACGGAAGAGACAGTACCGAGAAGAAAAGATTTTCTTTGAGGAAGAAATTTACAAGCAAACAATGTACATCAAAAGCAAAGACGGATGCAGGGAATGATGGTGAAAAACCAAATATAAATAGAAATTTTCATCTCTGTGAGTCTTACAAAATTGCAGACAAAGACAGGGACAAAAAAAAAAAAAAAAAAAAAAAAAATCACATTCACAATCAGGGCATTTTCACACAAACAAACCAAAACACCTCATTTTTAAAAACACATTCTAAAATGATCAATTTAGTTTCTCATCGAGATTTATAAGGCATTTTCACAAATAATTATTCAATGTATCCCATAACGTAGGAGAACAGATTTAAATACATGATATGCTGTACATTTGCCTGTGTGATAATTGCACACAAACAGTAGCAGCTAAAGACTAAATCAGGTTAAAGAGTGTGTGTCATCTTGAGCTGGGTACTGAACTTTGAAAATTTTATGGCACCAAACGATACAATCAAGTTATGTCTGTTCTTTGATACCAAATACCTTAACATCTTTAGAATTAGTGCATGCAGAAGATGCATGGCTTTTTATAAGTTAACTTCAATGATATGTTAACAAACAACTACAAGCTGTGCTAAACAGGTTTATGTTTTACCTCATAGAACTGGTGTGAGCGGTAAAATGTCAGAGCTGAAACATAAAACTAAAGGAGCTGAAACAGACCAAGGTTATAAAAGTTTTGGATTTTTCATTAAAGTTTATTGACTTTTTTCTCTAATTCAGTTAGTTTTAATTAGTTTTTAGAGCAGGTTTGCTAGTTTTTATTAGTTTAAATTTTTTTCTAAATGCCTAGTTTTAGTATTGATTTTAGTTTTTTCATATCTTTTATCTTCTTCGCTGTCGTATTCAAATAAATCTCATGCAGGACTCTGCTTTCTCCTAACTTTAGTCTCCATGTTTCCAGGTAGAGCGGAGACAAGAAGACAACTAAACGACAAGTGACGAGAAGTGACGGACCGTGAAGTACCGTATGGTGCCACTAGCTAAAATTGCTAGAGCGAAATAAATCGCTTTCATATCAATCCGACATTGACAAAGTCGAAAACGAAGGGAATTTTATCCATAATTTTTATATGTTTTACTTAGTTTTGTAAGCACACAATACAGTTTCAGTTAGTTGTCATTTTTTTCTTTTAATTATAGTTTTTATTTATTTCAGTTAACGAAAATGTTTTTTCAATTCTAGTTTTCTTCATTTTGTTAGTTTTCGTTAACAATAATAACCTTGAAACAGACCAGTAAAGTTAAACTACACTGGGGTAAACAAGATTATTTTTATGGTGTGAAACTGCTTTGAGTATTTAAAATGCAAAAAAGGTGATCAAGACTTGTGATGTCATTTTTTTTAAAATGGAAACTGAAACCAAGGTATCAATATTGTTATTAAACGTTTCTAACGACAAGCATTAGGTCAGTTTGTAGCTGGTCATTCATGGCCTGGAGGTCTGATGCCGCTCAGTAACCACAAATATACGGCTATCTAATGGAGTGCATCATAAACCACAACAACCAGCTGCACAGCACAAAGGCCTCACACCTGAACCCTTAACTTATCAAGCAGCTGCTCCGAATCAAGATCTTAGCAGCCGCAGCACATGAGTAATACTCTAAACCAATATTATGCTCCATTATAAATACTGCCCAACTGTGAGAAAGCTCACCATGGATAATGAGCTCGGAGTCTTTGTTGAGTTCGTAGAGACGCAGAGCCTCCTCCAGTTCCAGCTGAGACGACACGGTGCAAGGGTCACCTGACAGCGGGGGAGAAACCAGATGTCAGCACATTTACATTCTCAGCAGAAACCAGGTTACTGGGACAAAACAGGTGAAGGATGCAGATCATAAGATGTCTCACTACATCCTGCAGTAAGACTGGCTCCATAAAACCAAGGCTTAACTACAATTTTATGTATATTTCTGTCATGTTAAGCAAGATTTCCCGTACCTTTATAAGGTTTAGATAGACAAATGAATATAAAGTGTGGACAGCCCCAAAACTAGTTACATGAGTTTTCTCCATTTTAATAGATATGGGTGATTCCCAGTGGACATCTTGAGAATGTCTTATTTTTTAAGCCTCTTCAATGTTCACGTTCATTAACTGCTTTAGTTTTTGCCAAGTTTTGTTCAAAAATATTGCGACAATTACAGTTTATGAAGAAGAAAAAAAAAGATGAAATCGTTGTTCTCTAAATTCTTAAAATTTTCTTATGGGAGGATGTCTACACCTTCACCATCTGTGTCTCTTAATGTTCCAAAAACTTAAGAAAAACCCAGAACAATGCCCAATTTTCTTGTAGGAGGACACCGACCCACACATCTGTTTTTCACAACCTTCCACAAAATGTTGATATGAATAAGATGTAACTACAGGAACAACATACTGTATGTTCCTAACTATCTTTCACAAACACGCTCAGGATAAAACAGATGAATGTGAAATGAACATTAAATCATTTGCCCGGACAAACCCTAGGCCATGTAAAAACCCAGGTAAACCTGCATTAAATATTCATGATTGTTTTTAACTGCAGAGCACTTGGACAGCACAGTGAACAGATGAGAGGTGACACATTACACACATCTGTTTGAATGTAACTGAATATTACAAATGAGCTTCTGTTTGGCTGTAATACATGTTTCTCTCTGCTTGCATCAGCCATGACATCTGATGCAGATTGCATCTTGTAGTTATGACAAATACATCTCACAATAAAAAAAATACAGTAATCTCCCTCTCATCTGTTGCATCCCACATGTGAAAAAGTTGCTAAATTGTTTGACATTTGTTAAAAGTGACTCCAGAAAGCAGCCAATGTGTTTAAGGACAAACAACAAATGAGAAGGAATTAAGAGCTTATGGATATTTCCTGTTCTCAGCAACATGTTGTGTGTGTAAAAGGCGAGTCATTCAATAGAGCAACATGACATTTACAACAATGTTTGTCAAACTACTGTCAGTGTGATATGCCTGAACTTTAAGGCAAAAAAAACAAATTAAAAAAGTGTGTGGGTGTAAGTGAGAGTATATGTGATAACTACAGGCAAGCTTTCATTTAAATTTTGTAAAGAGCCATTTCCACTGTGATAGGAGTCAATAATTTAAATACCACTCAGGTACAGATCCAATTAGTTCCCTCTCATTAACAGAAAGAGCTGTGTGTCAGTGTGACACAGAGAGGCAGACATTGATTCTATTAGTGGCACTCTTCCTGACTGGTCACAACAGTAACCACTGGTAATATAAATAGGCTCAGAACAGAAACTATGACACACAGTGCATGTTTTAAGTAATACAAACTGATATAGAAGCAGTGGGTGGACTGCGGCAGACACCTCATCAGTGATAACATACGATACTGATGTTGCGTGGTTTAACTTAAGAACAGTTTTGTTTTCGGGAAGTGACATTACATTTGCGACGGCGTAACCTTTTACACATTTTACACAACATATATACTATAGTATATACAGTGCATGAAAATGTATTCATCACCAAGTTTCCCCACATGTTTTTCCATTACCACCTAAACTTCAGTCGATAAGGTTTTTTCCCTAGGTCTGATTGATTTCAAGAAAGGCAGTAAATTCCTAAACATAGCATTTTGGATCTCAGTTCTCCAACGCTGCAATATTTAAGACTACAGAAAAACTAACAGAAAAATAGTCATATAATAGTAAGGATGTAATCATTCGCAACTTGACTGAGATCTCTATTTTTGAGCAAAGCTTCAACTCATTCCTTATTATGTTAGAAGGTGTGTGGACAATTATGCTTAAAGAACACTATGAAGTTTTACTGACTTCTGAAATCATCTTAACATACATTCAACAAGTCACCAAATATAATGCTAAATGCTAAATTTTAAATTAGTACGAAAATAGCAATAAACAAGTTAACTAAACATGGTTCGTTTAAGACATGTTGCACATTGGCCTTGATTTAACAGCCACTACATTCCTAGAAAACGTTTAAGTCAATATTTGTCTATCATTAAAAACAATTTTGATAAGGATAAAGATTTTTCTTACGAGTGTTACGAGAGCTGCACAAATAATCTGATCTCAATTCCGATCTAAATGTCAGCTTGTGTTATTATATAATTACAAAGGGCTGCAGTTTAATGAAGTAATAACATGAATATGACAGTTTGTTCCTTGTCTGTGCTGTCTGCTTATTGTCTACAGGGAGGTAGCCTATGTCAAACACACAAAATTAAAGTTGGTAGATTTTAAGCATTTTGTTTTTAAACCTAGCTTCAGTTTACATGTTTGGGTTGAAAAAACACAATGACGACAAAATGATCAGTAATCTTTCCTTACCCAACCAAACAGATTCACAATATTCAGGAATTGTTTATCATAATTGTAGTATTATCTACAATAATGGCACTATGATTTTTCACAAAATCTAGCAACCATAATTACAACGGAAATAAATATTACATAATTAAAAAGTCTTTTTGTGCTCTTTGGTAAAATATGTAAAGTTTAAAAACCATCACATGTATTATTGCTTGTAAAAACAACCCTATAATACATACACTGCTAGCTGAGACGATAATCTTAAAAATGGCAAACATTCGGGTACAATCTGTTTCAGTGAATACTCCATGTTTGACATTTGATCTAAAATGTTGAACTCGTCAACTGAGCTGAGGATCTTCTCTGACTGTCCTTGAGTAGCGTGTGGCCCCTTAAAATGCAATCCGCATCCCCATCAAGAAAGACGCTATGGCTGATGCAAGCGGAGAAGAACAAGGCCATCAGTCCGCTTCAGTCTTGTCAGAATAGCACAAAGCAGAACAAGGACATGGACTGTGGCAGTTACTGATGTTAACAGGGGGCTTACTTGGTATCGAGGCAGTTCAGATGCTTGCCTGAGACGCTGCTAAATTTGAGAAACCTTAAACTTAACATTTACTTGATTCTCATGTGATTATTGGAGAATATGTTAAAAATGGTCTACTCTGACATTGTGTTTAGAAACTGCAGTAACAAAATCCATTGTTAATTAAATATTAAGTTAGTTGACTTAATGGTTTCTGTCCAATTACTATCTAAAAAAAAATAAATAGTGTTGTTTTCAGTTCTGCTAGCACAGTCATGGCAGTTTTCAACCATCCTAACACATACTTCAACACTTCTTGGTATTTATGATAGGCAAATATCTTTAACTGCCTATGTGTTAAAACTGACAATGGGAACCAGACGTCATTTGACAAGCAACTGGTTATTTCAGCCCACTTGTAATTACAATCATATTCAAGTTTCAGTAAAGATGATCAAAAGTTTTCCTTTAGATCAGTAACTATGTTTGACATACAGTATATATAATAAGCTAATCACGTGAAACCAGGTGACATGTGACCTGAACGTCTGAACCTTGGCTACAATCAGTATTCATTAATAGCACACGTATGTGGTTTCCATGGATGGTGCTGAAGTCGAGACAGCTTCCAATTAACACAGTACTTCATTACGACCATCAGGAGCTTTTATCCTCAAACAAGCTAATGACTCCACTGATGGTATGTGGGTGGCTACTAGTGGCAGAAGATCCGAGTCTAATGAGTTTGGGCAGCATGACCTTATCTTGAGCAGAGTGATCTGACAGCTCCATCTTTCCTATGACACTATTACTGCTGCCTGACTAACTGGCTGACAACAACAAATTGAGGGGAGGGCTGTACACTTATCTTCACTGATAAGAAAAGACTTACAATGTGCAAGAACATGTGTACATATTAACACATGGCACCAACTTAAAGCACTTAAAGTCAGCCAGTGACTCAGTTATAGTGTATGTTTATTTATTCTAGAATATAGTTTGGCATGTAACTCTTAATCTAATCTTTTTAATGAAAAAGATTAGATATGGGGAGTTTAAACAAATATAAGTGTCTGCAGCTGTGACCCATGTCTCTAACTTAAGTGAAGCTGATAGTGAAGAACAGGGACGTAAAGTGGAGCAAAGGTGAGGCACCTTCTTCATCGATCCACTTCATAGTGAAGAGCTGGTCATTGTCCATAGAGCACATGTCTCTCACCTCCCCGTACAGACCCTCATATGAAATGGACGGCTCAAAATGGGTGATCATGATGTCCCTGTGGAGGAGATAAAGACACAGAACGTTACATTTACATCTTATTGTCACATAGTAGAATAGGGTCAATGCATAAATTGCAAATACAGTATATCTGCCACAGCACACTACAACTCTGTTCAATAAACAAATGTCATCAAACACATAGAAACATTTAAAATATTAAAGGTAGGGTAGGAGTTTTTTTCCTGGAGCATTTTTTTTTTTTACTACATTGCTTAAAATCCCCTTCACACCCCAGTTGCAACCAATTAATTAAATGCTCTAATACAAAAATTAAAACAATTAGTCACCTGTGGAACAGACGGGACTAAAAAAACACCATCCAATCATTTTAACCGGCTCATTGAAATGATTGAACGGTGATATGTCTATCAAACTCAACTGATATTTGTCACTTCGGGCAGACAATTCTAACCATGCTAACATTTGTGGAATGGTGAACGACAGACTGACTGAGGTTAGCAACACTGCGATGCTCTGGGTATTTCCGATGTGCAAGTTATACATCACACTATACGCTGCGCTGCATCACCTCCCCTTTGATTCCAGAACCCAAGCCCGCTGTGGAAAAGTCCGGCCCGTCTCATCTCGGTTTATGCCTTTGGTAAGGCTGTGGAAATTGGCTGATGGTGGAAAAAAGATAGGATCACCATCTCACCTTTTTTCCGGGATCTCTGTATTAAAGTGGCTACTGATTTTAAGCAAAAGAGAATGTGGACATCATGCTAATTCATGCTGCATTTTTGTAAGTTTAGGTCCCTAGCAGATATAATACAGATTTTGGGGGTCCTGAACTAAGAAAGAAAAGAAAAAAACTTTGAGAACCTCTGATTTATTTGAGATATATAGATATATATAGATATATATATAAATATATTTTTAGTTAAAATAAATGCTCCACAGTCAGAACACAGGATAAGTCTACTTCACCAACAGAGGTGATGCTTACAAATGTGTTAAATGTTCAGCGGTTTTGTGTCTCATGTGTTATAATTTTTTTTAAAAATAGCTAGATTTAAACATATGTTTTAACTGACCTACAGAACAAACCTAAAAAATATTCCATTTAAGATTTAAATAAAATTCGAATTCTCAGAATTGTGAGCTGGAGAGGGGGACTTCTTGGTATTTTTGTTGGACTAATCAATACACAGGCCATCCATTTAAGCACGTCATCACCAGTATGCATCAAATACATTAAGCCCCTTCCCTGATGCACTCAAAATAAAAAAAAGACTTGTTAACAGCAGACTTCTCATAAGGAGGAAAAAGAGGTGAGACAGCGTCCTTTTCCCAAACACTGCTGTGTGTGAGTCACAGTCTCGCAGTCTGTCACATTGTATGTGCATTCATCTGTACTGCACGACTGTGGGTGTGAGAAAGACGACAAACACATAACGAGAAAAGAGTGAAGGAGGCAGGGAGATGGAGTGAGCACCACGATAACAGAATGAGTCACAGGCCAAAGTGTTTGTAGTTGTTTTGTGCTGCTGTGGTTGAGACTCATCGTCCACCAATGAACTACATCCTAGATCCTAGAAAGCAGTCAAAAATATTTCAGTTACAGCTCTTAACCAAGAAACACAAGTTCAACCTCCCCGGTCGCTCTCTTTGAAACCAAAACTGTTCTGTTCATTTCAACAGTCAGGAGTCAGAGCGCATCTTTAGCTGAGGATGAGATTATCTATCCTTCATCGTGTTATGACGACGTCAGGATTGATGTCACTCTCTCTAAGCTCATTGTCCACTCAGTGGTGTTTACAACCCAAAGATGGGGGATGGAGATGGATGCATCTCAGCTTTTACAGGCCTACAGGCGACAGGGGTCTGTGCTACGGCGCCTGGATATGTGCGGTTAAAATGGGAGAGTGGAGTGAATGGACGAAATGAAGGAGAAAAGCGCAAACATATGGGCGAAAGCAGGGAAGAAAACAGGGATGAAGGTGTAAAAGCTGTCCTTCTGGGAAAGAGGCGACTCACAAGGACAAGACCTTTTACACACTTTAATGCTGTTGTCAAAAATGGACACTGTTTTTCATCAGCTTGAGAGCTTTATAGCACAATAATAAAATACAACAAGACGAGTAAACAATTCACACACACACTAGTTTGAAGGACATCGAGGCCAAGGGCAGAGTACAATGTCCAAGATCAACAAAGGGTCAATCCCTGCCAAATGCACACAAATGTAAGCTAAGATTTATTTGCTAATATACAAGCTTGCCGTTAAAGTTTAGCATCAAGTTATTGAGGCTAATGAAAGGGCACCTCCTGCACAAGGAAGTATTAACCCCCCTAGAACATGAGCTGATTTTTTTTTTCTCCAAAGGACTGACTGAAAGTAAACAAAGTGCCACAGATTGTCCAACGGAAAATTAAACTACTGAGAGCTTCACTAAAGACTGTTTGCAGCTCAGATCCTTGTTTAAGAAAATATGAACTTTGTTACAAAACGTAGACTTTTTTTTTTTTTTTTTTACATAAAACAATCCACTTAAATACAATATCTTGCCAACTGTCTTATACAGACCACTGTACAGATTACTGATGAAATATATTTCATTATGTTAGAAATATGGAAAGTCTCGTTCAGCTTCAGAAGGTTGTGTGACAGTATGTAGCTAACTTTTGTGGCAGATTCTTGGACGGTCGACTGCTTTGCAAAAATTATTCTGTGCGGCAATTAAGTTGGAAGACAATGTGGGTTTTTTGCTTCTTTTTCCTGCAAGTTTATGGTATAGCTGGCACGCTTGGTTGAAAAATGTCTGTTGATGTAACGTTTTTTTTGGGAGGGTTGCTTTATTGACCTTTGATGATGTTACGGGTTGGATTGGGATGTGTGCTGTATTTTAACTATGTATGGCTTGGACTGAACATCGCATATTAAAATTAAATAAAGCACTAAGGGAAAGAAAGAACTGATGCAAAGCGCACACAATGATACATACTCCTCCTCTTGCCTCTATTTTCTCATCTCTCTTCCTCCATCCTGCTGGTGTTAATCATTGCCTGTGGGTGGGTGGGGGTGGGGGGGGTCTGTTTGGCACCTACACTCCTACAGTCTGATTTGATCAGCATGGCAGCTCTACTTCCTCCTTAAGCCCTACTGGTCACAATAGGAGAGATAGAGAACAAAAACACACACTACACTACAGTCCCCACACAGTGATTGGATCCAGACACCGTATAAATGGCAGTAGGTGACTTTAACTGTGTCCTGTGTAACTGGACCTGAGCTGTGGTTGTTCCTTAAACAGTGTAGGTCTATGCTGTAGTTAAAATTTAGCTACATGTCATGTAACACAAACAACATCCTCTGTGACTCAGACTCAGATAACAACTGACTACAGCAGGAAATGGGAAACTACCAGACTATAATGTAAAATAAAATAAATAAGGAAGCAGACTGTTGGTAAAACTGAACTGAACTTAAAATATTAATGTCACGATAGCAGGCAAGGAATTCAGTGTTCTGGAATTAAGTGAAATTAGTCAATTAGCACCATTAGTCAGGATGATGATATTTTAATTGACGATTAAATATAAAACTAGCTACAATTAATATTTCAAATGTGTTTTTGTGTTCATTTTACACCACTATAATAATAGAACAGGTACACACCTTATAGAAATGAGCCAATACATAAGTTAAACATATGAAAGTTAGCTATTACTAATAATATATAAATTAATTGCTAACAAATTCAACAAATGCTCATTAAAAAAAAGAGAATGCCAGATGACACGCTTAAAGGTCAAAAATCTGGCAGTTATGGGAGTACATGTCTATCAGTCGCTTACAATTATTTTGGTCTTGTGTAAAAATGTAAACATTTTAGAAGTGGGTTATTCAAACATTTGAGGAAATTCCCTGACATCCACCAATGATGTAAACAAAAAGAGGGGCAATTACCTGTATCAAATTTTAATACTAGCATGTCAAAAAGGTCATCATGAGATCTGGAAGAGATGAGACAAGGGCTGGATTTTGGAGAGGAAATACACTTGATGGGGGAAAAAATTACCTTTCATCTGACAAAAAAGAAGAGACCTTTGAACAACGAAGAAGGAAATGGACTTCATTCAAGGACAGGTATTACTCTCCTCAAATTGACGGTAAAAACAGACTTGTAAACACAACAGACACTGTCTGTTTTCTAATTACTGCTTTAAAAATTGTTTAAGTAAAAAGCATAACAGAGGGCCGATCAAATTTCAAATAGGAAAACTACTCAGAAAGAGGCCTACTGATACCAACATGACATTTAATTTACAAATACTTTGAAACAGCTGTTTTTCTATAAGTGAATGAAAATGACTGTATCAGTTATGTAAAATGATCGCAGCCAGGTAAAATGTCATTATGTGATAACTGCTACAAGCCAAAAGTTAATACTGCTGTCTTGATATTTTCTTCCATGACATTCACTCATTTGTCTGAAGAGGAGTTAAAACATATGAACCAAAAGAAGGCACACTTCTGAGGAAGGCTACAGGTTATAGCCAAAATATGTAAAGGTAAAAAATTAACTTTTTCTATCTGTCTGACAAAAAGGAAAGGAAATCTTTATATTTTTAGTAGACAGTATGAACCTGATCAGACCAAAAGAAGGCACTGCAGGGATCCTTGGGCTGACTAAGACAGAAAGACTGTGGAGTGAGCATTCGGGCGCTCATCACCAGTGAGTAACAGGGAGGAAGTGGCATTCCACGCAAACCTGGCATTCCTCTGCTCTGCGCCGTCCTGCGTGACAGCTAAATTAAAGAAGCAGGAGGCGGAGGGGACTTGTAGCCGGTGCCTCTGGTGTCTTAATGGCCATGAGTAGGACTCAGCAGGCCCATCTTCCCAGTATGAAGCCATTCGTCACCGCTGAGCGCTCAAGCAGGAAACGGGGTCAGGGTGCCTCTCTGGACTTACAGGAGCACCTAGGACCATCCATCTCTCTGTCAATGCCGCCATGCATGGCTATGCCCCCCACAACACCTTCACACAACCGGAGCGAGCAGGCTCTCAGAACCAGACTCACGTGCTCGCACTCATTTCTGAAGCAAATATATAAATACCCACAAAGAAGCTGATGTTACCTAAATGAAACCCTGGATGCTCTAAAATAGTTCCATAAGATGTATCATAATAGAGTATCTCCATGCAGTTCTCTCAGTTACCGGCAATTAGTGGCAGTGTTTTTAGTAAGAGTTACCCGATAAGTAGCAACCGCAGAATTCAGGGGATAAAATAATATTATTGCAAAAATCCCTGAAGGCACTCCTGAGATACTGTGTTAACGGAGTAAAGCTGACCATTAACCTTTTGGATATGAACTGTCATCATGTAATACCCCTATATCATTTCATTACTTTTTTCTATTCATAATATCCATATAAATGCTTAATGTATTAATTTCGAGTCCAACTGAATATCTGTACCAAATCTGAAGAAATGCTCCTGAGATACTGCTTTCATACAAACAAACAAAGAAACATGAGGTCACAGCAACCCTGACCTTTGGACATAAAAATCTGTTTAGTTCATCCTTGAGTTCAGTGAACATTTGTGCCAAATTTTAAGACATTCGATAAAGTAGTTCCTCAAGTACCACATTTTAAAAAGTGATGGCAGCCTCAGGGAACAACAAGTTCATCTTCCAGAGATATGTGGACTCATCCAAAGGACCACAACTCAGCGCTCGCAGTCCAGTAAATTCAAGAAGAGTGAAAGAAGGTTCCACTGGTCCAAATTGGAGAATGCTATGGTCTCCAGGAAACACTGTGGTGTCACACAGCAGGAGGGCTCACTCCTTATAACACAACAGTACCAGCCAATTGAGCTCCCGCTGAGCCTGGGGACGAGGTCACTTGTAACAACAAATAGACACATGCATCCCAGCACTTGAGCTGTATTATCCTCGACACGTATGATGACGTGATGACAAACAGTACATTTCATGCATGTTAGCAGCTCCTGAAAATCAGTCACTGTCATTATGACAGGACGTGTGCATCAGGGAGAATGCGGGACTTTGTGGTTCAATGCTTAAGGGGCTTTCAGAGAAAAAGTAAATAGCAAGACTAGGAACGCTTCCCATATTTTAAACAAAGCCGAGCATAGGAGCAGCGATGCAGATAGCAGAGTCTTTGAAAAAGAGGAGCAATTCCTTACAAAAGAGGAAAATGACTGAACTGCTCTGTCGAGCCACTGTAATCCCAGTTTCCTGCCAAACAACATGCCTTACACAGGAATCCTGAAGTTACAGCTGCACAGAAAAAGCCTTGTGTTAGCATTGAAAAAATAATACGCTTAAAGGTATGACACAGTGACACAGTGGCAGTGAAATATAGAGAAGTTTTGTTTGTAGAGGACAAGCTAAAGTTCAGCCTATTAGCAGCCTATTAACACTATCTTAAGAGTCAAGGCTTACTAAAGAAGTGTAAGGACAATCATGTTAAAATAATATGCTGTGTTTCCCCTACAGTTGTATAAGGGGGCGCCCGGCCCCCTCAACGGCACCTCCTGCCTCAAGGCAGACCCAAAGCAGAGTGCATACACACAGTGCCCCCGACTCTGTGGGAGTTTTTACCGTCTAAATGCAGCCTCATTCAAGTCACCCCTGGATGACCAGTTTTGATCCTGCTTAGCTGACAGAGGCGAAATACTGGCCCTGGGAGTACAAGATTGATCTGAGTAAATAGTAAGTTGGAAAATTAATACATTAGACACAAACAGATAGAGTCAGAGAGATAACAGATAGCATGATGGATAAAATGGCTAGCTAGCCAGCTGCTAAATAATAATAATAATAATAATAATAATAATAATAATAATAATAATAAATAAATAAATACACACACACATATATATATATATATATATATATATATATATATATATATATATATATATATATATATATATATATATATATACACACACACACACACGTATATGAATGAGAGAGAGAACAGAAAAGTTTTTAAATAAATAAATAAAAAATACCAACTGAAAAGCACCTTATTAATATAATAGAATAAACAAAATTAACAATGTAGCCCCCCCAGCCACACCACATGACACCATAACCAAGCAAATCCTTTCCAGAACCCCCAAGGATGCAACTCTATGGGAAACACTGATATGTATGTTAGTACAAGGATTATCAAAGCCATGCTGTTAGATAGATAGATGTACTTCATTTATCCCAAACTGGGAAATTACAGTTAATAACATACACACACTTGCAAATACATATAAACTCCTCCTTTCATTAAATACCTAGGCTACTTATTTTATTTTTCAAAAGATTTGAAAAAATTCCATCCTTTATGTACGTCTACAACTGAAATACTTAACATGTACAGAGGTAACTATCATCGGCTGTATTTGCTTTTCTTCCCCTTTTTGTTTGTTTGTTTTGGAGGTGGCCCAAACCTAGTCTTCTCCACAGTTGGATCACTCTCAGATCATCTGCTCTATTATGTATTACACACATCATGTTTTTCTAAGGGGCAGATGTGTAATGTAGTGAGATAGCTATTATATATATATATATATATATATATATATATATATATATATATATATATATATATATATATATATATATAAAATAAAAAGCAAATAAATCAGCATTCAACTTAACTGGTAATAAACAGATAAACAATATCAAAGGAGATCACAACATTAACAATTTTTTTTTGAATCTGTGCCAACAATACAATGATACACCAATGCCACTGTACTGGTTACTCTGGTTTCCAGTTTATTTGTCAATATTTTATATTATTAGGGTAACAGTCTGTTTCTAGTCATGTAGCCAGTGCATTTACAGCCTCCTCTATTGACCTTCAGTCTGCATGAGAACAAAATGAAGACAATCCAGTGACAGGATGAGACAGCTACAGACTGACACCAGTCTGCTGATACTGGCACTGACAAAAGATATGTGAATAGAAAAAAAAAAAAAGAATGTGTCATTGAGTAGGCTGAACATCTACCAAAGACAAGAATCTTAGAAAAGGGTAGATTACAGTTTGCTAGCTTCTTTGCTGAAGTAAAGGTTATAGAGGTTGTATTCTTATGACTTTGCAATACCAGTGAGTCATAGATGATTTGTATTTTCAATTCATTTTTACACAGCATACATTCACACCACAACATGTGAACATCTGATCTATCAGATGGGGCTCTGTATATATGGGCCATCGGCTAACCTCAAATTATCACCACACAGGTTTCACCACATATGCCTTACACTTGATTTGTTTAATTTAGTGCCCAATGATAAGACCAATTGCTTTCCCTCTTTCGCATAGCTGACATTCCTCAACAGTAACTTCATGCATATTTTAGATGCTTTGGTTTTGTATGATGACACCTAACAATTGGCAAAAGTTGCAGTGTTTGCGAGGTGTGTCACACAGTCAGTGAGAGCTTCAGAGGGCCTGGCTGAGGTGACTTGCACTACACGTTTTTCAAGTCTTGGCTTAACTCCAATCACCTGCTCCATCTGACAAAGACAGCGGGACAGGGAGTGTCATGGAAACAACTCCAGTAGTTTCCATCTTCACATCCAAATGCAAAACTAAAAACATCTGAGCTACCTTTGTTGTGGAGGGGAATCACAAACTCTCATATAATAGGACACAAACTAATAGCATTGGTATATCCTTTTTCAATTCATCACTACTCAATTACCTGCAGTAATTTTACTGCATATAATGCATTACTTGTGTTATATCCAAGTTGCTGTCATTCTGAATACTGTTTTCCTGAGTAAGGGCCTGAGGTTAGGTTTCAGACTAGAAGATGAACACTTGAACGATTAGTCAAAAAGCAGAAAGTAAGTCAGCAAACAAATTGGTTATCCCAAATTTCAGAAAAGAAGCAAAAGAGGTCATGTTTGCAAGGTGCTGCTTTTGTCATTACTTGCTTTTCTCTCTAATGTACCAATAACTTAGGAGTGATGGTCAAACAAAATAAAGCAATCTGAAGACTCCTGTCGGGATTTCCACCATTATTATCTGATCCAAAAACAATAAACAAACAATACTATAGGTTTCAGGCCGAGATTGGATTAAGGTTGGGTTAAATACGTCAGAGGAAAGTTGAGATTGAGGTCAAGCATGAGTACGATGCAACATGAACAGAAATAATGTGTACTATGTAAAATACTACATTAAATAAGTAAGCACACCACAATACCAGATAAAATATCTGTTTGTTTGCAGAGTTCCAGCATGTTCAACACTTACACAGCATGTCTGAAAGTTGTTATAATAGTACAGATCTCACTAAGATGCCCTAGGTGTTGTTATTAAACAGACATCCCTAAAGGACATAAAATTAATCGGAAACGGAGAACTTTCTATGAATGCCAGTAGGAAAGGAATCTTAGCCAGTTAGTAACAGAATAGTAGGTTAGTTGTGCTAGTTATCAAACAGCTGTTGTTGTTAAATGAGCATCTTGTGGTGACAGAAACTGTTAGCAGCTCTTAGCTAGCTGAGCTATAACAGGGTCGCTCCAAAGCTTTCAAACTATGTCAGTGCTCAGGCATTTAGCAAGATCGACAACAAACTTAGACTAAATTCCCACAATCTGACAACTTCGCAACCCAGCTGACATGTCGTCAATAACACCGAGAGAAAGGCTAAAGACTGTCAAAGAGCCTGGACTGTTTCACCTGTCTAGTTGCCTTGTCAAGTTTACCTAAACCTGAGTACCCAACATTAGCAAGCCGTTAGCTGAGTTAGCTAGCGTTAGCCTACTGATTAGCCGTACTTCTCAGTCTAAACCGGCTCCTATCTGGCTTTATGACGTTACTGACTATGTGCTGTTAGAAACTGTGATTCCTTACCCTTTATAATAGGCTTTCACCCGGACTTGGTGGGAATTCTCGCCGGGGTGGGACATGGTGCTGTCCCGCAACGTCGGCATCATAAGCTCAGCCGCGGTCAGTCCGAGTCACCGATACCTTCCTTCCTTCTTTGGCTTTCAAGTTATGTACCACACCCAGAAGAATTTATTCTACAGTCTGTCGACACCCAGAGTAATCAACGAGGCGAGTGATGCCAAAAACTATTGAATTACGTTTCTTTAGTGGAACAAAAATTACATGTAAAGTAAAGAAAAACTTAAGAGGTCCGCCAAGCAACTCCCTACTGCAAAGGCCTAACGATGGACGAGTCCATTGTCGGAATGTTTGGAGTGGCGCACAACTTAGCATCATACACACATTTATATTCACCCTACACATTTATTTAACTCCTACTGTTAATGTATGCTTATTTACACTGTTTTATAATTCCAAAATGTGAATGAACTTGTTTCGTGTTTGTTAGCATAACCAAAAATATAAATCTATCTTGCCAGCATTCCGACTGTACCAACTCAAGCTTTTCATGTGGGTAAAGTGCTGCATTCACTGTTCCTCATAAAATCTCTCCAGACATACCATATGATCAAGTGCTTTGATCCCGAAACAAATACAAGGTAATAACTAGTGCAAGAACTAAGTTTAGTCAAAAATATTTGGAATTAAAAAAAAACTACTCATAAAATTGTTTAACTATATACTTCACTACAATGATAGCTTAAGTATACAATAAAGTAATCAAAAATAATATAGCCTGCAGCTTTCAGTCACTGTCATAGCTTCCCACTAAGTACATACAAGTAGAATTTTTGACATTTCCAAAAGGTATTAGTTATTTCTTCATTTCTGTGCTCATAATATTTGACGTATGATTTATTGTGGGTCAGCTATTAACTTAATATTTCCGATAGCACGTGAACACCACATGCATCCTCATCTGTCAGGATGAAACTTGTGGTTAGGTGTGGTGACCAGTCCTGGAAAAACTTGGCACAAACATGACTCCTGTGATTCAATGAGTATTTATTGGGCTATTGGCCTGTTATTTGTTACCTGCTTAAGGTCCATTTAGAGATATATGAGCCTGTCATTAACCATTAGTCAGCTCCAAAGAGGATGAGATCTGCTTTGTTAAGAGCATATAGAATTTATAGCCGATACAAAGTAAAGTATCATAATTTATGAAGTCATTTCTGTGTAATCATAATTGACTTTGCTGTTACTTGTTTGTTACCTGCTTAAGGTTCATTTAGAGATCTATGAGCCTATCATTAACCATTAGTCACTTTCAAAGAGGCTGAGACCATGTTAACATAGAACATATTGACAAACTAAAGCATCACAATTTATGAAGTTATTTCTTTGTGATCATACTTGATTTTTCTGTTTCATATCCTTATTAAAAACATAATAACAAGGTGTTTTTTTTATGTAGGCTAAATAGTCGTGGAAAAAATTATTAGACCAACCTTGTTTTCTTCAATTTCTTGTTCATGTTAACCCTTTCATGCATGAATTATGAGAACCTTAATCAAAATTTTTATTCCTCTTTAGGCATGGGGAAAAAAAAAAAAAAAGTGATTGACATTTTTTTATGAACCTATTTTTCACAGTTGCAAAAATGTCCTCTCAGCTAGACACCATGGGTTTAATTTTTGAAGCAAAGAAACATGTATTTACTGATATAAAGTATGAAAACTATGAAATAAAAATATTTTTAATGCTGCTAATCTGATGTTTTCTCACATTTAACATACTCTAATACTAGTTATTACTCACTTCATAGAGATAATATGCAAAAAGAAAAATATGCTAAAAAAAAAAAAAAAAAAAAAAAGACCTTGTAAATTACAGTCTAATAAGAATTAGCAATTGATTTACACTCAAACATGTTACTGCAGATCAGGTTAATCGAGAACAACAAAGTTACAGTAATGATATGAATGTCAGTGTATGGGATGGTCCACTGTGTTGGCTGATATGGAACTAAAACAACAAAATCCATGAATATACAAGAGAACAGCTGGAGAACAACTGTCCACTGGAGTGACCACTGTGCATGAAAGGGTTAATGCCTGGTACAACTAAAGGTACATTTGTTTGGACAAATATAATGATAACAACAAAAATAGCTCATAAGAGTTTAATCTAAGAGCTGATATCTATCCATTTTCCATGTTTTCTTGATAAAGTGTGTTAAAGTCTGGAATAGACTGAGGGAGGAGCACAAGGAATGTTCAAACATGAGACAATTCAAAAACACTTATAAGAACATGTTTTTCACAAGATATAGGGAAGAGGGTTATTAACTGTCACCATATGTTCACTGTTGTTTATGTATATATTTCCTTCCTTGACTTAGTTATTATTTGTTTATTTATTTGCCAGTTCAGCTAAGAAAGGCATTGGTAAAAGATTATATGTGTATTTGTATGTTGTGTATATGTATAAATGTATAAATGTATATATGTGTATATGGATGAATGAGTGTGTGTGAATAGATATATAAATATAGAAGAGAATTGTAAAAGGAAGAGGGACATATATTATTAATAATATTGTAGGGAGAGGGGGTGGGATTAGATAAATTGTACTTCTTCCCACCCCCTTTTCGTGCATGTAAATGGAATTATTGGGCTTTTTTTTCTGACTAAGATTGTTATGATTCTTGATATTTGCATTATTATGTATGTTTTGCAAGTGCATATATGTTAAATTTCATTGCATGTTTGGAATAAATCACTAAAATCAAATCAAATCAAATAATCACCAAAATCACTTCAGTTCTTCCATCAATATCTATGGCACTGTACTGACAAAAACTGTGCTTTTGGACATTCCATGTTTTCTTTTCTGTCTGTTTTAGTCACATGATACACACAGGAGTTAGTACTTGAATGCATCACCATTGTTTTTGATGACTTTTGATGGTCTAATCATTTTTTCCCTGACTCTTTAAGTCTGCTGTGGCTGTGTCTGTCTGTGTGCTTCAAACCCATCTCCAGTGACCTGTCTTAGAGTCAAGCGTTATATTACAATGCACAGAGACGTACTCCCTAAAATAAAGGAATGCAAAGGGATATACATGTGTTTTGAAGTCATCAGACATCCCTGGGACTGTGGGTGGACTGTGTGCAGCAGAGTCCCCAGCTGTGGAAGGTCCTCCCGCACTGCAAGCGGTGCTGTGTCAATGCTTTTTTTTTTTAAATAGCCTGCTGTATACCGACTACATTTTTTTAAATCTCCATTTTAGACAGTACATTGACGCATCATAAAGCATCATGACCGGGACAATGTGCGTGGGTACGGTCAGCTCCTGATGACCCGTGTGTCTTTCCATTCCAGGCAGGTAACGCCGACAAGAGGTGAATGATTGTGCATGCATGAAGCCTGTCTGAGCGGATGGGGAGCAGAGAGAACCGATGGGGAATGACAAACGGCCAAATGTGGTCCACATATACAATCCGAAGGTTCCTTAATTTCAGGCAGGCAGTTGAACATATGGTTAGTTTTGCGATCGTTCTGTATTTATCAAAAAAACAAAAAGAAAAAAAAAAAAAAGAAAACCGGTCTGTGTGTAAAACGGACAGAACCGGCTCTGCAGCAAAAAACAATCAATATCCGAGCTATTATAGATGTGAATCACATACACGTTTGTCCTTTTGAAATACATCATTAAAAAAAAACCTTTCAATGTGCTTTTTTTTTTTTTTTTTTTTTTTTTACATTTATTTTATTCACATATTACAGTCGCTGTTTGGTATAATAGAAAAAAACCCTCCTTTGTTTCCACACAGACGTGAGCAGCACATCCACTTTAATCATTTCCTCCACATTTAAGCGTTTATAACTGAATTTTCACCATTTAAGGTTTCCCTGAAATGATAAGCAGATGTGATCAAGAAATATTTTATGTTATGCAGTGAAATAACCAAGTCATAACAGCAGCTTTTACAATATATTATTAACCAAGCCATGCTCCAGATGGAAGAAATCAGAACGATAAAGTTGTATGTCCCAGGGGCTTACAATTTTATTTAATTTAATATTTTTATTGAAAAAAAAAAAAAAAAAGTCATGTATTTTCTTAGTAATTTTAATGTTGCACAAGGTTTTAAATGTTTTGTTTTGTTTTGTTTTTTTACAGTATAACTAATATCAAGTTTAATTTCTCGCAGGGGTGTCAAACATGCGGCCCGAGGGCCAAATGCCTCCCGCCAAAGGGTCCAGGGATGTTTTTGAAAGTGCAAGAATTCCAGTCTTGAATTGAATTAAGAAAAAAAAAAAAAAAAAAAAAAAAACAAATTTAGCTTGAATTAAGGAAAAAATCTCGAATTAAGCAAAAAAAAAAAAAAAAAAAAAAAATCTTGAATTAAGCAAAAAAAGAAAAAGTCTTTAATTAAGTAAAAAAAAATCTTCAATTATGCCAAAAAAAATCTTCAATTAAGCCAAAAAAAATTCTTCAATTAAGTACAAAAAAAAAAAAAAATCTTCAATTAAGCAAAAAAAAAAAAAAGTCTTCAATTTAGTAAAAAAAAAAATCTTAATTTTAGCAAAGAAAAATCTCAAATTTAGCAAAAAATCTTGAATTAAGCCAAAAAAAATCTTCAGTTAAGTAAAAAAAAAAAATCTTGAATTAAGCCAAAAAAGAAAATCTTCAATTAAGTAAAAAAAAAAAAAAAAAAAATCTTCAATTAAGCTAAATAAATAAATAAATAAAAATCTTCAATTAAGTACAAAAATCTTGAATTAAACCAAAAAAAAAAAAAAAAATCTAGAATTAACAACTTAAATGTTTTTTCTTTGTTTTAGTGCAAAAAATAACATTAAATTATGAAAATATTTTCATTTACAAACTATCCTGTAACACTAAATTGTGAATAACCTGAACAAATATGAACAACCTGAAATGTCTAAAGAAAATTAAGCACAATTTTAACAATTTTTCTTCCTGTTCCTCAGTGTTTAGTGTCTTTGTAGATCTGATCCATAATGCACATGGACAAATGAGAAGTTGAGGAATAATATTGTTAAAATTGCGCTAAATTTTCTTACGTTTTTTAATTTAAATTTCATTCTTTTCAGGTTTTTTTTTTTTTTTTTGGATAGTTTATAGAAGTAAGTATTTTCATAATTTAATGTTTTTTTTTACACTAAAATAAAGACAAAAATTTGGAGTTGTCATAATTAATATATTATTATGTTATTATTTCTCTGGTCCGGCCCACTGCAGATCAAATTTAGCTGAGTATGGAACTGAACTAAAATGAGTTTGACAGCCCTGATTTAGAGTAATATGGTAGTGTTTTTCTCCTATTTAGATAACATTAAAAAAAACATAATTATTCACATAAACATAATAATTCGAACTATTACATGTTCATCATGTATGTGGTTAAAAATCAGGATATGATTTTATGCTGCCCTGAAAGATGTTGAATTAATTTCTACTTTGGTTAAAAATTACAATGACAGGCCTCTTTAAAATATAGAATTAATTAAGGGAACAGTTAAAACAAGTTTGTTCCAAGACCTACATGCAAATATATATGGTTTTATTGGATAGAAGAAAGTAGTAAAAGTAGTAGTAGTGTTGAAATTATTTTTGATCATGCATTAGCAGTTTGGGTTTAAATTCACATTGCAGAAGCTGTTCATCATTGCATAACATCTATGATTCAGCTAATTGTGAGCTTTTATTATAGAGAAAACTGCTAAATCTTACAACCTCATGAGGCAGATTGAGCTAAAGTCAGAACCGTTTTATTTAAAGACCTCTTTTTAATTAAAGTCTTTCTTATCCCCACCAGTTTTCCCAGCACTGAATCTGAGTGTGACCCTGGAGATGGATCGGCAGAGCCCGGGAGAGAAGCAGGCGGAAACTAATAGGAATGTAGCCACCACCTCCACTACATCAGCTGCTGTCACCATGGCAACAACCAGCTCTAGCAACACCACGTGCACCCAGGCGCCCTCTACTTCGCTCAGCATCATTCCACCCGACAGGAAGGCAGTCCAGGTAATAGCTAGACAGCATTCAGGACCTACGTGCGCCTCCTTTCATCAGAGCCCTGGTAATAGACAGCACTGGACCTTCCGCACCTACAGACCCTCTGTGCAACTCACAGTTAGCTGCAGTTTTGCTTGATTCCTAAGGTGCACTTATTGAAACTGTGATTCACTTGATCTTCATCTTAACAGAGCAGAAATCTTCCCTTAAAAATATGCTGACATTCTTTATTGGTCTTATATAGTTTTCAGGCCCATTTTCTGAACAGTTACATAAATCTCACAGAAGGACCCACCATTAAACAAAAAGAAAACATCTGCAGCATTCACAGCTGATAGGAAATTACTATATATTTGTGAATCTTTAATACAGCTGTGTAAAACTCCTTTGTGCAAATCTTTGTTCAGTCATCTGCTCTTATCCAGTTGTAAAAGATCCCACATTCAAAC
Source organism: Sphaeramia orbicularis (assembly GCF_902148855.1). Taxonomy (NCBI): domain Eukaryota; kingdom Metazoa; phylum Chordata; class Actinopteri; order Kurtiformes; family Apogonidae; genus Sphaeramia; species Sphaeramia orbicularis. Next base: position 32,051,830 of record NC_043973.1, read on the forward strand.
ACTGATGGCCAATTGTGGAAAGAAGACACGGACAATTCAGTGAATGACATAGAAAAAAAAGCAGTATAATGCATTTTTGGTGCTGCTGAAACTGTGGGAAAAGCTTTACTGGTTCCTTGTTGAAGAAAGAATGCAGTACAAGAGCTGTACCTTAATGGTGTCTTCTATAGGTTTTGGTGCAGTAGGTTATATGTCAGAAACAGGGATCACATGAGACTAAAATGAAAACATTACAAAATATCTACTTTTCATAATTTTTTCCAAAAGGCATCCTAGAGAATCATCTTTGGACAAAAGAATACAAGTCATGCTGTGATATGCTCACTTGCCATTTTTGGCAGATATTATTCTGTATTTATGATTGACAGAATATATTATGTGTGTTGTTTGATGGGAATGCTTAGGTGTTTTTTAACGTTTTGCAAGTACTGAAGCATTTTTAAACAAAATGTGTCGTTTTGGCAAGATGATCTGACTGTAGTCCTGTGTGTGAGTAGTGTGTAGTTTCTGAATGGACAATTGTGTACAAATGTGAAATACTGTAAAAAGGCAATCCTCTCTGCTGGGACCTCTACCTGCCTTGTTCAGCTGAGACAGGGGTGTCAAACTCATTTTCTTCCGGGGGCCACATTCAGCCCAATTTAGTCTGAAGTGGGCCGGACCAGTAAAAAAAATAGCATGATAGCCAATAAATAATGACAACTCCAAATTGGTTTAGTGCAAAAAAATGACATTCAGTTATGCCAATATTTACATTTACAAACTATCCAAACAAAAAGGATGTGAATAACCTGAAAAAAATTAAATTTGTTAAGAAATATAAGTACAATCTTATCAATATTCTGCCTCAATTTATCATTTATACATATGTATTATAGGCCAGATCTATAAAGGCACAAAACATTTAATAACAGGCAGAATATTGTTAAAATTGCATTTAATTTTCTTTAGACATTTCAGGTTGTTCATATTTGTTCAGGTTATTCACATTTTATTGTCAAAGGATGGTTTGTAAATGTAAACATTTTCCTAATTTAATGTTTTTCGCACTAAATCAAAGAGAAAAAATTGGTGTTGTCATAATTTATTGGTTATTAATGGTATTATTTTTTGAGTTTAATGCCCTAACTTGCACTTTGCAAATTCATCCCGCATGCCGGATTGGAACCTTTGGCGGGCCGGTTTTGGCTCCCGGGGCACATGTTTGACACCAGTGAGCTGAGACATAAAGACAGTAAATGTGGCCATGAATAGTTATAGTGAATAAGTATTGAATTAGTTTAATAGTCAATGTATAAAGTACACATGTCCTGTTTGGAGGCTCCTTTTCAGTTGATGAATTTGAGATGTAGGTAACACAGAAGTCAAGCTACTCATTCTATTAACTATAGGAGGGGGGTATTCCCAGGCTTTTGGAGGTCATCTGTGTTATCAGTGTTTTCCCTGTGGTCCAATAGGTGATCCAGCAGGCCATCCACAGGCCTCAGAGCATGGCAGCCCAATACCTGCATCAGATGTACGCAGCTCAGCAGCAGCACATCATGCTGCAGACAGCAGCCCTGCAGCAACACCAGCACACACCCCATCTGCAAAGTCTGGCCACCATACAGCAGGTCAGCTGGTGTGTGTGTGTTTGTGTGTGTGTGTGTTTATGCTGTGAGTGCATGTTAACATAATGTGTGGTAAATAATGTGATGTGTTTCCGCTGTATTTCAGGCTTCAGTCTGCCAGAGACAAACACCGTCTTCATCCAGTGGTAGTTTGGTTCAGCCTCCAGCTGGTTCCCACAACTCAGTGAGTCTTCTTCATGGTCTTCCTCTTATTTGCCTTATAGGGGACCAGATGACAACACAACCAAATATGGCTCAGAGAGAATATTTGTGTGGGACACATGGCCATTGCTGAGAGTAGACTAAAGTTTTGATATAATGTCTATCCTACTAAAAATACATTTATTCACATTTTGACACATGAAAAGAAAAATAGTTAAGGTTTAAATTAGGGCTGGGCAAGTTAACGCGTTATTACCGCGTTAACGCATTCATTAAATAACGCCGACAATTTTTTTTTATTTTTATTTTTTTTTTTAATCTCCCGTTAATGCTGTTTTATTATTGTTCTACCTTTCAAGCAAGTCTTAGTTCATTTACACATACGGACCCTTATTTTGAAACTCATGCTTTTATTTTGGCGCTCCACACGCACCAAGCGCCGTGCTCTGTGCACGTGCCGGCTGAGAGGAGAGAAGTTAGCGAACTTTCTGAGTACTGCTGAATCAAACTTTTTTTTCACTCCTGCAGTTCAACGCCTGTATGTATCAATCATTCTGTTGTTTGCTAAATAATTTCACATGCAAACGTGCCGTTAGAAACATGTTTATGACGTCATTTTGGATGTTTATTCCAATGTGTTATTAACATGGTTAAGCTAATTCGTTTATGCTAGCAGTCGCAGATGGGTTGCTAATTCTTTTTGCAGGCTCATGTTAAGTTTATGTAAATTCACTGGTTGTGTTTAGGTATAATATACCAGCATTTGAACTAACCTTTACTTATTTACTATGTGATTGTTGTATTAGCAGTCAATTTAAGTTTATAATAATTACATCTAAGCATTCTCTGTGAATATGCATGTCATTAATAGCCATAACAAATTGATTTATTTTGTCTTTATTATATTAGTTAGTTCCTTCTTATGTCCGATCTGACTACGGTAACACCGAAAGGACAAAACATACGTTAGTGACACTTATTCCGACCACTAGAGGACCCCCTTTGCTTGCTATGAACAACTGAACATCCCATATTATTGGGTTTATTAGTATTAGTACTTATTAGTGGGTTTAAGACTCCTGTCAATCACTCACAAGCGGAAATAAACTGGTGTGGACATCAACATGGAGAAAAGTAGCAGTCTTTTCCATGGACATTTTCATTTTAAATGTCTTCAGATGGTGGGGTTGAGAAGGACACAGTTGTTTATAAGCACTGCAATGTGGAATTATTTTTATTACCAGAGTACTTCAAGTCCGAAATATCACTGAAAGGCAATACATGCTGTTGATGCCGGCAACCCCCCCCCCCCCCCCAAAAAAAACAAAACAAAACAAAAACTATGCGATTAATTGTGATTAATCGCAGAAATCCACACGATTAATTGCAATTAAAAATTTTAATCGCTGCCCAGCACTAGTTTAAATATAAGCAAATAACCCTTAAATAAAAAAATATTTTCCTTTTGATACCAGAAATTACCACTGACATCACTGTACCATGTTGGTTTACATTTATGTTTAATGACTTATCAATTTTATTGCTATTTTATCAAGTTTAATGCATTTGCCAGTTAGAGTAACTAGTAATCCATAACTTTTCCCATTTTAGAAGGAGCCTCAACACTGCTCCTGGTATGACACTACTGGATGGAAACTTCCATAGACATTTTCTTTTACAGATAAATTCAAATGGAAACCTCTGTTTAATCTCATTGTACTCATGTATTCCCTTAAAATTCTGAATATATGATATTGTCTCAACATTTGTGAGACAAAGGACAGATGGAACAACTTTAAACTAACCTGAGCCTGGTTGGATCTGCAATGAACCTCAACATTCCAATTTTGACCTCCTTCATCTTGCCCCCTCTAAATCCAGATCACTTTACCAGCATCACCGGTGACAGCCCAGCTGATCGGCCGGACACAGGCAGCGTCCAACTCCACTGCTGCAGCGTCCACTATATCCCAGCAGGCCATGCTTCTGGGAAATAGACCTGCCAACTGTAATCAGGCTCAGATGTACCTTCACACTCAGATGGTTGGCACATTTCAGTGTTTATGCTTAAAATTGGACAAACTTGACTCATTTGTTCTCCTTTTTTAAACAGCATTTAGTTTTTATTTCAAACCAACCTGACTTCTCTCTCCTTTGCCCTGTTAGCTTATTTTAACTCCGGCAGCCACAGTAGCTGCAGTTCAGTCAGACCTCCCTGCTGTCACATCCTGTTCCTCTCTGACTACCTCCTCTCAGGTACCCTAACTATCAGGCTCCATTACTGTGTACCTCAGGCTATTATGTCATGTTTAAAATGCATTAAACAAGTAAAACTGAAGCATGGGATTTTGTTTTAGGTTTGTTTATAGGATTATTTATACTGAGAAGTTGCATGGTCTAGAGGAGTGGTGTCAAACTCATTTTAGTTCAGTTCCATATTCAGCTAAATTTGATCTGCAGTGGGCCAGACCAGTAAAATAATAACATAATAACCTATAAGTAATGACAACTCCAAATTTTTGTCTTTATTTTAGTGTAAAAAAAAAAAACCCCATTAAGTTATGAAAATACTTACTTTTATAAACTATCAAAAAAAAAAACAAACAAACAAAAAAAAACTTGAAAAAACTGAAATTTAAATTAAAAAACGTAAGAAAATTTAGTGCAGTTTTAACAATATTATTCCTCAACTTCTCATTTGTCTATGTGCATTATGGATCAGATCTACAAAGACACTAAACACTGAGGAACAGGCAGAAAAGAGTTCAAATTGTGCTTAATTTTCTTTAGACATTTCAGGTTGTTCATATTTGTTCAGGTTATTCACATTTTATTGTTACTGGATAGTTTTTAAATGTAAATATTTTCATAATTTAATGTTATTTTTTGCACTAAAACAAAGACAAAAATTAAGTTGTTAATTCTAGATTTTTTTTTGCTTAGTTGAAGATTTTTTTTTACTTAATTGAAGATTTATTTTTTTTTTGGCTTAATTGAAGATTTTTTTCTTAATTCAAGCTAATTTTTTTTTTTTTTTTTTTTTTTGCTTAATTCAATTCAAGACTGTTGAATTTTTGCACTTGACAAAAACATCCCAGGGGCTGAACTGGAGCCTTTGGGGGGCCGCATTTTGCCCCCGGGCCACATGTTTGACACCCCTGGTCTAAATGATCTTCATTAAAGTTGTCTTTGGTAACATTACACCATAAATTAATGAATATTTTTGGATGTATCAGATGCAGAATTTGGCTCTTCGTGCCCATTTGCCTGGAGCTCTGGGTACAGCCCACAGTGTCATCTTAAAACCATCTGGCCATTCCCACACCCTGGCTCCAGCTGCATCTCTGTCCAAGACATCGATCTGTGCCCTGAAGACCAACCAGATGACGGAAACCCCCACAGAGACCGGACAGACGGACGTACCCCGGCTGGCCTCAGGAACACAGGTTATAGCTCCAGGTGAGTCACAAATGTTTAAAGTTTGAAGCCCACATGGTTCCGGCTTTGATGTAATGTAACCTCAGGGAGTCAAACGCATGATTGCTGGTGTCAAAAGGAAAAATCATGTTCTCAGTGATACCATTTATCAGAGAATAATTGTATCCACGAATGGCTTTACATGATTTAACCCTTTCATGCATAGTGGTCACTACAGTGGACAGTTTTTCTCCAGCTGTTCTCTTATATATTCATGGATTTTGTTGTTTTAGTTTCATATCAGCCAACACAGTGGACGCTCATGCACCATCCCATACACTGACATTGAAAACATTACTGTAAATTTACTGTTCTTGATAAACCTGATCTAACATGTTTGAGTGTAGATCAAGTCCTTGGTATTGTTATTAGACTGTAATTAACAACAGAAGTTTTTTTTTTTTTTTTTTTGGCATATTATGTCCATGAAGCGAGTAATGACCAGTACACTACAAACAAAAAGTTAAGGATATTTCTCTCTTTTTTTTTTGTCGTTTTTGCCATTTATAAATAAAACTATGTCTGGTCATTAAAAAAAATGTGTTTCAATTCAATTCACACACAAAAAAGTAAAAAGCATTGTGCAAGAATCCCAACTGAAAAAAACAGCCCAAAAATTAAAAATATCCATAACTTTTTATTTGTAGTGTATGTTAAAATGTGAGAAAACATCAAATTAGCACCATTTAATGTTTTTTATTTCATAGTTTTCACACAGTATATCAGTAAACACATGTTTCATTGCTTCAAAAATTAAACACATGGTGTCCAACTTGGTGGACATTTTTGCAACTCCATGAAAAATAGCTTCATGTAAAAAAAATTAATAAATAAAAATAAATAAATAAATAAATAAATAAATAAATATATATATATATATATATATATATATATATATATATATATATATATATATATAATCGCATTGTTTTTTTGATGCCCAAAGAGGAATAAAGAAAAAAAATCTTGATTAATGTTCTCATAATTCATGCATGAAAGGGTTAAGATGATTTAGGGATGGAATTTGTCAAAAACGTCTTTTTAGTTTTTGACTTTTTTCTATTTTACTATTGCATATGCTGAAATGGAAAATATGAAATACAACGGAGAAGTAGTTATCAGAATAAAATTTTCTCATTGTATATTTCTGCCCATTTCTGAGCCAAAAAGACAGTCCTGACTGAAGATGGCACTTCAACCACTTTTCAAACAGTTTTCTATAATAGCATTTTATGATCTTATTCATTGTTTTTTTCTGGTTAGATTAAGACATGTATAATGCTATCATTCTTCCATACCTAAATTATGGTGCAGAAATATGGGGAAACAGCTACTATTCAAATATTCATCCTATCTTTTTA